>NW_028114240.1:0-531867 GCF_964289735.1 Phaethon aethereus | reverse complement strand
GTATTCCAGTTGGGAGTAATCCATAAGCAATCCACACCATAACAATTATGCATTACTCCCAATTAGAATATAGGGTAACCTCCAACTACACAAATACGTCAATTATGTATGCAAATGAAATGAGGTACCTTTTTCATTTCCTTTCACACTCCAGAACACCACACGACGACGCATCTCTCTACGCTCCCAAACCACGAACTAACACCCAAGCTCCATCTCTCTGTACGACGGGCCACCCCAGCCAGCCGACAGATCTGTCTCTACACCCCCGGAGGACTTCGGCGACCGCAAATGGCTGCCCAGCTCCACCTCGATGCACCATGGGCCTCCGTAGCCCTCCCGGAGGACTGCTCGCTGATACGGAAGTCCTCCGGGGCCCGGAAGTGCCCCTCTGCTCGCCCCGGAGGACTGCTCGCCGATACGGAAGTCCTCCGGGGCCCGGAAGTCCCCCTCTGCTCGCCGCGGAGGGTTAGGACCTGACGTTACGTGGTTCCCGGCTAGGGTTTAGGGCATTAGCGTTGGGTTTGGGGTTAGGGTTAGGGTCGTTAGGGTTAGGGGGTTAGGGCCGTTAGGGTTAGGGCCATTAGGGTTAGGGGTTGGGGTTCGGGTTGTTAGCGGTTGGGGTTAGGGTGGTTACGGTAAGGGTTGGGGTGGGGTTGGGGTTGGGGTTAGGGGTTGGGGTTAGGGGTTAGGGTTGGGGTTAAGGTTGGGGTTAGGGGGTTAGGGGGTTGGGGTTGGGGGGGTTGGGTGTGGGTTGGGGGTGGGGGTTAGGGTTAGGCGGTTGGGGTTGGGGGGGTTGGGTGTGGGTTGGGGGTGGGGGTTAGGGTTACGGGGTTGGGGTTAGGGGGTTCGGGTAAGGGTTGGGATTAGGGGTTAGGGTTAGGGGGTTAGGGTTAGGGGGTTGGGGTTAGGGGTTAGGGGGTTAGGCTTAGGGGGTTAGTCTTAGGGGGTTGGGGTTAGGGGTTAGGGGGTTAGGGTTAGGGGGTTAGGGTTAGGGGGTTGGGGTTAGGGGTTAGGGTTAGGGGGTTAGGCTTAGGGGGCTGGGGTTAGGGTGGGGGTTAGGGTTAGGGGGTTAGGGTTAGGGGGTTCGGGGGTTGGGTTTAGGGGGTTAGGGTTAGGGGTTGGGGTTAGGGGTTAGGGTAAGGGTTGGGGTTAGGGGTTAGGGTTAGGGGGTTAGGGTTAGGGAGTTGGGGTTAGGGGTTAGGGGGTTAGGCTTAGGGGGTTAGTGTTAGGGGGTTGCGGTTAGGGGTTAGGGGGTTAGGGTTAGGGGGCTGGGGTTAGGGGGCTGGCGTTAGGGTGGGGGTTAGGATTAGGGGGTTAGGGTTAGGGAATTAGGGGGTTGGGGTTACGGTTAGGGGGTTTGGGTTAGGGTGGGGGTTCGGGTTATGGTTTAGGGATTGGGTTTAGGGTTTAGGATTAGGCGGTTAGGGGTTAGGGTTGGGGTTAGGGTTAGGGGGTTAGGGTTTAGGGGTTAGGGTTAGGGGTTAGGTGTTGGGGTTAGGGGTTAGGGTTAGGCGGTTGGGGTTAGGGGGTTAGGGTGTTGGGGTTAGGGTTAGGGGGTTTGGGTTAGGGTGGGGATTAGGGTTAGGGGATTAGGGGTTAGGGGTTAGGGTTAGGAGGTTAGGGGGTTGGCGTTAGGGTTAGGGGGTTGGGGTTAGTGTTTAGGGGTTGGGTTTAGGGGTTAGGATTAGGGGGTTAGGGTTGGGGTTGGGGTTAGGGGGTTAGGGTTAGGGTTTAGGGTGGGGGTTAGGGTTTAGGGGTTAGGGTTTAGGGGTTAGGGTTAGGGGTTAGTGGTTGGGGTTAGGGGATTAGGGTTAGGGGTTAGTGGTTGGGGTTAGGGGTTAGGCTTAGGGGTTAGGGTTGTGGTTTAGGTGTTAGGGTTAGGGGGTGGGGGTTAGGAGGTTGGGGTTAGGGGTTAGGGTTAGGGGGTTTGGGTTAGGGTGGGGGTTAGGGTTAGGGGGTTAGGGTTTAGGGGTTAGGGTTAGGGGTTAGGGTTATGGTTTAGGGTTAGGGGTTAGGGTGAGGGCATTAGGGTTATGCGGGAGAAGGATGGACTTCACAACTCTATGAGAGTTATATTCCGAAGCCGTTTATTGTCTTGTCTGACTCCAATATATATCATAGTCTTTGTTTAGTCACTGCGTACAGACTCATGATTGGTTACAGCTTGTTACACGCATTATTGCAATTGGTTATATACAAAATATCACGCGCTGTCCACGCGCCTCTCACACAGTCAGGATTCGCCGCCTGCAGGTGTTCCTGCACTCCTTTGCTGCTGCTTAGTTGTTTTCCACAGCTCCTTCTCCTCAAGGCCGAGCCGAGCAGATATCCAGCTGTTTACCAGCTTCTCAGTGCCACAGCTCCTTCTTCTTAAGGTCGAGCCGTGCAGATCAACACCACAGCTCCTTCTCCTTAAGGTCGAGCCCTTGCAGGGTGATCCCAACATCTCCCCCTTTTTGTTTATCTATAAACAAAACCTGATGGATCATTTGCAACCCAACGACTGTGAGGAAGATGGACCATCTGTGCATTCTTGTATCGTCCTGTGCCGTGAACTCAGCCCAGCAGTCGGTAGGTGCCAGCTTTACGTGGGCGTCCCCACGGAGGCAACGGTGGCCTTGCCGTACACCGATCCCCCTGCTCTTCGGGAAATCCCGGTATTTATACCTTTGCCAAGGAACGAGTTTCGACACACGTGGCCAGCGAGTGTCAGAACATGCCTCGGTTGCCACCTCTCAACACAGGGAGCCTATGGCGCATGTGCCCGCTGGCCAGACGTGCTGCACGCGCCACAGCCACCCCGTCTGTTGGTTCGTAGGTTTTGTTTACACGGCATCTTGCCATAATCCAGCAGTCACATATCAACTATGCTTAAATTAATAGCAGAATGTTACAAGGCAAACAATTCTAGCTGTACTACTCCTAGCGATAGAAGCTACTTCTAGTGATGGAAAAAGTGCTTGTATAAAGCTATGAAAACCAATATTATATCTTACCAAAGGATTTGTAGTTCTAGAGCGGTTTGCCCTAAAAGCTTTCCATGTTCCTCTCATGATACTGCTAATTTCAGTGTGATTTACCCATACATTTTCTTTTGGCTGAGGTGGCATCCAGATTGCGATGACACCTGGTAGTGTCAAGATGTGTCCGACGACGACGATGGTGACTGTTTCACCCATGGTTTTACCCATTTTGCGGGTACCAAACAAGTTCCAGAATCTGTAATGACACAAGCATAACCTCGTCCCCAGGTTAGCAGTTGAAAAGGTCCTTCCCACATATTCTTTTCCAAATTTTTAACTTTTACTTGCACATTTTGTGTTAACGCAAACAGACTTCCTGTCATTCCTTTTACATGTTTCTCCTTCTGCTAGACGGAAATAATTTAACACATATAAGGCTTTATTCAAACGTTCTTGGGGTGGTGTGGTAGCCTCTCCCCCTTTTTGTTTTTGCAATAAACACTTCAGGGAATGATTCATTCGTTCAACAATAGCTTGTCCAGTTGGGGGATGTGGTATTCCAGTAACATGCGTCACTCCCCATTGAGCAAGAAATGGTTGGCTTGACTGGGCTACATAACAAGGACCATTATCGGTTTTAATTTGTAGGGGTATACCATGGGCTGCGAATGCAGCTCGCAAATGCTTTTGTACATGCCTACTAGTTTCTCCTGTTTGTGCAGTGGCCCAAACTACTGCAGAATAGCAATCAATTGAAACATGAACATATTTAAATCTTCCAAAGTCAGCAACATGTGTCACATCCATCTGCCATAGTTGTAGCGAAGGCAATCCTCCGGGACTAACCGTAATCGCGATTCCTGGGCCTATTTGTTGACAATCAGCACAAGTCTGTATAATAGCTCTAGCGTCACCTGCACTTAGATTAAATTGTCTCGCTAAAACTTTGGCAGATTGATGGAAAAAGGCATGAGAGGCTTGCGCTTGACCTAAACAGTCCGGAGCAGGTCCAGCCCATACTGCGGCAGTCAGCCGATCAGCTCTTGCATTTCCTTCCACCAATTCCCCTGGAAGGTTGGTATGGCTGCGTATATGCATAACGTAATAAGGGTGTCGTCTTTTCTGCAATAAAAACCAAAGCGTTCTAAATTGTTGGTATAGCTGTTCCTGCTCTACCTGTCTGAGGATTCAACCTTCCAATCTTTGGAGTACTCCAACTACATATAAAGAATCAGTAATTATATTCACAGGTTCTTCAGACCATAATTTAAAGGCTTCAATTACTGCCTGTAGTTCTACCCTTTGAACTGATCCTGGCACGACAAGTACCCGTTCTTTCCATTCTCCGTGCTCTCGCCGTACTATTGCTGCCTTGCCTGTTTTCCCACCACCATCCATAAATACTGTAGCACCTTGAACTGGATATTGACTACACTTTGATTTTTTTCTACTTCATGTTTGTGGGGGTTTTTTTGTTTTGTTTTTTTTTTTAAAGGTAAACATTTTGTGTGATGGATAATGAATCTAAATGTCACCCTCAAATTCTGCTAATGCAGTTTGCAAGGGAACAGAGTGCTGCAAAGCCCAAGTTGAATATTCTTGTTGTAATGCTACTAAAATCGTTTTCAGGTCCTTTGCCGATATATCAATAATTCTGTTGCGCCCTTTCATAATCAAATTTGCAAAACACTCTACTTTCGTGGTGATGGTTTTTCTGTGCTACTGAGGCAAAAAGACCCACTCTAAAATTTTCAATGGGTCCGCTTTTGATTCTAGCTTTGTTATCCACTGTATTATAAGCGCATAGGGATGTCGCTCATGATTGATTACTGCCAAAGTGATCCCTATCAAGGGGTCTATCCTAGAACTAAATGCTTGAGTTACCTTTTCAGAAATGTTTGCTACTGCTTCCCAGGCTTCCTTGGTCAATTGCCGAGGAGAGTTTAACCTGCTATCCCCTCGCAAGAGCTGAACCAGGGGCTCCATATCTTGGTTTGTGATCCCACAAATCGGTCGAATCCAGTTAACGTCTCCTACCAATTTTTGTACATCATTTAATGTTTTAATCTGAATTCTTAATTCAACCTTCTGGGGGGTTACCGACGTTTCAGTGATCATCCACCCCAAGTACCTCCAAGGCACTTCAGCTTGTATCTTTTCTGGTGCCACTTGCAGCCCACTTTGTCTGAAAAGCTCAACGAGCTTTGCAATTATAGCTTAGAGCTCGCATTTGTCTGGCATGCAGCGCATCGTAGATGTTTGAATGGTCATCTCTTGCAGTGTTGGGCTAGGTGGTGCCTGCAGCTCCACTGTTGAGAGCTCTGTTTGCACGGAGTTGGCTTTTGGGCTTTCATCCCCATGTCCTTAACAGTCTTAGGTCTTAAAGCTCAGCTTCTCATGCATCCTTCGTTCTGGTTTTGACGTGAGCTTTCTCTCTCGGGCCACAGCCATCGCCTCTCTTTCCTGGGGCTGCTCTAAAGCATCCGCACCTGTGTGGTGTCACAGGGTTTCTCTGCCGGCATCATCGTCTGTATGGGAGTCATCCTTGTCGCTTGCCATCTTCTTGTGCCTCCGTCATGTTTGTGGCGTCCATGCTCGGCGTTGCTGTGTGGTTGGAGCTGCCCTGCCCAGGGGTGTAGAAACACTAAAGATGTGGGTAGCATAGCTTTACAGTGGTGTGATATTATGTTGACGTGCCCTGATAGTTCTGGAAAGCACTGTATGGTCTATCTCTGGACAAGTAGCTGTAGATAGCTGGAACAGAGTTATTTTCATCATGTTTTCCAGGTGCCAGAGCTTGGACTCTGGCCTTCTGGGAGCAGCGGTTTCTGTGGTGGTCAAGTGGGTCAAAGCTTGCACGTGCCTTAGCTTGTATACGTGGGGCTCAATACCTGGGCTTTGTTTTTTTGGTTTTTTTTTAGATCTATCTAGAAGGCATATACAGAAAGACGACAGACCTTTTGTCTCGTCAAGCTGTCGGTCAGCATCCAGGCGAATTGCTTTATGCGGTTTGTTTGGGTTTTTTAGATGCGGAGCAATGAGCCATGTGCCAAAGGGTGATGGAAGAGGTGAGCAGAGTGCCAGATGGAGGCAGGCTGGCATCTGATGTTTGAGAACTGGCGTGACTGTCAGTGGATCTTGACTAGCTTATTTGGTGTCTTGTAGGTCAGAATCAATGTGTGAGGTGGGATATCCGCACCGGAGCGGTCTTTGGCAAGGTGAGACATGACCAGTGTGCTAAATCAGCAATTTACTGACGTGTCATAATATACACGTAGCTAGAATCATTACCCTGTTGGTGTTCCGCGGGCAGCGGCCAGGCCTCAGCACAGCAAACTGAAGAGTCTGTCTCCGAGCAGCCTAGGTGAAGGAGCGGGAGAGAGGAAGTGCCACGAGCGGGCTGAGGACTTGGGCAGTATCTTGGTGCCATACTTTTTTCTCTGTGTTTTGGAGAGGTGAAGCCACACAGCAATTGCTAGTCTGAGAAGAGGCAAGTGGCTCATTACGCGGTCCGGCTGGGCTCGAATCGCTGAGGATCATGTGACTACTCGGTTGAGTGTTTGTCTTTGGTCTTTACAGGCACCGTGAGGGCTTTCCTCAAACGGCCGAGGATTTAAGTTGAGTCAACAGAGGAGAGAGGAGCATCAGGGCAGGAACTGCAGAGCGGGTTATGGCTCCAGAGCAGGATGAGTGCTTTATCTCTTGGGTTCTCTCGCTTCTGTAGGATATGCCAGCTGCAACATCTGATTTTTTTGGGGGGGAGGAGCAGCGTGGCACTTCTGAGGAGTGTGTCATCGTGGCAGTCAATGCCAGCCGGCCTGTCAGTGACTAGCGGTGCTCTGTCTTGCGGGTGATTAAGAGGAACCAGGTGAATGCAGGAGCATCCCAGTTACAGGAAGCGCTGCTGCTGAGCATGGATTCTGGACCCTGCCCTCCGAAGGGTAAGTGGCAAAAGCGGTGGATGGTGTGGGGCCGGGAGGGTGGTTTAACGACTGTTGCGGAGAGGGCTGCTTAGGCTCCGTTACGTCTGGGGGTGGATAGAGGGCCTGGGGTCCAACCCGCAGGATGTGAACTTTCTGGCCTATGTCTGTGTCCTAGCATCATTAGTGTTGTCTGCGTTCGGTCTCCTGTATGGTGCTTTCCGGGGGTCTCTACTGCCCCACGGGCTCTCGGCATTTGGCACCCACCTCAGTAGGTGTCTGTGGGTTCTCTAATGCCTCGCTGCTTTGGCGTAGAGCCCATTGAGCACTTCTCGTCTTGTGATCAGAGCTTAAAGCGCATCTTGCATCACAGAAGTTTCTGGAGGGTCGCCTTTGTGGAGGCGATCTGGGTTGCCATGACAGCTCTGCTCTGGTAAGTTCTGTTTCCACAGAGATCCCCTGCAGCATTTCATCCCTGCACCCTTACGGGTGTAGGTCTTAAAGCCTGGCATTGCATACATCAAATATTCCAGTTCTGTGTTGTGTTCCAGCAGTCTGCATAGGTTTTGGCTACCGTCTGAGACCGCCTCACTTTGTGCTTTGTTTTGTGCCGTATCGCTCCGTGTTTGGTCTCGTATCGTGTCGTAACCCTCCGTGCTCGTATCGACTGCCATTTGAGACACTGTTGCCTCGCCCGGCCCGGCGTAACTTTTTTGTATTGCGCGCGCTCTGTATTTGGGTTCGTATGGCCTCGCGTCACCGTTTGTATTCTGTCGCTCTCCGTTTGAATTTTGTAACGCATCGTTTGGCTCGTACGCTATTGCTCCGCACTAATTTCGACCGACCGCTCGAGTCTATCTCGCATCGTACGGCCCTGCATCACGTTCTGCATCGTATCGTGCCACATTTGAACTTGTATGGCCTCATGTCATAACTTGCTTTGTAGTTGAATTTTGTAACGCATCGGTCGGCTCTTACCATATTCCTCCGCGCTCATATCGAGCGCCGCTCAAGACAGTCTTGTGTCATACGGCTCCGTGTCGCGACTTGAATTATATCGTTCCACGTGTATATAGACTGTCCTTTGAGAGACTCTTGGCCCTGTATTGTGTTTGGTCTTCCATTGCAGTGCTCTGTATTGTATTTTGCCTTGACTGCGATCTATGAGCACGTTGCATCGTACAGCATTATGTTTGCACACGCATCGTACGGCTGTCTTTATGTTGGTATCGTATGGCATTGCAGAGCCAGCATAGAGGGTTTAAGTGACCTTGAGGTCTCTGTGTATGTGGGTGGGAGTTGAGCAGATCACAGTTCGTGAGGTAGCATGAGCAAAGTCTCTAAGTTGGCAATGGTTTTCCTGATTTTTTTGCAGGCACCTTGTAGCAAGCCTGTGGAAACGGTTGAGGAATCGAGGTCCGAGGAGCAGCGTGTGACAGGCATCAGAGCGATCTGTCACTTTAGGGCAGATCTAGCATTGCGCTGCTCTGGATTTTCAGGTGCCACAGAGGTCTCTGACTGTGAAGCGTTATCTTTGGAATCAGAGAGGAGCAGATGAGCAGAGCTGCGGAGCTTCGTTCTCTCACAGACAAGGTGTGCGTTCAACAGCTTTGGATTTTGTGTTTGCGAGCGGCAGAGCGGCACGAAGCGATTAACGGCATCTTGCATTTAGTGACACGTCCGCTACCGAGGATGGCCATTGACAATGGACCGTGACCAGAGGCACCACAAAAGCAACGCGGCGCAGCAAAAATCCGCAGGTCGTGGAGACCGAGCGCGTCTAAACGTCGGCGTAACGGGAGGGTAGCTTGCGGGGAATTGGTCTTGTGCGGGCGGAGGGAGCGATACGCATCACGATGCATGTGCTGGCAAAACAGCTCTGGGATGAGTGGGAAGGGTCGTGTGGAACGTCTAGTGTGTGTTCGTAAGCGTACCTTATCAAACATCTCGGTGTGTGTTTTGGCACTTGCATCCAAGGTGCCTCGGGCATACTCACATCCTACTGTGATGTGCGGTAGCCATCAGTCATGCCCACACAGGCTCGAGTCATCGGTCTAGCGCCAATCGACCGCATCTTTTTGTGGTGTGACGTAGAAGCATGATGCTGTCGGTGTAGTTTAGCATAGTAGGTGCTTTTGGTCAGTCTGTCTTGTGGCTGTTGCTCGGGCTTTGCCCTCAGCTCTCACGTCTGACTTTCTTGAGAGTTTTTCCAGGGGTTTATTCCTAGCGGTGGGGTCGTCTTAGGTCTCCAGAGTATGGCATTCTTGCACAGCAGAGCCACGCCAGAGTTTGTGCTGTGCGTCCTCAGCACCATTGTGCTTACCGTCAGGCTCTGTCGGCTTGGCATTAAGTCTCCCCTGTGTGGTATTCTAGCACCTTTAGGTAACGTTTGTGGAGCGTGTATATGTGTATTTGAGGTGGAGCCGCATTGCCTCTGTGTAGTAACTCTTGTCAGGATGGAATAGTCAAAGCACAGGAGGATAATGTGTCAATTAGCATGGCCTGTTTGGGTGGAGGTTGTATGGCCCGCTTCTGGGGGCAGCCAGTAGCTATCGGCAAGCGGGCCGTAGAGTCTCTTACGTAGCATTTTGCAGGAGGCACGGGGTGACGCGTGTCCCCGGGGCATATTCTCGAGCCGATCGTGCCAGAGCGGACAATTCAAAGGGAAGAGGAGCAGCAGGGGCACACCTAGGGAAGCATCTTTCTTGGTTTCTGGTTACAAAGGCTGATGCTATAGAATCATGTGGAGCGGTGATGTCTAGAGGGATGTGGTGAGGCAGTTCCCGGCATGATTGGGGTGGACCCCTTAGATATGGGGTGATCTGCCATCGTGGTTGGTGGGTGGTGAAACGGACACGTTGGAGGTGGGGGGGTGGGGGTGGGTCTAACCTGGTATGTGTGGCTTTTTTGTTTTAGGTTATATGTAATACAGACAGGAGATCAATTTTTTATTTAAAAAAAAAAAAAAACAAACCCCAGCCGGGCGATTTTTTTTTTTTTTCCCCTCGGCTGGGGTTTTTTTTCCCCAGTCCCGGCCGCTCTGCGAGGCGATGTTCATCGCCAATGTTTGGACGCAGGTCGTGCTCGGGCCGGGGTTTTTGCAGGCAGGGTGATCGGTTTTTGAGGCTCCCGGAAGCGGCGTTCCCGAGGAGCCCCGTAGATGTGGGCCACGGCTCATTGCGGCAGGCAGGCGGCAGAACGGATGAGCCGAGAGTCAGGGGTGGTTTGTGTGATAGCCAAATGGGCGGTGTTTTGAATGTGTTTTAACACTGTATGATTTGTGTTTGTGTATGTTTTTCTAATTTGTCCTTGCAGCTTGTAAGTGGAAGAGAGATTTTTTTAGACATGTAGAGAATAAGCAAACTAGAATCCCAGCTGAGGTTATTCTTGAGGGGTTCAGGCTGAGGTTTTTGCAGGCAGGGTGACTTTTTCAAGGCTCTCGCGGAATGCCGTTCCTGGGGAACGTTCCTCTGGAACGTGGTTGGTGCCTGTCGTTGCAGGACAGTATGTTGTTAAGCTGCCGGTTGCGGTCGCAGGGTGTGGGGGGTCATCGGCTGTTATTGAAAAGGACCAGATTGTGAAGCAGGGAGGCCTAACTGTATTTTGTATTAGTAGCATTGTAAATTCTTTTGACGGGTGTTGTGGTTTGTGATGTAATGTTGTTTGTCAATTGTTGTTTTAGCAGGGCCCATCGGGACGAGCGGAACGGTCTCACGCTCTGCCTGGGAATACCGATCGCGGAGACGTCGCCTCAGAGATGAAAACAGATATGTGTGAAGCAACAGACGGAGTACCTAATGGGAATGAGAATCGTGCAAGCCACTACAGGAAGAATCACAGGCACTAAATCGTTGCAACTGCTATTAACGTAAGGATGAGTTTTTAGAGGTTGTGTGTGTGTGTATAAGAAGCACGAGTGAAAACTGAGTAAATGTTCAAGTAATTGCTACCCTTATGGTAAGGAAGAAAGTATTTTTAATATTGGTAGTACAAGTAAATTTTTGAGGCCAGGTGTAAATAATGCTGTTAGAAGGCTTGCTTGGAGTTAGTTGTGGGTCAATGGAAACACACCAAAAAAAAAAATTAACAGAACCACTCTAGGCAGTAAAGTATCCCAATCAAAATCACTGTGGTAACGCAAAAAGGAAACGACAGTACAAAGCTAAGCGAGCGTCTGTCACGCACACAGGTAAACAGAGGCGCCGGGGAAAAGAAAGAGGAGAACTTGTGCAGGCATAGGCAGCTCTCAACTGGGACTCCCAAAGTAATGGAAATAAAGTTTGTAAGTGATTCTTTGAGCGAAAGAATCTCCTGCAGCTCTGGGAGAGTTGTTAACTGCTACGCGTACCTCTAGATAGTGATATGTTAAAAGGAAGCATGTGCATTACTAGCTGTGTAAAGTAGATTTTTGTAAATTTGCATAGTTTTAAAGAAATGTAGATGACTACTTGAGCATAACTGGTGTCCAAAGAAAACAGCACTGTTAGACAATAGCGGGATGGAATTACATCTGAGGAGTAAGAGAAGGAGAATGTCAAGCTTAGGCAGTAATGGTGGAATGTTACATCAGTGTATAAAATCACCTTAACTGCTGTGAGAGCTCCTAATGATAGTTGAAAGAGTACTTCTTAGACCCCCAGAGGTAGGTAGAAAAATGTCCAACCAATAAAGATTAATTTGCTCTCTTGTGTTCTCTCGATTTTTTTTTTTTGTCTGTCTCTGCCTTTTGTCTGTGTCTTTGTTGCCCTTGCATCTTTTTTGTTGGTCTTTCTCAGGCTTGTTTTTGTGTGTGTCTCATGTTTTGTTTTACATTTTTTCTGCATAGTTTTGTCTTTGGGGTTTTTTGGTTTCTGTCATCTTGTCTGTGAATTCAGTTGGTTTGGTGTCTTGTCATTGATTTAGGGGATTTTTTTTTTGGTGTCTGTCTTTTTGTCTTTCATGTTCTTATGTTTGAGGCAGACATCAATGAAAACATGATTTAGCAGCAGTAGAAAATGGCACCTCCCTGGGACTAATTATTCATTTAAATGAATAATATATTAAACTTCAACAAATTGCTCCCAGGGAGGTGCCATTTTCTACTGCTGCACCAGACTTATTATATTTCGATTTTTTTATACTGACCAAGAAACACACCCTAGGTATACATAGTACCCCGTATTCCAGTTGGGAGTAATCCATAAGCAATCCACACCATAACAATTATGCATTACTCCCAATTAGAATATAGGGTAACCTCCAACTACACAAATACGTCAATTATGTATGCAAATGAGGTACCTTTTTCATTTCCTTTCACACTCCAGAACACCACACGACGACGCATCTCTCTACGCTCCCAAACCACGAACTAACACCCAAGCTCCATCTCTCCGTACGACGGGCCACCCCAGCCAGCCGACAGATCTGTCTCTACACCCCCGGAGGACTTCGGCGACCGCAAATGGCTGCCCAGCTCCACCTCGATGCACCATGGGCCTCCGTAGCCCTCCCGGAGGACTGCTCGCTGATACGGAAGTCCTCCGGGGCCCGGAAGTGCCCCTCTGCTCGCCCCGGAGGACTGCTCGCCGATACGGAAGTCCTCCGGGGCCCGGAAGTCCCCCTCTGCTCGCCGCGGAGGGTTAGGACCTGACGTTACGTGGTTCCCGGCTAGGGTTTAGGGCATTAGCGTTGGGTTTGGGGTTAGGGTTAGGGTCGTTAGGGTTAGGGGGTTAGGGCCGTTAGGGTTAGGGCCATTAGGGTTAGGGGTTGGGGTTCGGGTTGTTAGCGGTTGGGGTTAGGGTGGTTACGGTAAGGGTTGGGGTGGGGTTGGGGTTGGGGTTAGGGGGTTGGGGTTAGGGGTTAGGGTTGGGGTTAGGGTTGGGGTTAGGGGGTTAGGGGGTTGGGGTTGGGGGGGGTTGGGTGTGGGTTGGGGGTGGGGGTTAGGGTTAGGCGGTTGGGGTTGGGGGGGGTTGGGTGTGGGTTGGGGGTGGGGGTTAGGGTTAGGGGGTTGGGGTTAGGGGGTTCGGGTAAGGGTTGGGATTAGGGGTTAGGGGGTTAGGGTGAGGGGGTTGGGGTTAGGGGTTAGGGGGTTAGGCTTAGAGGGTTAGGCTTAGGGGGTTGGGGTTAGGGGTTAGGGGGTTAGGGTTAGGGGGTTAGGGTTAGGGGGTTGGGGTTAGGGGTTAGGGTTAGGGGGTTAGGCTTAGGGGGCTGGGGTTAGGGTGGGGGTTAGGGTTAGGGGGTTAGGGTCAGGGGGTTGGGGTTAGGGGGTTCGGGTAAGGGTTGGGGTTAGGGGTTAGGATTAGGGGGTTAGGGTTGGGGTTGGGCTTAGGGGGTTAGGGTTAGGGTTTAGGGTGGGGGTTAGGGTTTAGGGGTTAGGGTTAGGGGTTAGGGTTAGGGGGTTAGTGGTTGGGGTTAGGGGATTAGGGTTAGGGGTTAGTGGTTGGGGTTAGGGGTTAGGCTTAGGGGTTAGGGTTGTGGTTAGGTGTTAGGGTTAGGGGGTGGGGGTTAGGAGGTTGGGGTTAGGGGTTAGGGTTAGGGGGTTTGGGTTAGGGTGGGGGTTAGGGTTAGGGGGTTAGGGTTTAGGGGTTAGGGTTAGGGGTTAGGGTTATGGTTTAGGGTTTGGGGTTAGGGTTAGGGCATTAGGGTTATGCGGGAGAAGGATGGACTTCACAACTCTATGAGAGTTATATTCCGAAGCCGTTTATTGTCTTGTCTGACTCCAATATATATCATAGTCTTTGTTTAGTCACTGCGTACAGACTCATGATTGGTTACAGCTTGTTACACGCATTATTGCAATTGGTTATATACAAAATATCACGCGCTGTCCACGCGCCTCTCACACAGTCAGGATTCGCCGCCTGCAGGTGTTCCTGCACTCCTTTGCTGCTGCTTAGTTGTTTTCCACAGCTCCTTCTCCTCAAGGCCGAGCCGAGCAGATATCCAGCTGTTTACCAGCTTCTCAGTGCCACAGCTCCTTCTTCTTAAGGTCGAGCCGTGCAGATCAACACCACAGCTCCTTCTCCTTAAGGTCGAGCCCTTGCAGGGTGATCCCAACATCTCCCCCTTTTTGTTTATCTATAAACAAAACCTGATGGATCATTTGCAACCCAACGACTGTGAGGAAGATGGACCATCTGTGCATTCTTGTATCGTCCTGTGCCGTGAACTCAGCCCAGCAGTCGGTAGGTGCCAGCTTTACGTGGGCGTCCCCACGGAGGCAACGGTGGCCTTGCCGTACACCGATCCCCCTGCTCTTCGGGAAATCCCGGTATTTATACCTTTGCCAAGGAACGAGTTTCGACACACGTGGCCAGCGAGTGTCAGAACATGCCTCGGTTGCCACCTCTCAACACAGGGAGCCTATGGCGCATGTGCCCGCTGGCCAGACGTGCTGCACGCGCCACAGCCACCCCGTCTGTTGGTTCGTAGGTTTTGTTTACACGGCATCTTGCCATAATCCAGCAGTCACATATCAACTATGCTTAAATTAATAGCAGAATGTTACAAGGCAAACAATTCTAGCTGTACTACTCCTAGCGATAGAAGCTACTTCTAGTGATGGAAAAAGTGCTTGTATAAAGCTATGAAAACCAATATTATATCTTACCAAAGGATTTGTAGTTCTAGAGCGGTTTGCCCTAAAAGCTTTCCATGTTCCTCTCATGATACTGCTAATTTCAGTGTGATTTACCCATACATTTTCTTTTGGCTGAGGTGGCATCCAGATTGCGATGACACCTGGTAGTGTCAAGATGTGTCCGACGACGACGATGGTGACTGTTTCACCCATGGTTTTACCCATTTTGCGGGTACCAAACAAGTTCCAGAATCTGTAATGACACAAGCATAACCTCGTCCCCAGGTTAGCAGTTGAAAAGGTCCTTCCCACATATTCTTTTCCAAATTTTTAACTTTTACTTGCACATTTTGTGTTAACGCAAACAGACTTCCTGTCATTCCTTTTACATGTTTCTCCTTCTGCTAGACGGAAATAATTTAACACATATAAGGCTTTATTCAAACGTTCTTGGGGTGGTGTGGTAGCCTCTCCCCCTTTTTGTTTTTGCAATAAACACTTCAGGGAATGATTCATTCGTTCAACAATAGCTTGTCCAGTTGGGGGATGTGGTATTCCAGTAACATGCGTCACTCCCCATTGAGCAAGAAATGGTTGGCTTGACTGGGCTACATAACAAGGACCATTATCGGTTTTAATTTGTAGGGGTATACCATGGGCTGCGAATGCAGCTCGCAAATGCTTTTGTACATGCCTACTAGTTTCTCCTGTTTGTGCAGTGGCCCAAACTACTGCAGAATAGCAATCAATTGAAACATGAACATATTTAAATCTTCCAAAGTCAGCAACATGTGTCACATCCATCTGCCATAGTTGTAGCGAAGGCAATCCTCCGGGACTAACCGTAATCGCGATTCCTGGGCCTATTTGTTGACAATCAGCACAAGTCTGTATAATAGCTCTAGCGTCACCTGCACTTAGATTAAATTGTCTCGCTAAAACTTTGGCAGATTGATGGAAAAAGGCATGAGAGGCTTGCGCTTGACCTAAACAGTCCGGAGCAGGTCCAGCCCATACTGCGGCAGTCAGCCGATCAGCTCTTGCATTTCCTTCCACCAATTCCCCTGGAAGGTTGGTATGGCTGCGTATATGCATAACGTAATAAGGGTGTCGTCTTTTCTGCAATAAAAACCAAAGCGTTCTAAATTGTTGGTATAGCTGTTCCTGCTCTACCTGTCTGAGGATTCAACCTTCCAATCTTTGGAGTACTCCAACTACATATAAAGAATCAGTAATTATATTCACAGGTTCTTCAGACCATAATTTAAAGGCTTCAATTACTGCCTGTAGTTCTACCCTTTGAACTGATCCTGGCACGACAAGTACCCGTTCTTTCCATTCTCCGTGC
Organism: Phaethon aethereus; assembly: GCF_964289735.1. Classification (NCBI taxonomy): domain Eukaryota; kingdom Metazoa; phylum Chordata; class Aves; order Phaethontiformes; family Phaethontidae; genus Phaethon; species Phaethon aethereus. Next base: position 516,072 of record NW_028114240.1, on the reverse strand, counting down.
TCTCGCCGTACTATTGCTGCCTTGCCTGTTTTCCCACCACCATCCATAAATACTGTAGCACCTTGAACTGGATATTGACTACACTTTGATTTTTTTCTACTTCATGTTTGTGGGGGTTTTTTTGTTTTGTTTTTTTTTTTAAAGGTAAACATTTTGTGTGATGGATAATGAATCTAAATGTCACCCTCAAATTCTGCTAATGCAGTTTGCAAGGGAACAGAGTGCTGCAAAGCCCAAGTTGAATATTCTTGTTGTAATGCTACTAAAATCGTTTTCAGGTCCTTTGCCGATATATCAATAATTCTGTTGCGCCCTTTCATAATCAAATTTGCAAAACACTCTACTTTCGTGGTGATGGTTTTTCTGTGCTACTGAGGCAAAAAGACCCACTCTAAAATTTTCAATGGGTCCGCTTTTGATTCTAGCTTTGTTATCCACTGTATTATAAGCGCATAGGGATGTCGCTCATGATTGATTACTGCCAAAGTGATCCCTATCAAGGGGTCTATCCTAGAACTAAATGCTTGAGTTACCTTTTCAGAAATGTTTGCTACTGCTTCCCAGGCTTCCTTGGTCAATTGCCAAGGAGAGTTTAACCTGCTATCCCCTCGCAAGAGCTGAACCAGGGGCTCCATATCTTGGTTTGTGATCCCACAAATCGGTCGAATCCAGTTAACGTCTCCTACCAATTTTTGTACATCATTTAATGTTTTAATCTGAATTCTTAATTCAACCTTCTGGGGGGTTACCGACGTTTCAGTGATCATCCACCCCAAGTACCTCCAAGGCACTTCAGCTTGTATCTTTTCTGGTGCCACTTGCAGCCCACTTTGTCTGAAAAGCTCAACGAGCTTTGCAATTATAGCTTAGAGCTCGCATTTGTCTGGCATGCAGCGCATCGTAGATGTTTGAATGGTCATCTCTTGCAGTGTTGGGCTAGGTGGTGCCTGCAGCTCCACTGTTGAGAGCTCTGTTTGCACGGAGTTGGCTTTTGGGCTTTCATCCCCATGTCCTTAACAGTCTTAGGTCTTAAAGCTCAGCTTCTCATGCATCCTTCGTTCTGGTTTTGACGTGAGCTTTCTCTCTCGGGCCACAGCCATCGCCTCTCTTTCCTGGGGCTGCTCTAAAGCATCCGCACCTGTGTGGTGTCACAGGGTTTCTCTGCCGGCATCATCGTCTGTATGGGAGTCATCCTTGTCGCTTGCCATCTTCTTGTGCCTCCGTCATGTTTGTGGCGTCCATGCTCGGCGTTGCTGTGTGGTTGGAGCTGCCCTGCCCAGGGGTGTAGAAACACTAAAGATGTGGGTAGCATAGCTTTACAGTGGTGTGATATTATGTTGACGTGCCCTGATAGTTCTGGAAAGCACTGTATGGTCTATCTCTGGACAAGTAGCTGTAGATAGCTGGAACAGAGTTATTTTCATCATGTTTTCCAGGTGCCAGAGCTTGGACTCTGGCCTTCTGGGAGCAGCGGTTTCTGTGGTGGTCAAGTGGGTCAAAGCTTGCACGTGCCTTAGCTTGTATACGTGGGGCTCAATACCTGGGCTTTGTTTTTTTGGTTTTTTTTTAGATCTATCTAGAAGGCATATACAGAAAGACGACAGACCTTTTGTCTCGTCAAGCTGTCGGTCAGCATCCAGGCGAATTGCTTTATGCGGTTTGTTTGGGTTTTTTAGATGCGGAGCAATGAGCCATGTGCCAAAGGGTGATGGAAGAGGTGAGCAGAGTGCCAGATGGAGGCAGGCTGGCATCTGATGTTTGAGAACTGGCGTGACTGTCAGTGGATCTTGACTAGCTTATTTGGTGTCTTGTAGGTCAGAATCAATGTGTGAGGTGGGATATCCGCACCGGAGCGGTCTTTGGCAAGGTGAGACATGACCAGTGTGCTAAATCAGCAATTTACTGACGTGTCATAATATACACGTAGCTAGAATCATTACCCTGTTGGTGTTCCGCGGGCGGCGGCCAGGCCTCAGCACAGCAAACTGAAGAGTCTGTCTCCGAGCAGCCTAGGTGAAGGAGCGGGAGAGAGGAAGTGCCACGAGCGGGCTGAGGACTTGGGCAGTATCTTGGTGCCATACTTTTTTCTCTGTGTTTTGGAGAGGTGAAGCCACACAGCAATTGCTAGTCTGAGAAGAGGCAAGTGGCTCATTACGCGGTCCGGCTGGGCTCGAATCGCTGAGGATCATGTGACTACTCGGTTGAGTGTTTGTCTTTGGTCTTTACAGGCACCGTGAGGGCTTTCCTCAAACGGCCGAGGATTTAAGTTGAGTCAACAGAGGAGAGAGGAGCATCAGGGCAGGAACTGCAGAGCGGGTTATGGCTCCAGAGCAGGATGAGTGCTTTATCTCTTGGGTTCTCTCGCTTCTGTAGGATATGCCAGCTGCAACATCTGATTTTTTTGGGGGGGAGGAGCAGCGTGGCACTTCTGAGGAGTGTGTCATCGTGGCAGTCAATGCCAGCCGGCCTGTCAGTGACTAGCGGTGCTCTGTCTTGCGGGTGATTAAGAGGAACCAGGTGAATGCAGGAGCATCCCAGTTACAGGAAGCGCTGCTGCTGAGCATGGATTCTGGACCCTGCCCTCCGAAGGGTAAGTGGCAAAAGCGGTGGATGGTGTGGGGCCGGGAGGGTGGTTTAACGACTGTTGCGGAGAGGGCTGCTTAGGCTCCGTTACGTCTGGGGGTGGATAGAGGGCCTGGGGTCCAACCCGCAGGATGTGAACTTTCTGGCCTATGTCTGTGTCCTAGCATCATTAGTGTTGTCTGCGTTCGGTCTCCTGTATGGTGCTTTCCGGGGGTCTCTACTGCCCCACGGGCTCTCGGCATTTGGCACCCACCTCAGTAGGTGTCTGTGGGTTCTCTAATGCCTCGCTGCTTTGGCGTAGAGCCCATTGAGCACTTCTCGTCTTGTGATCAGAGCTTAAAGCGCATCTTGCATCACAGAAGTTTCTGGAGGGTCGCCTTTGTGGAGGCGATCTGGGTTGCCATGACAGCTCTGCTCTGGTAAGTTCTGTTTCCACAGAGATCCCCTGCAGCATTTCATCCCTGCACCCTTACGGGTGTAGGTCTTAAAGCCTGGCATTGCATACATCAAATATTCCAGTTCTGTGTTGTGTTCCAGCAGTCTGCATAGGTTTTGGCTACCGTCTGAGACCGCCTCACTTTGTGCTTTGTTTTGTGCCGTATCGCTCCGTGTTTGGTCTCGTATCGTGTCGTAACCCTCCGTGCTCGTATCGACTGCCATTTGAGACACTGTTGCCTCGCCCGGCCCGGCGTAACTTTTTTGTATTGCGCGCGCTCTGTATTTGGGTTCGTATGGCCTCGCGTCACCGTTTGTATTCTGTCGCTCTCCGTTTGAATTTTGTAACGCATCGTTTGGCTCGTACGCTATTGCTCCGCACTAATTTCGACCGACCGCTCGAGTCTATCTCGCATCGTACGGCCCTGCATCACGTTCTGCATCGTATCGTGCCACATTTGAACTTGTATGGCCTCATGTCATAACTTGCTTTGTAGTTGAATTTTGTAACGCATCGGTCGGCTCTTACCATATTCCTCCGCGCTCATATCGAGCGCCGCTCAAGACAGTCTTGTGTCATACGGCTCCGTGTCGCGACTTGAATTATATCGTTCCACGTGTATATAGACTGTCCTTTGAGAGACTCTTGGCCCTGTATTGTGTTTGGTCTTCCATTGCAGTGCTCTGTATTGTATTTTGCCTTGACTGCGATCTATGAGCACGTTGCATCGTACAGCATTATGTTTGCACACGCATCGTACGGCTGTCTTTATGTTGGTATCGTATGGCATTGCAGAGCCAGCATAGAGGGTTTAAGTGACCTTGAGGTCTCTGTGTATGTGGGTGGGAGTTGAGCAGATCACAGTTCGTGAGGTAGCATGAGCAAAGTCTCTAAGTTGGCAATGGTTTTCCTGATTTTTTTGCAGGCACCTTGTAGCAAGCCTGTGGAAACGGTTGAGGAATCGAGGTCCGAGGAGCAGCGTGTGACAGGCATCAGAGCGATCTGTCACTTTAGGGCAGATCTAGCATTGCGCTGCTCTGGATTTTCAGGTGCCACAGAGGTCTCTGACTGTGAAGCGTTATCTTTGGAATCAGAGAGGAGCAGATGAGCAGAGCTGCGGAGCTTCGTTCTCTCACAGACAAGGTGTGCGTTCAACAGCTTTGGATTTTGTGTTTGCGAGCGGCAGAGCGGCACGAAGCGATTAACGGCATCTTGCATTTAGTGACACGTCCGCTACCGAGGATGGCCATTGACAATGGACCGTGACCAGAGGCACCACAAAAGCAACGCGGCGCAGCAAAAATCCGCAGGTCGTGGAGACCGAGCGCGTCTAAACGTCGGCGTAACGGGAGGGTAGCTTGCGGGGAATTGGTCTTGTGCGGGCGGAGGGAGCGATACGCATCACGATGCATGTGCTGGCAAAACAGCTCTGGGATGAGTGGGAAGGGTCGTGTGGAACGTCTAGTGTGTGTTCGTAAGCGTACCTTATCAAACATCTCGGTGTGTGTTTTGGCACTTGCATCCAAGGTGCCTCGGGCATACTCACATCCTACTGTGATGTGCGGTAGCCATCAGTCATGCCCACACAGGCTCGAGTCATCGGTCTAGCGCCAATCGACCGCATCTTTTTGTGGTGTGACGTAGAAGCATGATGCTGTCGGTGTAGTTTAGCATAGTAGGTGCTTTTGGTCAGTCTGTCTTGTGGCTGTTGCTCGGGCTTTGCCCTCAGCTCTCACGTCTGACTTTCTTGAGAGTTTTTCCAGGGGTTTATTCCTAGCGGTGGGGTCGTCTTAGGTCTCCAGAGTATGGCATTCTTGCACAGCAGAGCCACGCCAGAGTTTGTGCTGTGCGTCCTCAGCACCATTGTGCTTACCGTCAGGCTCTGTCGGCTTGGCATTAAGTCTCCCCTGTGTGGTATTCTAGCACCTTTAGGTAACGTTTGTGGAGCGTGTATATGTGTATTTGAGGTGGAGCCGCATTGCCTCTGTGTAGTAACTCTTGTCAGGATGGAATAGTCAAAGCACAGGAGGATAATGTGTCAATTAGCATGGCCTGTTTGGGTGGAGGTTGTATGGCCCGCTTCTGGGGGCAGCCAGTAGCTATCGGCAAGCGGGCCGTAGAGTCTCTTACGTAGCATTTTGCAGGAGGCACGGGGTGACGCGTGTCCCCGGGGCATATTCTCGAGCCGATCGTGCCAGAGCGGACAATTCAAAGGGAAGAGGAGCAGCAGGGGCACACCTAGGGAAGCATCTTTCTTGGTTTCTGGTTACAAAGGCTGATGCTATAGAATCATGTGGAGCGGTGATGTCTAGAGGGATGTGGTGAGGCAGTTCCCGGCATGATTGGGGTGGACCCCTTAGATATGGGGTGATCTGCCATCGTGGTTGGTGGGTGGTGAAACGGACACGTTGGAGGTGGGGGGGTGGGGGTGGGTCTAACCTGGTATGTGTGGCTTTTTTGTTTTAGGTTATATGTAATACAGACAGGAGATCAATTTTTTATTTAAAAAAAAAAAAAAACAAACCCCAGCCGGGCGATTTTTTTTTTTTTTCCCCTCGGCTGGGGTTTTTTTTCCCCAGTCCCGGCCGCTCTGCGAGGCGATGTTCATCGCCAATGTTTGGACGCAGGTCGTGCTCGGGCCGGGGTTTTTGCAGGCAGGGTGATCGGTTTTTGAGGCTCCCGGAAGCGGCGTTCCCGAGGAGCCCCGTAGATGTGGGCCACGGCTCATTGCGGCAGGCAGGCGGCAGAACGGATGAGCCGAGAGTCAGGGGTGGTTTGTGTGATAGCCAAATGGGCGGTGTTTTGAATGTGTTTTAACGCTGTATGATTTGTGTTTGTGTATGTTTTTCTAATTTGTCCTTGCAGCTTGTAAGTGGAAGAGAGATTTTTTTAGACATGTAGAGAATAAGCAAACTAGAATCCCAGCTGAGGTTATTCTTGAGGGGTTCAGGCTGAGGTTTTTGCAGGCAGGGTGACTTTTTCAAGGCTCTCGCGGAATGCCGTTCCTGGGGAACGTTCCTCTGGAACGTGGTTGGTGCCTGTCGTTGCAGGACAGTATGTTGTTAAGCTGCCGGTTGCGGTCGCAGGGTGTGGGGGGTCATCGGCTGTTATTGAAAAGGACCAGATTGTGAAGCAGGGAGGCCTAACTGTATTTTGTATTAGTAGCATTGTAAATTCTTTTGACGGGTGTTGTGGTTTGTGATGTAATGTTGTTTGTCAATTGTTGTTTTAGCAGGGCCCATCGGGACGAGCGGAACGGTCTCACGCTCTGCCTGGGAATACCGATCGCGGAGACGTCGCCTCAGAGATGAAAACAGATATGTGTGAAGCAACAGACGGAGTACCTAATGGGAATGAGAATCGTGCAAGCCACTACAGGAAGAATCACAGGCACTAAATCGTTGCAACTGCTATTAACGTAAGGATGAGTTTTTAGAGGTTGTGTGTGTGTGTATAAGAAGCACGAGTGAAAACTGAGTAAATGTTCAAGTAATTGCTACCCTTATGGTAAGGAAGAAAGTATTTTTAATATTGGTAGTACAAGTAAATTTTTGAGGCCAGGTGTAAATAATGCTGTTAGAAGGCTTGCTTGGAGTTAGTTGTGGGTCAATGGAAACACACCAAAAAAAAAAATTAACAGAACCACTCTAGGCAGTAAAGTATCCCAATCAAAATCACTGTGGTAACGCAAAAAGGAAACGACAGTACAAAGCTAAGCGAGCGTCTGTCACGCACACAGGTAAACAGAGGCGCCGGGGAAAAGAAAGAGGAGAACTTGTGCAGGCATAGGCAGCTCTCAACTGGGACTCCCAAAGTAATGGAAATAAAGTTTGTAAGTGATTCTTTGAGCGAAAGAATCTCCTGCAGCTCTGGGAGAGTTGTTAACTGCTACGCGTACCTCTAGATAGTGATATGTTAAAAGGAAGCATGTGCATTACTAGCTGTGTAAAGTAGATTTTTGTAAATTTGCATAGTTTTAAAGAAATGTAGATGACTACTTGAGCATAACTGGTGTCCAAAGAAAACAGCACTGTTAGACAATAGCGGGATGGAATTACATCTGAGGAGTAAGAGAAGGAGAATGTCAAGCTTAGGCAGTAATGGTGGAATGTTACATCAGTGTATAAAATCACCTTAACTGCTGTGAGAGCTCCTAATGATAGTTGAAAGAGTACTTCTTAGACCCCCAGAGGTAGGTAGAAAAATGTCCAACCAATAAAGATTAATTTGCTCTCTTGTGTTCTCTCGATTTTTTTTTTTTGTCTGTCTCTGCCTTTTGTCTGTGTCTTTGTTGCCCTTGCATCTTTTTTGTTGGTCTTTCTCAGGCTTGTTTTTGTGTGTGTCTCATGTTTTGTTTTACATTTTTTCTGCATAGTTTTGTCTTTGGGGTTTTTTGGTTTCTGTCATCTTGTCTGTGAATTCAGTTGGTTTGGTGTCTTGTCATTGATTTAGGGGATTTTTTTTTTGGTGTCTGTCTTTTTGTCTTTCATGTTCTTATGTTTGAGGCAGACATCAATGAAAACATGATTTAGCAGCAGTAGAAAATGGCACCTCCCTGGGACTAATTATTCATTTAAATGAATAATATATTAAACTTCAACAAATTGCTCCCAGGGAGGTGCCATTTTCTACTGCTGCACCAGACTTATTATATTTCGATTTTTTTATACTGACCAAGAAACACACCCTAGGTATACATAGTACCCCGTATTCCAGTTGGGAGTAATCCATAAGCAATCCACACCTTAACAATTATGCATTACTCCCAATTAGAATATAGGGTAACCTCCAACTACACAAATACGTCAATTATGTATGCAAATGAGGTACCTTTTTCATTTCCTTTCACACTCCAGAACACCACACGACGACGCATCTCTCTACGCTCCCAAACCACGAACTAACACCCAAGCTCCATCTCTCCGTACGACGGGCCACCCCAGCCAGCCGACAGATCTGTCTCTACACCCCCGGAGGACTTCGGCGACCGCAAATGGCTGCCCAGCTCCACCTCGATGCACCATGGGCCTCCGTAGCCCTCCCGGAGGACTGCTCGCTGATACGGAAGTCCTCCGGGGCCCGGAAGTGCCCCTCTGCTCGCCCCGGAGGACTGCTCGCCGATACGGAAGTCCTCCGGGGCCCGGAAGTCCCCCTCTGCTCGCCGCGGAGGGTTAGGACCTGACGTTACGTGGTTCCCGGCTAGGGTTTAGGGCATTAGCGTTGGGTTTGGGGTTAGGGTTAGGGTCGTTAGGGTTAGGGGGTTAGGGCCGTTAGGGTTAGGGCCATTAGGGTTAGGGGTTGGGGTTCGGGTTGTTAGCGGTTGGGGTTAGGGTGGTTACGGTAAGGGTTGGGGTGGGGTTGGGGTTGGGGTTAGGGGGTTGGGGTTAGGGGTTAGGGTTGGGGTTAGGGTTGGGGTTAGGGGGTTAGGGGGTTGGGGTTGGGGGGGGTTGGGTGTGGGTTGGGGGTGGGGGTTAGGGTTAGGCGGTTGGGGTTGGGGGGGGTTGGGTGTGGGTTGGGGGTGGGGGTTAGGGTTAGGGGGTTGGGGTTAGGGGGTTCGGGTAAGGGTTGGGATTAGGGGTTAGGGGGTTAGGGTGAGGGGGTTGGGGTTAGGGGTTAGGGGGTTAGGCTTAGAGGGTTAGGCTTAGGGGGTTGGGGTTAGGGGTTAGGGGGTTAGGGTTAGGGGGTTAGGGTTAGGGGGTTGGGGTTAGGGGTTAGGGTTAGGGGGTTAGGCTTAGGGGGCTGGGGTTAGGGTGGGGGTTAGGGTTAGGGGGTTAGGGTCAGGGGGTTGGGGTTAGGGGGTTCGGGTAAGGGTTGGGGTTAGGGGTTAGGATTAGGGGGTTAGGGTTGGGGTTGGGCTTAGGGGGTTAGGGTTAGGGTTTAGGGTGGGGGTTAGGGTTTAGGGGTTAGGGTTAGGGGTTAGGGTTAGGGGGTTAGTGGTTGGGGTTAGGGGATTAGGGTTAGGGGTTAGTGGTTGGGGTTAGGGGTTAGGCTTAGGGGTTAGGGTTGTGGTTAGGTGTTAGGGTTAGGGGGTGGGGGTTAGGAGGTTGGGGTTAGGGGTTAGGGTTAGGGGGTTTGGGTTAGGGTGGGGGTTAGGGTTAGGGGGTTAGGGTTTAGGGGTTAGGGTTAGGGGTTAGGGTTATGGTTTAGGGTTTGGGGTTAGGGTTAGGGCATTAGGGTTATGCGGGAGAAGGATGGACTTCACAACTCTATGAGAGTTATATTCCGAAGCCGTTTATTGTCTTGTCTGACTCCAATATATATCATAGTCTTTGTTTAGTCACTGCGTACAGACTCATGATTGGTTACAGCTTGTTACACGCATTATTGCAATTGGTTATATACAAAATATCACGCGCTGTCCACGCGCCTCTCACACAGTCAGGATTCGCCGCCTGCAGGTGTTCCTGCACTCCTTTGCTGCTGCTTAGTTGTTTTCCACAGCTCCTTCTCCTCAAGGCCGAGCCGAGCAGATATCCAGCTGTTTACCAGCTTCTCAGTGCCACAGCTCCTTCTTCTTAAGGTCGAGCCGTGCAGATCAACACCACAGCTCCTTCTCCTTAAGGTCGAGCCCTTGCAGGGTGATCCCAACATCTCCCCCTTTTTGTTTATCTATAAACAAAACCTGATGGATCATTTGCAACCCAACGACTGTGAGGAAGATGGACCATCTGTGCATTCTTGTATCGTCCTGTGCCGTGAACTCAGCCCAGCAGTCGGTAGGTGCCAGCTTTACGTGGGCGTCCCCACGGAGGCAACGGTGGCCTTGCCGTACACCGATCCCCCTGCTCTTCGGGAAATCCCGGTATTTATACCTTTGCCAAGGAACGAGTTTCGACACACGTGGCCAGCGAGTGTCAGAACATGCCTCGGTTGCCACCTCTCAACACAGGGAGCCTATGGCGCATGTGCCCGCTGGCCAGACGTGCTGCACGCGCCACAGCCACCCCGTCTGTTGGTTCGTAGGTTTTGTTTACACGGCATCTTGCCATAATCCAGCAGTCACATATCAACTATGCTTAAATTAATAGCAGAATGTTACAAGGCAAACAATTCTAGCTGTACTACTCCTAGCGATAGAAGCTACTTCTAGTGATGGAAAAAGTGCTTGTATAAAGCTATGAAAACCAATATTATATCTTACCAAAGGATTTGTAGTTCTAGAGCGGTTTGCCCTAAAAGCTTTCCATGTTCCTCTCATGATACTGCTAATTTCAGTGTGATTTACCCATACATTTTCTTTTGGCTGAGGTGGCATCCAGATTGCGATGACACCTGGTAGTGTCAAGATGTGTCCGACGACGACGATGGTGACTGTTTCACCCATGGTTTTACCCATTTTGCGGGTACCAAACAAGTTCCAGAATCTGTAATGACACAAGCATAACCTCGTCCCCAGGTTAGCAGTTGAAAAGGTCCTTCCCACATATTCTTTTCCAAATTTTTAACTTTTACTTGCACATTTTGTGTTAACGCAAACAGACTTCCTGTCATTCCTTTTACATGTTTCTCCTTCTGCTAGACGGAAATAATTTAACACATATAAGGCTTTATTCAAACGTTCTTGGGGTGGTGTGGTAGCCTCTCCCCCTTTTTGTTTTTGCAATAAACACTTCAGGGAATGATTCATTCGTTCAACAATAGCTTGTCCAGTTGGGGGATGTGGTATTCCAGTAACATGCGTCACTCCCCATTGAGCAAGAAATGGTTGGCTTGACTGGGCTACATAACAAGGACCATTATCGGTTTTAATTTGTAGGGGTATACCATGGGCTGCGAATGCAGCTCGCAAATGCTTTTGTACATGCCTACTAGTTTCTCCTGTTTGTGCAGTGGCCCAAACTACTGCAGAATAGCAATCAATTGAAACATGAACATATTTAAATCTTCCAAAGTCAGCAACATGTGTCACATCCATCTGCCATAGTTGTAGCGAAGGCAATCCTCCGGGACTAACCGTAATCGCGATTCCTGGGCCTATTTGTTGACAATCAGCACAAGTCTGTATAATAGCTCTAGCGTCACCTGCACTTAGATTAAATTGTCTCGCTAAAACTTTGGCAGATTGATGGAAAAAGGCATGAGAGGCTTGCGCTTGACCTAAACAGTCCGGAGCAGGTCCAGCCCATACTGCGGCAGTCAGCCGATCAGCTCTTGCATTTCCTTCCACCAATTCCCCTGGAAGGTTGGTATGGCTGCGTATATGCATAACGTAATAAGGGTGTCGTCTTTTCTGCAATAAAAACCAAAGCGTTCTAAATTGTTGGTATAGCTGTTCCTGCTCTACCTGTCTGAGGATTCAACCTTCCAATCTTTGGAGTACTCCAACTACATATAAAGAATCAGTAATTATATTCACAGGTTCTTCAGACCATAATTTAAAGGCTTCAATTACTGCCTGTAGTTCTACCCTTTGAACTGATCCTGGCACGACAAGTACCCGTTCTTTCCATTCTCCGTGCTCTCGCCGTACTATTGCTGCCTTGCCTGTTTTCCCACCACCATCCATAAATACTGTAGCACCTTGAACTGGATATTGACTACACTTTGATTTTTTTCTACTTCATGTTTGTGGGGGTTTTTTTGTTTTGTTTTTTTTTTTAAAGGTAAACATTTTGTGTGATGGATAATGAATCTAAATGTCACCCTCAAATTCTGCTAATGCAGTTTGCAAGGGAACAGAGTGCTGCAAAGCCCAAGTTGAATATTCTTGTTGTAATGCTACTAAAATCGTTTTCAGGTCCTTTGCCGATATATCAATAATTCTGTTGCGCCCTTTCATAATCAAATTTGCAAAACACTCTACTTTCGTGGTGATGGTTTTTCTGTGCTACTGAGGCAAAAAGACCCACTCTAAAATTTTCAATGGGTCCGCTTTTGATTCTAGCTTTGTTATCCACTGTATTATAAGCGCATAGGGATGTCGCTCATGATTGATTACTGCCAAAGTGATCCCTATCAAGGGGTCTATCCTAGAACTAAATGCTTGAGTTACCTTTTCAGAAATGTTTGCTACTGCTTCCCAGGCTTCCTTGGTCAATTGCCGAGGAGAGTTTAACCTGCTATCCCCTCGCAAGAGCTGAACCAGGGGCTCCATATCTTGGTTTGTGATCCCACAAATCGGTCGAATCCAGTTAACGTCTCCTACCAATTTTTGTACATCATTTAATGTTTTAATCTGAATTCTTAATTCAACCTTCTGGGGGGTTACCGACGTTTCAGTGATCATCCACCCCAAGTACCTCCAAGGCACTTCAGCTTGTATCTTTTCTGGTGCCACTTGCAGCCCACTTTGTCTGAAAAGCTCAACGAGCTTTGCAATTATAGCTTAGAGCTCGCATTTGTCTGGCATGCAGCGCATCGTAGATGTTTGAATGGTCATCTCTTGCAGTGTTGGGCTAGGTGGTGCCTGCAGCTCCACTGTTGAGAGCTCTGTTTGCACGGAGTTGGCTTTTGGGCTTTCATCCCCATGTCCTTAACAGTCTTAGGTCTTAAAGCTCAGCTTCTCATGCATCCTTCGTTCTGGTTTTGACGTGAGCTTTCTCTCTCGGGCCACAGCCATCGCCTCTCTTTCCTGGGGCTGCTCTAAAGCATCCGCACCTGTGTGGTGTCACAGGGTTTCTCTGCCGGCATCATCGTCTGTATGGGAGTCATCCTTGTCGCTTGCCATCTTCTTGTGCCTCCGTCATGTTTGTGGCGTCCATGCTCGGCGTTGCTGTGTGGTTGGAGCTGCCCTGCCCAGGGGTGTAGAAACACTAAAGATGTGGGTAGCATAGCTTTACAGTGGTGTGATATTATGTTGACGTGCCCTGATAGTTCTGGAAAGCACTGTATGGTCTATCTCTGGACAAGTAGCTGTAGATAGCTGGAACAGAGTTATTTTCATCATGTTTTCCAGGTGCCAGAGCTTGGACTCTGGCCTTCTGGGAGCAGCGGTTTCTGTGGTGGTCAAGTGGGTCAAAGCTTGCACGTGCCTTAGCTTGTATACGTGGGGCTCAATACCTGGGCTTTGTTTTTTTGGTTTTTTTTTAGATCTATCTAGAAGGCATATACAGAAAGACGACAGACCTTTTGTCTCGTCAAGCTGTCGGTCAGCATCCAGGCGAATTGCTTTATGCGGTTTGTTTGGGTTTTTTAGATGCGGAGCAATGAGCCATGTGCCAAAGGGTGATGGAAGAGGTGAGCAGAGTGCCAGATGGAGGCAGGCTGGCATCTGATGTTTGAGAACTGGCGTGACTGTCAGTGGATCTTGACTAGCTTATTTGGTGTCTTGTAGGTCAGAATCAATGTGTGAGGTGGGATATCCGCACCGGAGCGGTCTTTGGCAAGGTGAGACATGACCAGTGTGCTAAATCAGCAATTTACTGACGTGTCATAATATACACGTAGCTAGAATCATTACCCTGTTGGTGTTCCGCGGGCAGCGGCCAGGCCTCAGCACAGCAAACTGAAGAGTCTGTCTCCGAGCAGCCTAGGTGAAGGAGCGGGAGAGAGGAAGTGCCACGAGCGGGCTGAGGACTTGGGCAGTATCTTGGTGCCATACTTTTTTCTCTGTGTTTTGGAGAGGTGAAGCCACACAGCAATTGCTAGTCTGAGAAGAGGCAAGTGGCTCATTACGCGGTCCGGCTGGGCTCGAATCGCTGAGGATCATGTGACTACTCGGTTGAGTGTTTGTCTTTGGTCTTTACAGGCACCGTGAGGGCTTTCCTCAAACGGCCGAGGATTTAAGTTGAGTCAACAGAGGAGAGAGGAGCATCAGGGCAGGAACTGCAGAGCGGGTTATGGCTCCAGAGCAGGATGAGTGCTTTATCTCTTGGGTTCTCTCGCTTCTGTAGGATATGCCAGCTGCAACATCTGATTTTTTTGGGGGGGAGGAGCAGCGTGGCACTTCTGAGGAGTGTGTCATCGTGGCAGTCAATGCCAGCCGGCCTGTCAGTGACTAGCGGTGCTCTGTCTTGCGGGTGATTAAGAGGAACCAGGTGAATGCAGGAGCATCCCAGTTACAGGAAGCGCTGCTGCTGAGCATGGATTCTGGACCCTGCCCTCCGAAGGGTAAGTGGCAAAAGCGGTGGATGGTGTGGGGCCGGGAGGGTGGTTTAACGACTGTTGCGGAGAGGGCTGCTTAGGCTCCGTTACGTCTGGGGGTGGATAGAGGGCCTGGGGTCCAACCCGCAGGATGTGAACTTTCTGGCCTATGTCTGTGTCCTAGCATCATTAGTGTTGTCTGCGTTCGGTCTCCTGTATGGTGCTTTCCGGGGGTCTCTACTGCCCCACGGGCTCTCGGCATTTGGCACCCACCTCAGTAGGTGTCTGTGGGTTCTCTAATGCCTCGCTGCTTTGGCGTAGAGCCCATTGAGCACTTCTCGTCTTGTGATCAGAGCTTAAAGCGCATCTTGCATCACAGAAGTTTCTGGAGGGTCGCCTTTGTGGAGGCGATCTGGGTTGCCATGACAGCTCTGCTCTGGTAAGTTCTGTTTCCACAGAGATCCCCTGCAGCATTTCATCCCTGCACCCTTACGGGTGTAGGTCTTAAAGCCTGGCATTGCATACATCAAATATTCCAGTTCTGTGTTGTGTTCCAGCAGTCTGCATAGGTTTTGGCTACCGTCTGAGACCGCCTCACTTTGTGCTTTGTTTTGTGCCGTATCGCTCCGTGTTTGGTCTCGTATCGTGTCGTAACCCTCCGTGCTCGTATCGACTGCCATTTGAGACACTGTTGCCTCGCCCGGCCCGGCGTAACTTTTTTGTATTGCGCGCGCTCTGTATTTGGGTTCGTATGGCCTCGCGTCACCGTTTGTATTCTGTCGCTCTCCGTTTGAATTTTGTAACGCATCGTTTGGCTCGTACGCTATTGCTCCGCACTAATTTCGACCGACCGCTCGAGTCTATCTCGCATCGTACGGCCCTGCATCACGTTCTGCATCGTATCGTGCCACATTTGAACTTGTATGGCCTCATGTCATAACTTGCTTTGTAGTTGAATTTTGTAACGCATCGGTCGGCTCTGTACGGGTGTTTTACCATATTCCTCCGCGCTCATATCGAGCGCCGCTCAAGACAGTCTTGTGTCATACGGCTCCGTGTCGCGACTTGAATTATATCGTTCCACGTGTATATAGACTGTCCTTTGAGAGACTCTTGGCCCTGTATTGTGTTTGGTCTTCCATTGCAGTGCTCTGTATTGTATTTTGCCTTGACTGCGATCTATGAGCACGTTGCATCGTACAGCATTATGTTTGCACACGCATCGTACGGCTGTCTTTATGTTGGTATCGTATGGCATTGCAGAGCCAGCATAGAGGGTTTAAGTGACCTTGAGGTCTCTGTGTATGTGGGTGGGAGTTGAGCAGATCACAGTTCGTGAGGTAGCATGAGCAAAGTCTCTAAGTTGGCAATGGTTTTCCTGATTTTTTTGCAGGCACCTTGTAGCAAGCCTGTGGAAACGGTTGAGGAATCGAGGTCCGAGGAGCAGCGTGTGACAGGCATCAGAGCGATCTGTCACTTTAGGGCAGATCTAGCATTGCGCTGCTCTGGATTTTCAGGTGCCACAGAGGTCTCTGACTGTGAAGCGTTATCTTTGGAATCAGAGAGGAGCAGATGAGCAGAGCTGCGGAGCTTCGTTCTCTCACAGACAAGGTGTGCGTTCAACAGCTTTGGATTTTGTGTTTGCGAGCGGCAGAGCGGCACGAAGCGATTAACGGCATCTTGCATTTAGTGACACGTCCGCTACCGAGGATGGCCATTGACAATGGACCGTGACCAGAGGCACCACAAAAGCAACGCGGCGCAGCAAAAATCCGCAGGTCGTGGAGACCGAGCGCGTCTAAACGTCGGCGTAACGGGAGGGTAGCTTGCGGGGAATTGGTCTTGTGCGGGCGGAGGGAGCGATACGCATCACGATGCATGTGCTGGCAAAACAGCTCTGGGATGAGTGGGAAGGGTCGTGTGGAACGTCTAGTGTGTGTTCGTAAGCGTACCTTATCAAACATCTCGGTGTGTGTTTTGGCACTTGCATCCAAGGTGCCTCGGGCATACTCACATCCTACTGTGATGTGCGGTAGTCAGTCATGCCCACACAGGCTCGAGTCATCGGTCTAGCGCCAATCGACCGCATCTTTTTGTGGTGTGACGTAGAAGCATGATGCTGTCGGTGTAGTTTAGCATAGTAGGTGCTTTTGGTCAGTCTGTCTTGTGGCTGTTGCTCGGGCTTTGCCCTCAGCTCTCACGTCTGACTTTCTTGAGAGTTTTTCCAGGGGTTTATTCCTAGCGGTGGGGTCGTCTTAGGTCTCCAGAGTATGGCATTCTTGCACAGCAGAGCCACGCCAGAGTTTGTGCTGTGCGTCCTCAGCACCATTGTGCTTACCGTCAGGCTCTGTCGGCTTGGCATTAAGTCTCCCCTGTGTGGTATTCTAGCACCTTTAGGTAACGTTTGTGGAGCGTGTATATGTGTATTTGAGGTGGAGCCGCATTGCCTCTGTGTAGTAACTCTTGTCAGGATGGAATAGTCAAAGCACAGGAGGATAATGTGTCAATTAGCATGGCCTGTTTGGGTGGAGGTTGTATGGCCCGCTTCTGGGGGCAGCCAGTAGCTATCGGCAAGCGGGCCGTAGAGTCTCTTACGTAGCATTTTGCAGGAGGCACGGGGTGACGCGTGTCCCCGGGGCATATTCTCGAGCCGATCGTGCCAGAGCGGACAATTCAAAGGGAAGAGGAGCAGCAGGGGCACACCTAGGGAAGCATCTTTCTTGGTTTCTGGTTACAAAGGCTGATGCTATAGAATCATGTGGAGCGGTGATGTCTAGAGGGATGTGGTGAGGCAGTTCCCGGCATGATTGGGGTGGACCCCTTAGATATGGGGTGATCTGCCATCGTGGTTGGTGGGTGGTGAAACGGACACGTTGGAGGTGGGGGGGTGGGGGTGGGTCTAACCTGGTATGTGTGGCTTTTTTG
The DNA here is from genome assembly GCF_964289735.1 of Phaethon aethereus. Taxonomy (NCBI): domain Eukaryota; kingdom Metazoa; phylum Chordata; class Aves; order Phaethontiformes; family Phaethontidae; genus Phaethon; species Phaethon aethereus. The sequence goes on along the minus strand of NW_028114240.1, from coordinate 499,106 downwards.
TTTTAGGTTATATGTAATACAGACAGGAGATCAATTTTTTATTTAAAAAAAAAAAAACAAACCCCAGCCGGGCGATTTTTTTTTTTTTTTCCCTCGGCTGGGTTTTTTTTTCCCCAGTCCCGGCCGCTCTGCGAGGCGATGTTCATCGCCAATGTTTGGACGCAGGTCGTGCTCGGGCCGGGGTTTTTGCAGGCAGGGTGATCGGTTTTTGAGGCTCCCGGAAGCGGCGTTCCCGAGGAGCCCCGTAGATGTGGGCCACGGCTCATTGCGGCAGGCAGGCGGCAGAACGGATGAGCCGAGAGTCAGGGGTGGTTTGTGTGATAGCCAAATGGGCGGTGTTTTGAATGTGTTTTAACGCTGTATGATTTGTGTTTGTGTATGTTTTTCTAATTTGTCCTTGCAGCTTGTAAGTGGAAGAGAGATTTTTTTAGACATGTAGAGAATAAGCAAACTAGAATCCCAGCTGAGGTTATTCTTGAGGGGTTCAGGCTGAGGTTTTTGCAGGCAGGGTGACTTTTTCAAGGCTCTCGCGGAATGCCGTTCCTGGGGAACGTTCCTCTGGAACGTGGTTGGTGCCTGTCGTTGCAGGACAGTATGTTGTTAAGCTGCCGGTTGCGGTCGCAGGGTGTGGGGGGTCATCAGCTGTTATTGAAAAGGACCGGATTGTGAAGCAGGGAGGCCTAATTGTATTTTGTATTAGTAGCAGTCATTGCAGAGAAAAAGCAAGACTGGGTCCGTGCTCTATACTAGCTTTTCAAACAGACAATCCAGTTCCTCGTACTCTCGAATGCCAAACTCCTAAAATGAAACGTTGCACTCTCTCTCCTCCAAGGAAGGTGCTAGGCAGGAATTGTTTTGCTGGTCCTCACTTGCCCTGGCAGTCATTGCAGATAAACAGCAAGACTGGGGCTCTGCTCTTTCCTAGCCTTGCAAACAGGCACTCTGCTTTTTCTCACTCTCGGACTCCAAAAATCAAAATGAAACGTTGCACTCTCTCTCCTCCAAGGAAGGTGCTAGGCAGGAATTGTCTTTCTTGCCCTCACTTGCCCTGGCAGTCATTGCAGATAAACAGCAAGACTGGGGCTCTGCTCTTTCCTAGCCTTGCAAACAGCCAAAGCAGTTTGTCTCGCTCGTGAGCGCCAAAATGCTAAAATGAAACGTTGCACTCTCTCTCCTCCAAGGAAGGTGCTAGGCAGGAATTGTCTTGCTGGTCCTCACTTGCCCTGGCAGTCATTGCAGATAAACAGCAAGACTGGGGCCCTGCTCTTTCCTAGCCTTGCAAACAGGCACTCTGCTTTTTCTCACTCTCGCACTCTAAAAAGCAAAATGAAACGTTGCACTCTCTCTCCTCCAAGGAAGGTGCTAGGCAGGAATTGTCTTGCTGGTCCTCACTTGCCCTGGCAGTCATTTCAGATAAACAGCAAGTCTGGGGCTCTGCTCTTTCCTAGCCTTGCAAACAGGCACTCTGCTTTTCCTCACTCTCGCACTCCAAAAATCAAAATGAAACGTTGCACACTCTCTCCTCCAAGGAAGGTGCTAGGCAGGAATTGCCTTGCTGGTCCTCACTTGCCCTGGCAGTCATTGCAGATGAACAGCAAGACTGGGGCTCTGCTCTTTCCTAGCCTAGCAAACAGCCAAAGCAGTTCGTCTCCCTCGTGAGCGCCAAAATGCTAAAAGGAAACGTTGCACTCTCTCTCCTCCAAGGAAGGCGCTAGGCAGGAATTGTCTTGATGGTCCTCACTTGCCCTGGCAGTCATTGCAGATAAACAGCAAGACTGGGGCTCTGCTCTTTCCTAGCCTTGCAAACAGCCAATGCAGTTTGTCTCCCTCGTGAGCGCCAAAATGCCAAAATGAAACGTTGCACTCTCTCTCCTCCAAGGAAGGTGCTAGGCAGGAATTGTCTTGCTGCTGCTCACTTGCCCTGGCAGTCATTGCGGATGAACAGCAAGACTGGGGCTCTGCTCTTTCCTAGCCTTGCAAACAGGCACTCTGCTTTTTCTCACTCTTGCACTCCAAAAATCAAAATGAAACGTTGCACTCTCTCTCCTCCAAGGAAGGTGCTAGGCAGGAATTGTCTTGCTGGTCCTCACTTGCCCTGGCAGTCATTGCAGATAAGCAGCAAGACTGGGGCTCTGCTCTTTCCTAGCCTTGCAAACAGCCAATGCAGTTCGTCTCCCTCGTGAGTGCCAAAATGCTAAAAGGAAACGTTGCACTCTCTCTCCTCCAAGGAAGGTGCTAGGCAGGAATTGTCTTGCTGGTCCTCACTTGCCCTGGCAGTCATTGCAGATAAACAGCAAGACTGGGGCTCTGCTCTTTCCTAGCCTTGCAAACAGGCACTCTGCTTTTTCTCACTCTCGCACTCCAAAAATCAAAACGAAACGTTGCACACTCTCTCCTCCAAGGAAAGTGCTAGGCAGGAATTGCCTTGCTGGTCCTCACTTGCCCTGGCAGTCACTGCAGATAAACAGCAAGACTGGGGCTCTGCTCTTTCCTAGCCTTGCAAACAGCCAATGCAGTTCGTCTCCCTTGTGAGCGCCAAAATGCTTAAATGAAACGTTGCACTCTCTCTCCTCCAAGGAAGGTGCTAGGCAGGAATTGTCTTGCTGGCCCTCACTTGCCCTGGCAGTCATTGCAGATAAACAGCAAGACTGGGGCTCTACTCTTTCCTAGCCTTGCAAACAGCCAATGCAGTTTGTCTCCCTCGTGAGCGCCAAAATGCTAAAATAAACGTTGCACTCTCTCTCCTCCAAGGAAGGTGCTAGGCAGGAATTGTCTTGCTGGTCCTCACTTGCCCTGGCAGTCATTGCAGATAACAGCAAGACTGGGGCCCTGCTCTTTCCTAGCCTTGCAAACAGGCACTCTGCTTTTTCTCACTCTCGCACTCTAAAAAGCAAAATGAAACGTTGCACTCTCTCTCCTCCAAGGAAGGTGCTAGGCAGGAATTGTCTTGCTGGCCCTCACTTGCCCTGGCAGTCATTGCAGATAAACAGCAAGACTGGGGCTCTGCTCTTTCCTAGCCTTGCAAACAGGCACTCTGCTTTTTCTCACTCTCGCACTCCAAAAATCAAAACGAAAAGTTGCACACTCTCTCCTCCAAGGAAGGTGCTAGGCAGGAATTGCCTTGCTGGTCCTCACTTGCCCTGGCAGTCACTGCAGATAAACTGCAATACTGGGGCTCTGCTCTTTCCTAGCCTTGCAAACAGCCAATGCAGTTCGTCTCCCTCGTGAGCGCCAAAATGCTAAAATGAAACGTTGCACTCTCTCTCCTCCAAGGAAGGTGCTAGGCAGGAATTGTCTTGCTGGTCCTCACTTGCCCTGGCAGTCACTGCAGGTAAACAACAAGACTGGGCCTCTGCTCTTTCCTAGCCTTGCAAACAGCCAATGAAGTTCGTCTCCCTCGTGAGCGCCAAAATGCTAAAATGAAACGTTGCACTCTCTCTCCTTCAAGGAAGGTGCTAGGCAGGAATTGTCTTGCTGGCCCTCACTTGCCCTGGCAGTCATTGCAGATAAACAGCAAGACTGGGGCTCTACTCTTTCCTGGCCTTGCAAACAGCCAATGCAGTTTTTCTCCCTCGTGAGCGCCAAAATGCTAAAATGAAACGTTGCACTCTGTCTCCTCCAAGGAAGGTGCTAGGCAGGAATTGTCTTGCTGGTACTCATTTGCCCTGGCAGTCATTGCAGATAAACACCAAGAGTGAGGCTCTGCTCTTTCCTAACCTTGCAAACAGGCACTCTGCTTTTTCTCACTCTCGCACTCCAAAAATCAGAACGAAACGTTGCACTCTTTCTCCTCCAAGGAAGGTGCTAGGCAGGAATTGTCTTGCTGGTCCTCACTTTCCCTGGCAGTCATTTCAGATAAACAGCAAGTCTGGGGCTCTGCTCTTTCCTAGCCTTGCAAACAGCCAATGCAGTTTGTCTCCCTCGTGAGCGCCAAAATGCTAAAATGAAACGTTGCACTCTCTCTCCTCCAAGGAAGGTGCTAGGCACGAATTGTCTTGCTGCTGCTCACTTGCCCTGGCAGTCATTGCAGATGAACAGCAAGACTGGGGCTCTGCTCTTTCCTAGCCTTGCAAACAGGCACTCTGCTTTTTCTCACTCTTGCACTCCAAAAATCAAAATGAAACGTTGCACTCTCTCTCCTCCAAGGAAGGTGCTAGGCAGGAATTGTCTTGCTGGTCCTCACTTGCCCTGGCAGTCATTTCAGATAAACAGCAAGTCTGGGGCTCTGCTCTTTCCTAGCCTTGCAAACAGGCACTCTACTTTTCCTCACTCTCGCACTCCAAAAATCAAAATGAAACGTTGCACACTCTCTCCTCCAAGGAAGGTGCTAGGCAGGAATTGTCTTGCTGCTCCTCACTTGCCCTGGCAGTCATTGCAGATGAACAGCAAGACTGGGGCTCTGCTCTTTCCTAGCCTTGCAAACAGCCAAAGCAGTTCGTCTCCCTCGTGAGCGCCAAAATGCTAAAATGAAACGTTGCACTCTCTCTCCTCCAAGGAAGGCGCTAGGCAGGAATTGTCTTGATGGTCCTCACTTGCCCTGGCAGTCATTGCAGATAAACAGCAAGACTGGGGCTCTGCTCTTTCCTAGCCTTGCAAACAGCCAATGCAGTTTGTCTCCCTCGTGAGCGCCAAAATGCTAAAATGAAACGTTGCACTCTCTCTCCTCCAAGGAAGGTGCTAGGCACGAATTGTCTTGCTGCTGCTCACTTGCCCTGGCAGTCATTGCAGATGAACAGCAAGACTGGGGCTCTGCTCTTTCCTAGCCTTGCAAACAGGCACTCTGCTTTTTCTCACTCTTGCACTCCAAAAATCAAAATGAAACGTTGCACTCTCTCTCCTCCAAGGAAGGTGCTAGGCAGGAATTGTCTTGCTGGTCCTCACTTGCCCTGGCAGTCATTGCAGATAAGCAGCAAGACTGGGGCTCTGCTCTTTCCTAGCCTTGCAAACAGCCAATGCAGTTCGTCTCCCTCGTGAGCGCCAAAATGCTAAAATGAAACGTTGGACTCTCTCTCCTCCAAGGAAGGTGCTAGGCAGGAATTGTCTTGCTGCTCCTCACTTGCCCTGGCAGTCATTGCAGATAAACAGCAAGACTGGGGCTCTGCTCTTTCCTAGCCTTGCAAACAGGCACTCTGCTTTTTCTCACTCTCGCACTCCAAAAATCAGAACGAAACGTTGCACTCTTTCTCCTCCAAGGAAGGTGCTAGGCAGGAATTGTCTTGCTGGTCCTCACTTGCCCTGGCAGTCATTGCAGATAAACAGCAAGTCTGGGGCTCTGCTCTTTCCTAGCCTTGCAAACAGGCACTCTACTTTTCCTCACTCTCGCACTCCAAAAATCAAAATGAAACGTTGCACACTCTCTCCTCCAAGGAAGGTGCTAGGCAGGAATTGTCTTGCTGCTCCTCACTTGCCCTGGCAGTCATTGCAGATGAACAGCAAGACTGGGGCTCTGCTCTTTCCTAGCCTTGCAAACAGCCAAAGCAGTTCGTCTCCCTCGTGAGCGCCAAAATGCTAAAATGAAACGTTGCACTCTCTCTCCTCCAAGGAAGGCGCTAGGCAGGAATTGTCTTGATGGTCCTCACTTGCCCTGGCAGTCATTGCAGATAAACAGCAAGACTGGGGCTCTGCTCTTTCCTAGCCTTGCAAACAGCCAATGCAGTTTGTCTCCCTCGTGAGCGCCAAAATGCTAAAATGAAACGTTGCACTCTCTCTCCTCCAAGGAAGGTGCTAGGCACGAATTGTCTTGCTGCTGCTCACTTGCCCTGGCAGTCATTGCAGATAAACAGCAAGACTGGGGCTCTGCTCTTTCCTAGCCTTCCAAACAGCCAAAGTAGTTCGTCTCCCTCGTGAGAGCCAAAATGCTAAAATGAAACGTTGCACTCTCTCTCCTCCAAGGAAGGTGCTAGGCAGGAATTGTCTTGCTGGTACTCACTTGCCCTGGCAGTCATTGCAGATGAACAGCAAGACTGGGGCTCTGCTCTTTCCTAGACTTGCAAACAGCCAAAGCAGTTTTTCTCCCTCGTGAGCGCCAAAATGCTAAAATGAAAAGTTGCACTCTCTCTCCTCCAAGGAAGGTGCTAGGCAGGAATTGTCTTGCTGGTACTCATTTGCCCTGGCAGTCATTGCAGATAAACACCAAGAGTGAGGCTCTGCTCTTTCCTAGCCTTCCAAACAGCCAATGCAGTTCGTCTCCCTCGTGAGCGCCAAAATGCTAAAATGAAACGTTGCACTCTCTCTCCTCCAAGGAAGGTGCTAGGCAGGAATTGCCTTGCTGCTCCTCACTTGCCCTGGCAGTCATTGCAGATGAACAGCAAGACTGGGGCTCTGCTCCTTCCTCTCCTTGCAAACAGCCAAAGCAGTTCGTCTCCCTCGTGAGCGCCAAAATGCTAAAAGGAAACGTTGCACTCTCTCTCCTCCAAGGAAGGTGCTAGGCAGGAATTGTCTTGTTGGTCCTCACTTGCCCTGGCAGCGAGTGCAGATAAACAGCAAGACTGGGGCTCTGCTCTTTCCTAGCCTTGCAAACAGGCACTCTGCTTTTTCTCACTCTCGCACTCCAAAAAGCAAAATGAAACGTTGCACTCTTTCTCCTCCAAGGAAGGTGCTAGGCAGGAATTGTCTTGCTGGTCCTCACTTGCCCTGCCAGTCATTGCAGATAAGCAGCAAGACTGGGGCTCTGCTCTTTCCTAGCCTTGCAAACAGCCAATGCAGTTCGTCTCCCTCGTGAGCGCCAAAATGCTAAAATGAAACGTTGCACTCTCTCTCCTCCAAGGAAGGTGCTAGGCAGGAATTGTCTTGCTGGTACTCATTTGCCCTGGCAGTCATTGCAGATAAACACCAAGACTGAGGCTCTGCTCTTTCCTAGCCTTCCAAACAGCCAATGCAGTTCGTCTCCCTCGTGAGCGCCAAAATGCTAAAATGAAACGTTGCACTCTCTCTCCTCCAAGGAAGGTGCTAGGCAGGAATTGTCTTGCTGGTCCTCAGTTGCCCTGGCAGTCATTGCAGATGAACAGCAACACTGGGGCTCTGCTCTTTCCTAGCCTTGCAAACAGGCACTCTGCTTTTTCTCACTCTCGCACTCCAAAAATCAGAATGAAACGTTGCACTCTTTCTCCTCCAAGGAAGGTGCTAGGCAGGACTTGTCTTGCTGGTCCTCACTTGCCCTGGCAGTCATTGCAGGTAAACAGCAAGACTGGGGCTCTGCTCTTTCCTAGCCTTCAAACAGCCAATGCAGTTCGTCTCCCTCGTGAGCGCCAAAATGCTAAAATGAAACGTTGCACTCTCTCTCCTCCAAGGAAGGTGCTAGGCAGGAATTGTCTTGCTGGTACTCATTTACCCTGGCAGTCATTGCAGATAAACACCAAGACTGAGGCTCTGCTCTTTCCTAGCCTTCCAAACAGCCAAAGCAGTTCGTCTCCCTCGTGAGCGCCAAAATGCTAAAATGAAACGTTGCACTCTCTCCTCCAAGGAAGGTGCTAGGCAGGAATTGTCTTGCTGGTCCTCAGTTGCCCTGGCAGTCATTGCAGATAAACAACAAGCTCTTTCCTAGCCTGGCAAACAGCCAATGCAGTTCGTCTCCCTCGTGAGCGCCAAAGTGCTAAAATGAAACGTTGCACTCTCTCTCCTCCAAGGAAGGTGCTAGGCAGGAATTGTCTTGTTGGTCCTCACTTGCCCTGGCAGCCAGTGCAGATAAACAGCAAGACTGGGGCTCTGCTCTTTCCTAGCCTTGGAAACAGGCACTCTGCTTTTTCTCACTCTCGCACTCGAAAAAGCAAAATGAAACGTTGCACTCTTTGTCCTACAAGGAAGGTGCTAGGCAGGAATTGTCTTGCTGGTACTCATTTGCCCTGGCAGTCATTGCAGATAAACACCAAGACTGAGGCTCTGCTCTTTCCTAGCCTTCCAAACAGCCAATGCAGTTCGTCTCCCTCGTGAGCGCCAAAATGCTAAAATGAAACATTGCACTCTCTCTCCTCCAAGGAAGGTGCTAGGCAGGAATTGTCTTGCTGGTCCACACTTGCCCTGGCAGTCATTGCAGATGAACAGCAAATCTGGGGCTCTGCTCTTTCCTAGCCTTGCAAACAGGCACTCTGCTTTTTCTCACTCTCGCACTCCAAAAATCAGAATGAAACGTTGCACTCTTTCTCCTCCAAGGAAGGTGCTAGGCAGGAATTGTCTTGCTGGTCCTCACTTGCCCTGGCAGTCATTGCAGATGAACAGCAAGACTGGGGCTCTGCTCTTTCCTAGCCTTCCAAACAGCCAATGCAGTTCGTCTCCCTCGTGAGCGTCAAAATGCTAAAATGAAACGTTGCACTCTCTCTCCTCCAAGGAAGGTGCTAGGCAGGAATTGTCTCGCTGCTCCTCACTTGCCCTGGCAGTCATTGCAGATGAACAGCAAGACTGGGGCTCTGCTCTTTCCCAGCCTTGCAAACAGGCACTCTGCTTTTTCTCACTCTCGCACTCCAAAAATCAAAATGAAACGTTGCACTCTTTCTCCTCCAAGGAAGGTGATAGGCAGGAATTGTCTTGCTGGTCCTCACTTATCCTGGCAGTCATTGCAGGTAAACAGCAAGTCTGGGGCTCTGCTCTTTCCTAGCCTTGCAAACAGGCACTCTGCTTTTTCTCACTCTCGCACTCCAAAAATCAAAATGAAACGTAACTCTCTCTCCTTCAAGGAAGGTGCTAGGCAGGAATTGTCTTGCTGGTCCTCACTTGCCCTGGCAGTCATTGCAGATGAATAGCAAGACTGGGGCTCTGCTCTTTCCTAGCCTTGCAAACAGCCAAAGCAGTTCGTCTCCCTCGTGAGCACCAAAATGCTAAAAGGAAACGTTGGACTCTCTCTCCTCCAAGGAAGGCGCTAGGCAGGAATTGTCTTGATGGTCCTCACTTGCCCTGGCAGTCATTGCAGATAAACAGCAAGACTGGGGCTCTGCTCTTTCCTAGCCTTGGAAACAGCCAATGCAGTTTGTCTCCCTCGTGAGCGCCAAAATGCTAAAATGTAACGTTGCACTCTCTGTGCTCCAAGGAAGGTGCTAGGCAGGAATTGTCTTGCTGGTCCTCACTTGCCCTGGCAGTCACTGCAGGTAAACAGCAAGACTGGGGCTCTGCTCTTTCCTAGCCTTGCAAACAGGCACTCTGCTTTTTCTCACTCTCGCACTCCAAAAATCAAAATGAAACGTTGCACTCTTTCTCCTCCAAGGAAGGTGCTAGGCAGGAATTGTCTTGCTGGTCCTCACTTGCCCTGGCAGTCATTGCAGATGAACAGCAAGACTGGGGCTCTGCTCTTTCCTAGCCTTCCAAACAGCCAATGCAGTTCGTCTCCCTCGTGAGCGTCAAAATGCTAAAATGAAACGTTGCACTCTCTCTCCTCCAAGGAAGGTGCTAGGCAGGAATTGTCTCGCTGCTCCTCACTTGCCCTGGCAGTCATTGCAGATGAACAGCAAGACTGGGGCTCTGCTCTTTCCCAGCCTTGCAAACAGGCACTCTGCTTTTTCTCACTCTCGCACTCCAAAAATCAAAATGAAACGTTGCACTCTTTCTCCTCCAAGGAAGGTGATAGGCAGGAATTGTCTTGCTGGTCCTCACTTATCCTGGCAGTCATTGCAGGTAAACAGCAAGTCTGGGGCTCTGCTCTTTCCTAGCCTTGCAAACAGGCACTCTGCTTTTTCTCACTCTCGCACTCCAAAAATCAAAATGAAACGTAACTCTCTCTCCTTCAAGGAAGGTGCTAGGCAGGAATTGTCTTGCTGGTCCTCACTTGCCCTGGCAGTCATTGCAGATGAATAGCAAGACTGGGGCTCTGCTCTTTCCTAGCCTTGCAAACAGCCAAAGCAGTTCGTCTCCCTCGTGAGCACCAAAATGCTAAAAGGAAACGTTGGACTCTCTCTCCTCCAAGGAAGGCGCTAGGCAGGAATTGTCTTGATGGTCCTCACTTGCCCTGGCAGTCATTGCAGATAAACAGCAAGACTGGGGCTCTGCTCTTTCCTAGCCTTGGAAACAGCCAATGCAGTTTGTCTCCCTCGTGAGCGCCAAAATGCTAAAATGTAACGTTGCACTCTCTGTGCTCCAAGGAAGGTGCTAGGCAGGAATTGTCTTGCTGGTCCTCACTTGCCCTGGCAGTCACTGCAGGTAAACAGCAAGACTGGGGCTCTGCTCTTTCCTAGCCTTGCAAACAGGCACTCTGCTTTTTCTCACTCTCGCACTCCAAAAATCAAAATGAAACGTTGCACTCTTTCTCCTCCAAGGAAGGTGCTAGGCAGGAATTGTCTTGCTGGTACTCATTTGCCCTGGCAGTCATTGCAGATAAGCAGCAAGACTGGGGCTCTGCTCTTTCCTAGCCTTGCAAACAGCCAATGCAGTTCGTCTCCCTCGTGCGCGCCAAAATGCTAAAAGGAAACGTTGCACTCTCTCTCCTCCAAGGAAGGTGCTAGGCAGGAATTGTCTTGCTGCTCCTCACTTGCCCTGGCAGTCATTGCAGATGAACAGCAAGACTGGGGCTCTGCTCTTTCCTCTCCTTGCAAACAGCCAAAGCAGTTCGTCTCCCTCGTGAGCGCCAAAATGCTAAAAGGAAACGTTGCACTCTCTCTCCTCCAAGGAAGGCGCTAGGCAGGAATGTTCTTGATGGTCCTCACTTGCCCTGGCATTCATTGCAGATAAACAGCAAGACTGGGGCTCTGCTCTTTCCTAGCCTTGCAAACAGCCAAAGCAGTTTGTCTCCCTCGTGAGCGCCAAAATGCTAAAATGAAACGTTGCACTCTCTCTCCTCCAAGGAAGGTGCTAGGCAGGAATTGTCTTGCTGCTCCTCACTTGCCCTGGCAGTCATTGCAGATGAACAGCAAGACTGGGGCTCTGCTCTTTCCTAGACTTGCAAACAGGCACTCTGCTTTTTCTCACTCTTGCACTCCAAAAATCAAAATGAAACGTTGCACTCTCTCTCCTCCAAGGAAGGTGCTAGACAGGAATTGTCTTGCTGGACCTCACTTGACCTGGCAGTCATTGCAGATAAACAGCAAGACTGGGGCTCTGCTCTTTCCTAGCCTTGCAAACAGCCAATGCAGTTCGTCTCCCTCGTGAGCGCCAAAATGCTAAAATGAAACGTTGCACTCTCTCTCCTCCAAGGAACGTGCTAGGCAGGAATTGTCTTGCTGGTCCTCACTTGCCCTGGCAGTCATTTCAGATAAACAGCAAGTCTGGGGCTCTGCTCTTTCCTAGCCTTGCAAACAGGCACTCTGCTTTTTCTCACTCTTGCACTCCAAAAATCAAAATGAAACGTTGCACTCTCTCTCCTCCAAGGAAGGTGCTAGGCAGGAATTGTCTTGCTGGTCCTCACTTATCCTGGCAGTCATTGCAGGTAAACAGCAAGTCTGGGGCTCTGCTCTTTCCTAGCCTTGCAAACAGGCACTCTACTTTTCCTCACTCTCGCACTCCAAAAATCAAAATGAAACGTCACTCTCTCTCCTTCAAGGAAGGTGCTAGGCAGGAATTGTCTTGCTGCTCCTCACTTGCCCTGGCAGTCATTGCAGATGAACAGCAAGACTGGGGCTCTGCTCTTTCCTAGCCTTGCAAACAGCCAAAGCAGTTCGTCTCCCTCGTGAGCGCCAAAATGCTAAAAGGAAACGTTGCACTCTCTCTCCTCCAAGGAAGGCGCTAGGCAGGAATTGTCTTGCTGGTCCTCACTTGCCCTGGCAGTCATTGCACATAAACAGCAAGACTGGGGCTCTGCTCTTTCCTAGCCTTGCAAACAGCCAATGCAGTTCGTCTCCCTCGTGAGCGCCAGAATGCTAAAATGTAACGTTGCACTCTCTGTGCTCCAAGGAAGGTGCTAGGCAGGAATTGTCTTGCTGGTCCTCACTTGCCCTGGCAGTCACTGCAGGTAAACAGCAAGACTGGGGCTCTGCTCTTTCCTAGCCTTGCAAACAGGCACTCTGCTTTTTCTCACTCTCGCACTACAAAAATCAAAATGAAACGTTGCACTCTCTCTCCTCCAAGGAAGGTGCTAGACAGGAATTGTCTTGCTGGACCTCACTTGCCCTGGCAGTCATTGCAGATAAACAGCAAGACTGGGGCTCTGCTCTTTCCTAGCCTTGCAAACAGCCAATGCAGTTCGTCTCCCTCGTGAGCGCCAAAATGCTAAAATGAAACGTTGCACTCTCTCTCCTCCAAGGAAGGTGCTAGGCAGGAATTGTCTTGTTGGTCCTCACTTGCCCTGGCAGCGAGTGCAGATAAACAGCAAGACTGGGGCTCTGCTCTTTCCTAGCCTTACAAACAGGCACTCTGCTTTTTCTCACTCTCGCACTCCAAAAAGCAAAATGAAACGTTGCACTCTTTCTCCTCCAAGGAAGGTGCTAGGCAGGAATTGTCTTGCTGGTCCTCACTTGCCCTGGCAGTCATTGCAGATAAGCAGCAAGACTGGGGCTCTGCTCTTTCCTAGCCTTGCAAACAGCCAATGCAGTTCGTCTCCCTCGTGAGCGCCAAAATGCTAAAATGAAACGTTGCACTCTCTCTCCTCCAAGGAAGGTGCTAGGCAGGAATTGTCTTGCTGGTCCTCAGTTGCCCTGGCAGTCATTGCAGATGAACAGCAAGACTGGGGCTCTGCTCTTTCCTAGCCTTACAAACAGGCACTCTGCTTTTTCTCACTCTCGCACTCCAAAAATCAGAATGAAACGTTGCACTCTTTCTCCTCCAAGGAAGGTGCTAGGCAGGAATTGTCTTGCTGGTCCTCACTTGCCCTGGCAGTCATTTCAGATAAACAGCAAGTCTGGGGCTCTGCTCTTTCCTAGCCTTGCAAACAGCCAAAGCAGTTCGTCTCCCTCGTGAGCGCCAAAATGCTAAAAGGAAACGTTGCACTCTCTCTCCTCCAAGGAAGGCGCTAGGCAGGAATTTTCTTGATGGTCCTTACTTGCCCTGGCAGTCATTGCAGATAAACAGCAAGACTGGGGCTCTGCTCTTTCCTAGCCTTGCAAACAGCCAAAGCAGTTCGTCTCCCTCGTGAGCGCCAAAATGCTAAAATGAAACGTTGCACTCTCTCTCCTCCAAGGAAGGTGCTAGGCAGGAATTGTCTTGCTGCTCCTCACTTGCCCTGGCAGTCATTGCAGATGAACAGCAAGACTGGGGCTCTGCTCTTTCCTAGACTTGCAAACAGGCACTCTGCTTTTTCTCACTCTTGCACTCCAAAAATCAAAATGAAACGTTGCACTCTCTCTCCTCCAAGGAAGGTGCTAGGCAGGAATTGTCTCGCTGCTCCTCACTTGCCCTGGCAGTCATTGCAGATAAACACCAAGAGTGAGGCTCTGCTCTTTCCTAGCCTTCCAAACAGCCAATGCAGTTCGTCTCCCTCGTGAGCGCCAAAATGCTAAAATGAAACGTTGTACTCTCTCTCCTCCAAGGAAGGTGCTAGGCAGGAATTGTCTTGCTGGTCCTCACTTGCCCTGGCAGTCATTGCAGATGAACAGCAAGTCTAGGGCTCTGCACTTTCCTAGGCTTGCAAACAGGCACTCTGCTTTTTCTCACTCTCGCACTCCAAAAATCAGAATGAAACGTTGCATTCTTTCTCCTCCAAGGAACGTGCTAGGCAGGAATTGTCTTGCTGGTCCTCACTTGCCCTGGCAGTCATTTCAGATAAACAGCAAGTCTGGGGCTCTGCTCTTTCCTAGCCTTGCAAACAGGCACTCTGCTTTTTCTCACTCTTGCACTCAAAAATCAAAATGAAACGTTGCACTCTCTCTCCTCCAAGGAAGGTGCTAGGCAGGAATTGTCTTGCTGGTCCTCACTTATCCTGGCAGTCATTGCAGGTAAACAGCAAGTCTGGGGCTCTGCTCTTTCCTAGCCTTGCAAACAGGCACTCTACTTTTCCTCACTCTCGCACTCCAAAAATCAAAATGAAACGTCACTCTCTCTCCTTCAAGGAAGGTGCTAGGCAGGAATTGTCTTGCTGCTCCTCACTTGCCTTGGCAGTGATTGCAGATGAACAGCAAGACAGGGGCTCTGCTCTTTCCTAGCCTTGCAAACAGCCAAAGCAGTTCGTCTCCCTCGTGAGCGCCAAAATGCTAAAAGGAAACGTTGCACTCTCTCTCCTCCAAGGAAGGCGCTAGGCAGGAATTGTCTTGATGGTCCTCACTTGCCCTGGCAGTCATTGCAGATAAGCAGCAAGACTGGGGCTCTGCTCTTTCCTAGCCTTGGAAACAGCCAATGCAGTTTGTCTCCCTCGTGAGCGCCAAAATGCTAAAATGAAACGTTGCACTCTCTCTCCTCCAAGGAAGGTGCTAGGCAGGAATTGTCTTGCTGGTCCTCAGTTGCCCTGGCAGTCATTGCAGATGAACAGCAAGACTGGGGCTCTGCTCTTTCCTAGCCTTGCAAACAGGCACTCTGCTTTTTCTCACTCTTGCACTCCAAAAATCAAAATGAAACGTTGCACTCTCTCTCCTCCAAGGAAGGTGCTAGGCAGGAATTGTCTTGCTGGTCCTCACTTGCCCTGGCAGTCATTGCACATAAACAGCAAGACTGGGGCTCTGCTCTTTCCTAGCCTTGCAAACAGCCAATGCAGTTCGTCTCCCTCGTGAGCGCCAGAATGCTAAAATGTAACGTTGCACTCTCTGTGCTCCAAGGAAGGTGCTAGGCAGGAATTGTCTTGCTGGTCCTCACTTGCCCTGGCAGTCACTGCAGGTAAACAGCAAGATTGGGGCTCTGCTCTTTCCTCGCCTTGCAAACAGGCACTCTGCTTTTTCTCACTCTCGCACTCCAAAAATCAAAATGAAACGTTGCACTCTTTCTCCTCCAAGGAAGGTGCTAGGCAGGAATTGTCTTGCTGCTCCTCACTTGCCCTGGCAGTCATTGCAGATAAGCAGCAAGACTGGGGCTCTGCTCTTTCCTAGCCTTGCAAACAGCCAATGCAGTTCGTCTCCCTCGTGCGCGCCAAAATGCTAAAATGAAACGTTGCACTCTCTCTCCTCCAAGGAAGGTGCTAGGCAGGAATTGTCTTCCTGCTCCTCACTTGCCCATGGCAGTCATTGCAGATGAACAGCAAGACTGGGGCTCTGCTCTTTCCTAGCCTTGGAAACAGCCAATGCAGTTTGTCTCCCTCGTGAGCGCCAAAATGCTAAAATGAAACGTTGCACTCTCTCTCCTCCAAGGAAGGTGCTAGGCAGGAATTGTCTTGCTGGTCCTCACTTGCCCTGGCAGTCATTGCAGATGAACAGCAAGACTGGGGCTCTGCTCTTTCCTCGCCTTGCAAACAGGCACTCTGCTTTTTCTCACTCTCGCACTCCAAAAATCAAAATGAAACGTTGCACTCTCTCTCCTCCAAGGAAGGTGCTAGGCAGGAATTGTCTTGCTGGTCCTCACTTGCCCTGGCAGTCATTGCACATAAACAGCAAGACTGGGGCTCTGCTCTTTCCTAGCCTTGCAAACAGC
Organism: Phaethon aethereus; assembly: GCF_964289735.1. Lineage (NCBI taxonomy): Eukaryota > Metazoa > Chordata > Aves > Phaethontiformes > Phaethontidae > Phaethon > Phaethon aethereus. Next base: position 483,704 of record NW_028114240.1, on the reverse strand, counting down.
CAATGCAGTTCGTCTCCCTCGTGAGCGCCAAAATGCTAAAATGAAACGTTGCACTCTCTCTCCTCCAAGGAAGGTGCTAGGCAGAAATTGTCTTGCTGGTCCTCACTTGCCCTGGCAGTCATTTCAGATAAACAGCAAGTCTGGGGCTCTGCTCTTTCCTAGCCTTGCAAACAGGCACTCTACTTTTCCTCACTCTCGCACTCCAAAAATCAAAATGAAACGTTGCACTCTTTCTCCTCCAAGGAAGGTGCTAGGCAGGAATTGTCTTGCTGGTCCTCACTTGCCCTGGCAGTCACTGCAGATGAACAGCAAGACTGGGGCTCTGCTCTTTCCTAGCCTTGCAAACAGCCAAAGCAGTTCGTCTCCCTCGTGAGCGCCAAAATGCTAAAAGGAAACCTTGCACTCTCTCTCCTCCAAGGAAGGTGCTAGGCAGGAATTGTCTTGCTGGTCCTCACTTGCCCTGGCAGTCACTGCAGGTAAACAACAAGACTGGGGCTCTGCTCTTTCCTAGCCTTGCAAACAGCCAATGCAGTTCGTCTCCCTCGTCAGCGCCAAAATGCTAAAAGGAAGCGTTGCACTCTCTCTCCTCCAAGGAAGGTGCTAGGCAGGAATTGTCTTGCTGGTCCTCACTTGCCCTGGCAGTCATTGCAGATAAGCAGCAAGACTGGGGCTCTGCTCTTTCCTAGCCTTGCAAACAGCCAATGCAGTTCGTCTCCCTCGTGAGCGCCAAAATGCTAAAATGAAACGTTGCACTCTCTCTCCTCCAAGGAAGGTGCTAGGCAGGAATTGTCTTGCTGGTCCTCACTTGCCCTGGCAGTCATTGCAGATAAACAGCAAGTCTGGGGCTCTGCTCTTTCCTAGCCTTGCAAACAGGCACTCTACTTTTCCTCACTCTCGCACTCCAAAAATCAAAATGAAACGTTGCACTCTTTCTCCTCCAAGGAAGGTGCTAGGCAGGAATTGTCTTGCTGGTCCTCACTTGCCCTGGCAGTCACTGCAGATGAACAGCAAGACTGGGGCTCTGCTCTTTCCTAGCCTTGCAAACAGCCAAAGCAGTTCGTCTCCCTCGTGAGCGCCAAAATGCTAAAAGGAAACCTTGCACTCTCTCTCCTCCAAGGAAGGTGCTAGGCAGGAATTGTCTTGCTGGTCCTCACTTGCCCTGGCAGTCACTGCAGGTAAACAACAAGACTGGGGCTCTGCTCTTTCCTAGCCTTGCAAACAGCCAATGCAGTTCGTCTCCCTCGTCAGCGCCAAAATGCTAAAAGGAAGCGTTGCACTCTCTCTCCTCCAAGGAAGGTGCTAGGCAGGAATTGTCTTGCTGGTCCTCACTTGCCCTGGCAGTCATTGCAGATAAGCAGCAAGACTGGGGCTCTGCTCTTTCCTAGCCTTGCAAACAGCCAATGCAGTTCGTCTCCCTTGTGAGCGCCAAAATGCTAAAATGAAACGTTGTACTCTCTCTCCTCCAAGGAAGGTGCTAGGCAGGAATTGTCTCGCTGCTCCTCACTTGCCCTGGCAGTCATTGCAGATGAACAGTAAGACTGGGGCTCTGCTCTTTCCTAGCCTTGCAAACAGGCACTCTGCTTTTTCTCACTCACGCACTCCAAAAAGCAAAATGAAACGTTGCACTCTTTCTCCTCCAAGGAAGGTGCTAGGCAGGAATTGTCTTGCTGGTCCTCACTTGCCCTGGCAGTCATGGGAGATAAGCAGCAAGACTGGGGCTCTGCTCTTTCGTAGCCTTGCAAACAGCCAAAGTAGTTCGTCTCCCTCGTGAGCGCCAAAATGCTAAAATGAAACGTTGCACTCTCTCTCCTCCAAGGAAGGTGCTAGGCAGGAATTGTCTTGCTGGTACTCATTTGCCCTGGCAGTCATTGCAGATAAACACCAAGACTGAGGCTCTGCTCTTTCCTAGCCTTCGAAACAGCCAATGCAGTTCGTCTCCCTCGTGAGCGCCAAAATGCTAAAATGAAACGTTGCACTCTCTCTCCTCCAAGGAAGGTGCTAGGCAGGAATTGTCTTGCTGGTCCTCACTTGCCCTGGCAGTCATTGCAGATAAACAGCAAGACTGGGGCTCTGCTCTTTCCTAGCCTTGCAAACAGGCACTCTGCTTTTTCTCACTCTCGCACTCCAAAAATCAGAACGAAACGTTGCACTCTTTCTCCTCCAAGGAAGGTGCTAGGCAGGAATTGTCTTGCTGGTCCTCACTTGCCCTGGCAGTCATTTCAGATAAACAGCAAGTCTGGGGCTCTGCTCTTTCCTAGCCTTACAAACAGGCACTCTACTTTTCCTCACTCTCGCACTCCAAAAATCAAAATGAAACGTTGCACTCTCTCTCCTCCAAGGAAGGTGCTAGGCAGGAATTGTCTTGCTGGTCCTCACTTGCCCTGGCAGTCATTGCAGATAAGCAGCAAGACTGGGGCGCTGCTCTTTCCTAGCCTTGGAAACAGCAAAAGCAGTTCGTCTCCCTCGTGAGCGCCAAAATGCTAAAATGAAACGTTGCACTCTCTCTCCTCCAAGGAAGGCGCTAGGCAGGAATTGTCTTGCTGGTCCTCACTTGCCCTGGCAGTCATTTAGATAAACAGCAAGACTGGGGCTCTGCTCTTTCCTAGCCTTGCAAACAGCCAATGCAGTTCGTCTCCCTCGTGAGCGCCAAAATGCTAAAATGAAGCGTTGCACTCTCTCTCCTCCAAGGAAGGTGCTAGGCAGGAATTGTCTTGCTGGTCCTCACTTGCCCTGGCAGTCATTGCAGATAAACAGCAAGACTGGGGCTCTGCTCTTTCCTAGCCTTGCAAACAGCCAAAGTAGTTCGTCTCCCTCGTGAGCGCCAAAATGCTAAAATGAAACGTTGCCCTCTGTCTCCTCCAAGGAAGGTGCTAGGCAGGAATTGTCTTGCTGGTACTCATTTGCCCTGGCAGTCATTGCAGATAAACACGAAGACTGAGGCTCTGCTCTTTCCTAGCCTTGCAAACAGCCAATGCAGTTCGTCTCCCTCGTGAGCGCCAAAATGCTAAAAGGAAACGTTGGACTCTCTCTCCTCCAAGGAAGTTGCTAGGCAGGAATTGTCTTGCTGCTCCTCAATTGCCCTGGCAGTCATTGCAGATAAACAGCAAGACTGGGGCTCTGCTCTTTCCTAGCCTTGCAAACAGGCACTCTGCTTTTTCTCACTCTCGCACTCCAAAAATCAGAATGAAACGTTGCACTCTTTCTCCTCCAAGGAAGGTGCTAGGCAGGAATTGTCTTGCTGGTCCTCACTTGCCCTGGCAGTCATTTCAGATAAACAGCAAGTCTGGGGCTCTGCTCTTTCCTAGCCTTACAAACAGGCACTCTACTTTTCCTCACTCTCGCACTCCAAATATCAAAATGAAACGTTGCACTCTCTCTCCTCCAAGGAAGGTGCTAGGCAGGAATTGTCTTGCTGGTCCTCACTTGCCCTGGCAGTCATTGCAGATAAGCAGCAAGACTGGGGCGCTGCTCTTTCCTAGCCTTGCAAACAGCCAATGCAGTTCGTCTCCCTCATGAGCGCCAAAATGCTAAAATGAAACGTTGCACTCTCTCTCCTCCAAGGAAGGCGCTAGGCAGGAATTGTCTTGATGGTCCTCACTTGCCCTGGCAGTCATTGCAGATAAACAGCAGGACTGGGGCTCTGCTCTTTCCTAGCCTTGCAAACAGCCAATGCAGTTCGTCTCCCTCGTGAGCGCCAAAATGCTAAAATGAAGCGTTGCACTCTCTCTCCTCCAAGGAAGGTGCTAGGCAGGAATTGTCTTGCTGGTCCTCACTTGCCCTGGCAGTCATTGCAGATAAACAGCAAGACTGGGGCTCTGCTCTTTCCTAGCCTTGCAAACAGCCAATGCATTTCGCCTCCCTCGTGAGCGCCAAAATGCTAAAATGAAACGTTGCACTCTCTCTCCTCCAAGGAAGGTGCTAGGCAGGAATTGTCTTGCTGGTACTCATTTGCCCTGGCAGTCATTGCAGATGAACAGCAAGACTGGGGCTCTGCTCTTTCCTAGCCTTGCAAACAGCCAATGCAGTTCGTCTCCCTCGTGAGCGCCAAAATGCTAAAATGAAACGTTGCACTCTTTCTCCTCCAAGGAAGGTGCTAGGCAGGAATTGTCTTCCTGCTCCTCACTTGCCCATGGCAGTCATTGCAGATGAACAGCAAGACTGGGGCTCTGCTCTTTCCTAGCCTTGGAAACAGCCAATGCAGTTTGTCTCCCTCGTGAGCGCCAAAATGCTAAAATGAAACGTTGCACTCTCTCTCCTCCAAGGAAGGTGCTAGGCAGGAATTGTCTTGCTGGTCCTCACTTGCCCTGGCAGTCATTGCAGATGAACAGCAAGACTGGGGCTCTGCTCTTTCCTCGCCTTGCAAACAGGCACTCTGCTTTTTCCCACTCTCGCACTCCAAAAATCAAAATGAAACGTTGCACTCTCTCTCCTCCAAGGAAGGTGCTAGGCAGGAATTGTCTTGCTGGTCCTCACTTGCCATGGCAGTCATTGCAGATAAGCAGCAAGACTGGGGCTCTGCTCTTTCCTAGCCTTGCAAACAGCCAATGCAGTTCGTCTCCCTCGTGAGCGCCAAAATGCTAAAATGAAACGTTGCACTCTCTCTCCTCCAAGGAAGGTGCTAGGCAGGAATTGTCTTGCTGGTCCTCACTTGCCCTGGCAGTCATTGCAGATAAATAGCAAGACTGGGGCTCTGCTCTTTCCTAGCCTTGCAAACAGCCAATGCAGTTCGTCTCCCTCGTGAGCGCCAAAATGCTAAAATGAAACGTTGCACTCTCTCTCCTCCAAGGAAGGTGCTAGGCAGGAATTGTCTTGCTGGTCCTCACTTGCCCTGGCAGTCATTTCAGATAAACAGCAAGTCTGGGGCTCTGCTCTTTCCTAGCCTTGCAAACAGGCACTCTACTTTTCCTCACTCTCGCACTCCAAAAATCAAAATGAAACGTTGCACTCTTTCTCCTCCAAGGAAGGTGCTAGGCAGGAATTGTCTTGCTGGTCCTCACTTGCCCTGGCAGTCACTGCAGATGAACAGCAAGACTGGGGCTCTGCTCTTTCCTAGCCTTGCAAACAGCCAAAGCAGTTCGTCTCCCTCGTGAGCGCCAAAATGCTAAAAGGAAACCTTGCACTCTCTCTCCTCCAAGGAAGGTGCTAGGCAGGAATTGTCTTGCTGGTCCTCACTTGCCCTGGCAGTCACTGCAGGTAAACAAGAAGACTGGGGCTCTGCTCTTTCCTAGCCTTGCAAACAGCCAATGCAGTTCGTCTCCCTCGTCAGCGCCAAAATGCTAAAAGGAAGCGTTGCACTCTCTCTCCTCCAAGGAAGGTGCTAGGCAGGAATTGTCTTGCTGGTCCTCACTTGCCCTGGCAGTCATTGCAGATAAGCAGCAAGACTGGGGCTCTGCTCTTTCCTAGCCTTGCAAACAGCCAATGCAGTTCGTCTCCCTTGTGAGCGCCAAAATGCTAAAATGAAACGTTGTACTCTCTCTCCTCCAAGGAAGGTGCTAGGCAGGAATTGTCTCGCTGCTCCTCACTTGCCCTGGCAGTCATTGCAGATGAACAGTAAGACTGGGGCTCTGCTCTTTCCTAGCCTTGCAAACAGGCACTCTGCTTTTTCTCACTCACGCACTCCAAAAAGCAAAATGAAACGTTGCACTCTTTCTCCTCCAAGGAAGGTGCTAGGCAGGAATTGTCTTGCTGGTCCTCACTTGCTCTGGCAGTCATGGCAGATAAGCAGCAAGACTGGGGCTCTGCTCTTTCGTAGCCTTGCAAACAGCCAAAGTAGTTCGTCTCCCTCGTGAGCGCCAAAATGCTAAAATGAAACGTTGCACTCTCTCTCTTCCAAGGAAGGTGCTAGGCAGGAATTGTCTTGCTGGTCCTCATTTGCCCTGGCAGTCATTGCAGATAAACACCAAGACTGAGGCTCTGCTCTTTCCTAGCCTTCGAAACAGCCAATGCAGTTCGTCTCCCTCGTGAGCGCCAAAATGCTAAAATGAAACGTTGCACTCTCTCTCCTCCAAGGAAGGTGCTAGGCAGGAATTGTCTTGCTGCTCCTCACTTGCCCTGGCAGTCATTGCAGATAAACAGCAAGACTGGGGCTCTGCTCTTTCCTAGCCTTGCAAACAGGCACTCTGCTTTTTCTCACTCTCGCACTCCAAAAATCAGAACGAAACGTTGCACTCTTTCTCCTCCAAGGAAGGTGCTAGGCAGGAATTGTCTTGCTGCTCCTCACTTGCCCTGGCAGTCATTTCAGATAAACAGCAAGTCTGGGGCTCTGCTCTTTCCTAGCCTTACAAACAGGCACTCTACTTTTCCTCACTCTCGCACTCCAAAAATCAAAATGAAACGTTGCACTCTCTCTCCTCCAAGGAAGGTGCTAGGCAGGAATTGTCTTGCTGGTCCTCACTTGCCCTGGCAGTCATTGCAGATAAGCAGCAAGACTGGGGCGCTGCTCTTTCCTAGCCTTGGAAACAGCAAAAGCAGTTCGTCTCCCTCGTGAGCGCCAAAATGCTAAAATGAAACGTTGCACTCTCTCTCCTCCAAGGAAGGCGCTAGGCAGGAATTGTCTTGATGGTCCTCACTTGCCCTGGCAGTCATTGCAGATAAACAGCAAGACTGGGGCTCTGCTCTTTCCTAGCCTTGCAAACAGCCAATGCAGTTCGTCTCCCTCGTGAGCGCCAAAATGCTAAAATGAAGCGTTGCACTCTCTCTCCTCCAAGGAAGGTGCTAGGCAGGAATTGTCTTGCTGGTCCTCACTTGCCCTGGCAGTCATTGCAGATAAACAGCAAGACTGGGGCTCTGCTCTTTCCTAGCCTTGCAAACAGCCAAAGTAGTTCGTCTCCCTCGTGAGCGCCAAAATGCTAAAATGAAACGTTGCCCTCTGTCTCCTCCAAGGAAGGTGCTAGGCAGGAATTGTCTTGCTGGTACTCATTTGCCCTGGCAGTCATTGCAGATAAACACGAAGACTGAGGCTCTGCTCTTTCCTAGCCTTGCAAACAGCCAATGCAGTTCGTCTCCCTCGTGGGCGCCAAAATGCTAAAAGGAAACGTTGGACTCTCTCTCCTCCAAGGAAGTTGCTAGGCAGGAATTGTCTTGCTGCTCCTCAATTGCCCTGGCAGTCATTGCAGATAAACAGCAAGACTGGGGCTCTGCTCTTTCCTAGCCTTGCAAACAGGCACTCTGCTTTTTCTCACTCTCGCACTCCAAAAATCAGAATGAAACGTTGCACTCTTTCTCCTCCAAGGAAGGTGCTAGGCAGGAATTGTCTTGCTGGTCCTCACTTGCCATGGCAGTCATTTCAGATAAACAGCAAGTCTGGGGCTCTGCTCTTTCCTAGCCTTACAAACAGGCACTCTACTTTTCCTCACTCTCGCACTCCAAATATCAAAATGAAACGTTGCACTCTCTCTCCTGCAAGGAAGGTGCTAGGCAGGAATTGTCTTGCTGGTCCTCACTTGCCCTGGCAGTCATTGCAGATAAGCAGCAAGACTGGGGCGCTGCTCTTTCCTAGCCTTGCAAACAGCCAATGCAGTTCGTCTCCCTCATGAGCGCCAAAATGCTAAAATGAAACGTTGCACTCTCTCTCCTCCAAGGAAGGTGCTAGGCAGGAATTGTCTTGATGGTCCTCACTTGCCCTGGCAGTCATTGCAGATAAACAGCAAGACTGGGGCTCTGCTCTTTCCTAGCCTTGCAAACAGCCAATGCAGTTCGTCTCCCTTGTGAGCGCCAAAATGCTAAAATGAAGCGTTGCACTCTCTCTCCTCCAAGGAAGGTGCTAGGCAGGAATTGTCTTGCTGGTCCTCACTTGCCCTGGCAGTTATTGCAGATAAGCAGCAAGACTGGGGCTCTGCTCTTTCCTAGCCTTGCAAACAGCCAATGCATTTCGTCTCCCTCGTGAGCGCCAAAATGCTAAAATGAAACGTTGCACTCTCTCTCCTCCAAGGAAGGTGCTAGGCAGGAATTGTCTTGCTGGTCCTCACTTGCCCTGGCAGTCATTGCAGATAAACACCAAGACTGAGGCTCTGCTCTTTCCTAGCCTTGCAAACAGCCAATGCAGTTCGTCTCCCTCGTGAGCGCCAAAATGCTAAAATGAAACGTTGCACTCTCTCTCCTCCAAGGAAGGTGCTAGGCAGGAATTGTGTTGCTGGTCCTCACTTGCCCTGGCAGTCATTGCAGATAAACAGCAAGACTGGGGCTCTGCTCTTTCCTAGCCTTGCAAACAGACAATGCAGTTCATCTCCGTCGTGAGCGCCAAAATGCTAAAATGAAACGTTGCACTCTCTCTCCTCCAAGGAAGGTGCTAGGCAGGAATTGTCTTGCTGCTCCTCACTTGCCCTGGCAGCCAGTGCAGATAAACAGCAAGACTGGGGCTCTGCTCTTTCCTAGCCTTGCAAACAGGCACTCTGCTTTTTCTCACTCACGCACTCCAAAAAGCAAAATGAAACGTTGCACACTCTCTCCTCCAAGGAAGGTGCTAGGCAGGAATTGTCTTGCTGGTCCTCACTTGCCCTGGCAGTCATTGCAGATAAGCAGCAAGACTGGGGCTCTGCTCTTTCCTAGCCTTGCAAACAGCCAATGAAGTTCGTCTCCCTCGTGAGCGCCAAAATGCTAAAATGAAACGTTGCACTCTCTCTCCTCCAAGGAAGGTGCTAGGCAGGAATTGTCTTGCTGGTCCTCACTTGCCCTGGCAGTCATTGCAGATAAACAGCAAGACTGGGGCTCTGCTCTTTCCTAGCCTTGCAAACAGCCAAAGTAGTTCGTCTCCCTCGTGAGCGCCAAAATGCTAAAATGAAACGTTGCACTCTATCTCCTCCAAGGAAGGTGCTAGGCAGGAATTGTCTTGCTGGTACTCATTTGCCCTGGCAGTCATTGCAGATAAACACCAAGACTGGGGCTCTGCTCTTTCCTAGCCTTCCAAACAGCCAATGCAGTTCGTCTCCCTCGTGAGCGCCAAAATGCTAAAATGAAACGTTGCACTCTCTCTCCTCCAAGGAAGGTGCTAGGCAGGAATTGTCTTGCTGCTCCTCACTTGCCCTGGCAGTCATTGCAGATAAACAGCAAGACTGGGGCTCTGCTCTTTCCTAGCCTTGCAAACAGGCACTCTGCTTTTTCTCACTCTCGCACTCCAAAAATCAGAATGAAACGTTGCACTCTTTCTCCTCCAAGGAAGGTGCTAGGCAGGAATTGTCTTGCTGGTCCTCACTTGCCCTGGCAGTCATTTCAGATAAACAGCAAGTCTGGGGCTCTGCTCTTTCCTAGCCTTACAAACAGGCACTCTACTTTTCCTCACTCTCGCACTCCAAAAATCAAAATGAAACGTTGCACTCTCTCTCCTCCAAGGAAGGTGCTAGGCAGGAATTGTCTTGCTGGTCCTCACTTGCCCTGGCAGTCATTGCAGATAAGCAGCAAGACTGGGGCGCTGCTATTTCCTAGCCTTGCAAACAGCAAAAGCAGTTCGTCTCCCTCGTGAGCGCCAAAATGCTAAAATGAAACGTTGCACTCTCTCTCCTCCAAGGAAGGCGCTAGGCAGGAATTGTCTTGCTGGTCCTCACTTGCCCTGGCAGTCATTGCAGATAAACAGCAAGACTGGGGCTCTGCTCTTTCCTAGCCTTGCAAACAGCCAATGCAGTTCGTCTCCCTTGTGAGCGCCAAAATGCTAAAATGAAGCGTTGCACTCTCTCTCCTCCAAGGAAGGTGCTAGGCAGGAATTGTCTTGCTGGTCCTCACTTGCCCTGGCAGTCATTGCAGATAAGCAGCAAGACTGGGGCTCTGCTCTTTCCTAGCCTTGCAAACAGCCAATGCAGTTCGTCTCCCTCGTGAGCGCCAAAATGCTAAAAGGAAACGTTGCACTCTCTCTCCTCCAAGGAAGGTGCTAGGCAGGAATTGTCTTGCTGGTACTCATTTGCCCTGGCAGTCATTGCAGATAAACACCAAGACTGAGGCTCTGCTCTTTCCTAGCCTTCCAAACAGCCAATGCAGTTCGTCTCCCTCGTGAGCGCCAAAATGCTAAAATGAAACGTTGCACTCTCTCTCCTCCAAGGAAGGTGCTAGGCAGGAATTTTCTTGCTGGTCCTCACTTGCCCTGGCAGTCATTGCAGATAAACAGCAAGACTGGGGCTCTGCTCTTTCCTAGCCTTGCAAACAGCCAATGCAGTTCGTCTCCCTCGTGAGCGTAAAAATGCTAAAAGGAAACGTTGCACTCTCTCTCCTCCAAGGAAGGTGCTAGGCAGGAATTGTGTTGCTGGTCCTCACTTGCCCTGGCAGTCATTGCAGATAAACAGCAAGACTGGGGCTCTGCTCTTTCCTAGCCTTGCAAACAGACAATGCAGTTCATCTCCGTCGTGAGCGTAAAAATGCTAAAATGAAACGTTGCACTCTCTCTCCTCCAAGGAAGGTGCTAGGCAGGAATTGTCTTGCTGCTCCTCACTTGCCCTGGCAGCCAGTGCAGATAAACAGCAAGACTGGGGCTCTGCTCTTTCCTAGCCTTGCAAACAGGCACTCTGCTTTTTCTCACTCACGCACTCCAAAAAGCAAAATGAAACGTTGCACTCTCTCTCCTCCAAGGAAGGTGCTAGGCAGGAATTGTCTTGCTGGTCCTCACTTGCCCTGGCAGTCATTGCAGATAAACAGCAAGACTGGGGCTCTGCTCTTTCCTAGCCTTGCAAACAGCCAAAGTAGTTCGTCTCCCTCGTGAGCGCCAAAATGCTAAAATGAAACGTTGCACTCTCTCTCCTCCAAGGAAGGTGCTAGGCAGGAATTGTCTTGCTGGTACTCATTTGCCCTGGCAGTCATTGCAGATAAACACCAAGACTGAGGGTCTGCTCTTTCCTAGCCTTCCAAACAGCCAATGCAGTTCGTCTCCCTCGTGAGCGCCAAAATGCTAAAATGAAGCGTTGCACTCTCTCTCCTCCAAGGAAGGTGCTAGGAAGGAATTGTCTCGCTGCTCCTCACTTGCCCTGGCAGTCATTGCAGATGAACAGCAAGACTGGGGCCCTGCTCTTTCCTAGCCTTGCAAACAGCCAATGCAGTTCGTCTCCCTCGTGAGCGCCAAAATGCTAAAATGAAACGTTGCACTCTCTCTCCTCCAAGGAAGGTGCTAGGCAGGAATTGTCTTGCTGGTCCTCACTTGCCCTGGCAGTCATTGCAGATAAACAGCAAGACTGGGGCCCTGCTCTTTCCTAGCCTTGCAAACAGCCAATGCAGTTCGTCTCCCTCGTGAGCGCCAAAATGCTAAAATGAAGCGTTGCACTCTCTCTCCTCCAAGGAAGGTGCTAGGCAGGAATTGTCTTGCTGGTCCTCACTTGCCCTGGCAGTCATTGCAGATAAGCAGCAAGACTGGGGCTCTGCTCTTTCCTAGCCTTGCAAACAGCCAATGCAGTTCGTCTCCCTCGTGAGCGCCAAAATGCTAAAATGAAGCGTTGCACTCTCTCTCCTCCAAGGAAGGTGCTAGGCAGGAATTGTCTTGCTGGTCCTCACTTGCCCTGGCAGTCATTGCAGATAAACAGCAAGACTGGGGCTCTGCTCTTTCCTAGCCTTGCAAACAGCCAATGCATTTCGTCTCCCTCGTGAGCGCCAAAATGCTAAAATGAAACGTTGCACTCTCTCTCCTCCAAGGAAGGTGCTAGGCAGGAATTGTCTTGCTGGTACTCATTTGCCCTGGCAGTCATTGCAGATAAACACCAAGACTGAGGCTCTGCTCTTTCCTAGCCTTCCAAACAGCCAATGCAGTTCGTCTCCCTCGTGAGCGCCAAAATGCTAAAATGAAACGTTGCACTCTCTCTCCTCCAAGGAAGGTGCTAGGCAGGAATTTTCTTGCTGGTCCTCACTTGCCCTGGCAGTCATTGCAGATAAACAGCAAGACTGGGGCTCTGCTCTTTCCTAGCCTTGCAAACAGCCAATGCAGTTCGTCTCCCTCGTGAGCGTAAAAATGCTAAAAGGAAACGTTGCACTCTCTCTCCTCCAAGGAAGGCGCTAGGCAGGAATTGTCTTGATGGTCCTCACTTGCCCTGGCAGTCATTGCAGATAAACAGCAAGACTGGGGCTCTGCTCTTTCCTAGCCTTGCAAACAGCCAATGCAGTTCGTCTCCCTCGTGAGCGCCAAAATGCTAAAATGAAACGTTGCACTCTCTCTCCTCCAAGGAAGGTGCTAGGCAGGAATTGTCTTGCTGGTCCTCACTTGCCCTGGCAGTCATTGCAGATAAACAGCAAGACTGGGGCTCTGCTCTTTCCTAGCCTTGCAAACAGCCAAAGTAGTTCGTCTCCCTCGTGAGCGCCAAAATGCTAAAATGAAACGTTGCCCTCTGTCTCCTCCAAGGAAGGTGCTAGGCAGGAATTGTCTTGCTGGTACTCATTTGCCCTGGCAGTCATTGCAGATAAACACGAAGACTGAGGCTCTGCTCTTTCCTAGCCTTGCAAACAGCCAATGCAGTTCGTCTCCCTCGTGGGCGCCAAAATGCTAAAAGGAAACGTTGGACTCTCTCTCCTCCAAGGAAGTTGCTAGGCAGGAATTGTCTTGCTGCTCCTCAATTGCCCTGGCAGTCATTGCAGATAAACAGCAAGACTGGGGCTCTGCTCTTTCCTAGCCTTGCAAACAGGCACTCTGCTTTTTCTCACTCTCGCACTCCAAAAATCAGAATGAAACGTTGCACTCTTTCTCCTCCAAGGAAGGTGCTAGGCAGGAATTGTCTTGCTGGTCCTCACTTGCCCTGGCAGTCATTTCAGATAAACAGCAAGTCTGGGGCTCTGCTCTTTCCTAGCCTTACAAACAGGCACTCTACTTTTCCTCACTCTCGCACTCCAAATATCAAAATGAAACGTTGCACTCTCTCTCCTCCAAGGAAGGTGCTAGGCAGGAATTGTCTTGCTGGTCCTCACTTGCCCTGGCAGTCATTGCAGATAAGCAGCAAGACTGGGGCGCTGCTCTTTCCTAGCCTTGCAAACAGCCAATGCAGTTCGCCTCCCTCATGAGCGCCAAAATGCTAAAATGAAACGTTGCACTCTCTCTCCTCCAAGGAAGGTGCTAGGCAGGAATTGTCTTGATGGTCCTCACTTGCCCTGGCAGTCATTGCAGATAAACAGCAAGACTGGGGCTCTGCTCTTTCCTAGCCTTGCAAACAGCCAATGCAGTTCGTCTCCCTCGTGAGGGCCAAAATGCTAAAATGAAGCGTTGCACTCTCTCTCCTCCAAGGAAGGTGCTAGGCAGGAATTGTCTTGCTGGTCCTCACTTGCCCTGGCAGTCATTGCAGATAAACAGCAAGACTGGGGCTCTGCTCTTTCCTAGCCTTGCAAACAGCCAATGCATTTCGTCTCCCTCGTGAGCGCCAAAATGCTAAAATGAAACGTTGCACTCTCTCTCCTCCAAGGAAGGTGCTAGGCAGGAATTGTCTTGCTGGTCCTCACTTGCCCTGGCAGTCATTGCAGATAAACACCAAGACTGAGGCTCTGCTCTTTCCTAGCCTTGCAAACAGCCAATGCAGTTCGTCTCCCTCGTGAGCGCCAAAATGCTAAAATGAAACGTTGCACTCTCTCTCCTCCAAGGAAGGTGCTAGGCAGGAATTTTCTTGCTGGTCCTCACTTGCCCTGGCAGTCATTGCAGATAAACAGCAAGACTGGGGCTCTGCTCTTTCCTAGCCTTGCAAACAGCCAATGCAGTTCGTCTCCCTCGTGAGCGTAAAAATGCTAAAAGGAAACGTTGCACTCTCTCTCCTCCAAGGAAGGTGCTAGGCAGGAATTGTGTTGCTGGTCCTCACTTGCCCTGGCAGTCATTGCAGATAAACAGCAAGACTGGGGCTCTGCTCTTTCCTAGCCTTGCAAACAGACAATGCAGTTCATCTCCGTCGTGAGCGCCAAAATGCTAAAATGAAACGTTGCACTCTCTCTCCTCCAAGGAAGGTGCTAGGCAGGAATTGTCTTGCTGCTCCTCACTTGCCCTGGCAGCCAGTGCAGATAAACAGCAAGACTGGGGCTCTGCTCTTTCCTAGCCTTGCAAACAGGCACTCTGCTTTTTCTCACTCACGCACTCCAAAAAGCAAAATGAAACGTTGCACACTCTCTCCTCCAAGGAAGGTGCTAGGCAGGAATTGTCTTGCTGGTCCTCACTTGCCCTGGCAGTCATTGCAGATAAGCAGCAAGACTGGGGCTCTGCTCTTTCCTAGCCTTGCAAACAGCCAATGCAGTTCGTCTCCCTCGTGAGCGCCAAAATGCTAAAATGAAACGTTGCACTCTCTCTCCTCCAAGGAAGGTGCTAGGCAGGAATTGTCTTGCTGGTCCTCACTTGCCCTGGCAGTCATTGCAGATAAACAGCAAGACTGGGGCTCTGCTCTTTCCTAGCCTTGCAAACAGCCAAAGTAGTTCGTCTCCCTCGTGAGCGCCAAAATGCTAAAATGAAACGTTGCACTCTAACTCCTCCAAGGAAGGTGCTAGGCAGGAATTGTCTTGCTGGTACTCATTTGCCCTGGCAGTCATTGCAGATAAACACCAAGACTGGGGCTCTGCTCTTTCCTAGCCTTCCAAACAGCCAATGCAGTTCGTCTCCCTCGTGAGCGCCAAAATGCTAAAATGAAACGTTGCACTCTCTCTCCTCCAAGGAAGGTGCTAGGCAGGAATTGTCTTGCTGCTCCTCACTTGCCCTGGCAGTCATTGCAGATAAACAGCAAGACTGGGGCTCTGCTCTTTCCTAGCCTTGCAAACAGGCACTCTGCTTTTTCTCACTCTCGCACTCCAAAAATCAGAATGAAACGTTGCACTCTTTCTCCTCCAAGGAAGGTGCTAGGCAGGAATTGTCTTGCTGGTCCTCACTTGCCCTGGCAGTCATTTCAGATAAACAGCAAGTCTGGGGCTCTGCTCTTTCCTAGCCTTACAAACAGGCACTCTACTTTTCCTCACTCTCGCACTCCAAAAATCAAAATGAAACGTTGCACTCTCTCTCCTCCAAGGAAGGTGCTAGGCAGGAATTGTCTTGCTGGTCCTCACTTGCCCTGGCAGTCATTGCAGATAAGCAGCAAGACTGGGGCTCTGCTCTTTCCTAGCCTTGCAAACAGCCAATGCAGTTCGTCTCCCTCGTGAGCGCCAAAATGCTAAAATGAAGCGTTGCACTCTCTCTCCTCCAAGGAAGGTGCTAGGCAGGAATTGTCTTGCTGGTCCTCACTTGCCCTGGCAGTCATTGCAGATAAACAGCAAGACTGGGGCTCTGCTCTTTCCTAGCCTTGCAAACAGCCAATGCATTTCGTCTCCCTCGTGAGCGCCAAAATGCTAAAATGAAACGTTGCACTCTCTCTCCTCCAAGGAAGGTGCTAGGCAGGAATTGTCTTGCTGGTACTCATTTGCCCTGGCAGTCATTGCAGATAAACACCAAGACTGAGGCTCTGCTCTTTCCTAGCCTTCCAAACAGCCAATGCAGTTCGTCTCCCTCGTGAGCGCCAAAATGCTAAAATGAAACGTTGCACTCTCTCTCCTCCAAGGAAGGTGCTAGGCAGGAATTTTCTTGCTGGTCCTCACTTGCCCTGGCAGTCATTGCAGATAAACAGCAAGACTGGGGCTCTGCTCTTTCCTAGCCTTGCAAACAGCCAATGCAGTTCGTCTCCCTCGTGAGCGTAAAAATGCTAAAAGGAAACGTTGCACTCTCTCTCCTCCAAGGAAGGCGCTAGGCAGGAATTGTCTTGATGGTCCTCACTTGCCCTGGCAGTCATTGCAGATAAACAGCAAGACTGGGGCTCTGCTCTTTCCTAGCCTTGCAAACAGCCAATGCAGTTCGTCTCCCTCGTGAGCGCCAAAATGCTAAAATGAAACGTTGCACTCTCTCTCCTCCAAGGAAGGTGCTAGGCAGGAATTGTCTTGCTGGTCCTCACTTGCCCTGGCAGTCATTGCAGATAAACAGCAAGACTGGGGCTCTGCTCTTTCCTAGCCTTGCAAACAGCCAAAGTAGTTCGTCTCCCTCGTGAGCGCCAAAATGCTAAAATGAAACGTTGCCCTCTGTCTCCTCCAAGGAAGGTGCTAGGCAGGAATTGTCTTGCTGGTACTCATTTGCCCTGGCAGTCATTGCAGATAAACACGAAGACTGAGGCTCTGCTCTTTCCTAGCCTTGCAAACAGCCAATGCAGTTCGTCTCCCTCGTGGGCGCCAAAATGCTAAAAGGAAACGTTGGACTCTCTCTCCTCCAAGGAAGTTGCTAGGCAGGAATTGTCTTGCTGCTCCTCAATTGCCCTGGCAGTCATTGCAGATAAACAGCAAGACTGGGGCTCTGCTCTTTCCTAGCCTTGCAAACAGGCACTCTGCTTTTTCTCACTCTCGCACTCCAAAAATCAGAATGAAACGTTGCACTCTTTCTCCTCCAAGGAAGGTGCTAGGCAGGAATTGTCTTGCTGGTCCTCACTTGCCCTGGCAGTCATTGCAGATAAGCAGCAAGACTGGGGCGCTGCTCTTTCCTAGCCTTGCAAACAGCCAATGCAGTTCGTCTCCCTCATGAGCGCCAAAATGCTAAAATGAAACGTTGCACTCTCTCTCCTCCAAGGAAGGTGCTAGGCAGGAATTGTCTTGATGGTCCTCACTTGCCCTGGCAGTCATTGCAGATAAACAGCAAGACTGGGGCTCTGCTCTTTCCTAGCCTTGCAAACAGCCAATGCAGTTCGTCTCCCTCGTGAGGGCCAAAATGCTAAAATGAAGCGTTGCACTCTCTCTCCTCCAAGGAAGGTGCTAGGCAGGAATTGTCTTGCTGGTCCTCACTTGCCCTGGCAGTCATTGCAGATAAACAGCAAGACTGGGGCTCTGCTCTTTCCTAGCCTTGCAAACAGCCAATGCATTTCGTCTCCCTCGTGAGCGCCAAAATGCTAAAATGAAACGTTGCACTCTCTCTCCTCCAAGGAAGGTGCTAGGCAGGAATTGTCTTGCTGGTCCTCACTTGCCCTGGCAGTCATTGCAGATAAACACCAAGACTGAGGCTCTGCTCTTTCCTAGCCTTGCAAACAGCCAATGCAGTTCGTCTCCCTCGTGAGCGCCAAAATGCTAAAATGAAACGTTGCACTCTCTCTCCTCCAAGGAAGGTGCTAGGCAGGAATTTTCTTGCTGGTCCTCACTTGCCCTGGCAGTCATTGCAGATAAACACCAAGACTGGGGCTCTGCTCTTTCCTAGCCTTGCAAACAGCCAATGCAGTTCGTCTCCCTCGTGAGCGTAAAAATGCTAAAAGGAAACGTTGCACTCTCTCTCCTCCAAGGAAGGTGCTAGGCAGGAATTGTGTTGCTGGTCCTCACTTGCCCTGGCAGTCATTGCAGATAAACAGCAAGACTGGGGCTCTGCTCTTTCCTAGCCTTGCAAACAGACAATGCAGTTCATCTCCGTCGTGAGCGCCAAAATGCTAAAATGAAACGTTGCACTCTCTCTCCTCCAAGGAAGGTGCTAGGCAGGAATTGTCTTGCTGCTCCTCACTTGCCCTGGCAGCCAGTGCAGATAAACAGCAAGACTGGGGCTCTGCTCTTTCCTAGCCTTGCAAACAGGCACTCTGCTTTTTCTCACTCACGCACTCCAAAAAGCAAAATGAAACGTTGCACACTCTCTCCTCCAAGGAAGGTGCTAGGCAGGAATTGTCTTGCTGGTCCTCACTTGCCCTGGCAGTCATTGCAGATAAGCAGCAAGACTGGGGCTCTGCTCTTTCCTAGCCTTGCAAACAGCCAATGCAGTTCGTCTCCCTCGTGAGCGCCAAAATGCTAAAATGAAACGTTGCACTCTCTCTCCTCCAAGGAAGGTGCTAGGCAGGAATTGTCTTGCTGGTCCTCACTTGCCCTGGCAGTCATTGCAGATAAACAGCAAGACTGGGGCTCTGCTCTTTCCTAGCCTTGCAAACAGCCAAAGTAGTTCGTCTCCCTCGTGAGCGCCAAAATGCTAAAATGAAACGTTGCACTCTAACTCCTCCAAGGAAGGTGCTAGGCAGGAATTGTCTTGCTGGTACTCATTTGCCCTGGCAGTCATTGCAGATAAACACCAAGACTGGGGCTCTGCTCTTTCCTAGCCTTCCAAACAGCCAATGCAGTTCGTCTCCCTCGTGAGCGCCAAAATGCTAAAATGAAACGTTGCACTCTCTCTCCTCCAAGGAAGGTGCTAGGCAGGAATTGTCTTGCTGCTCCTCACTTGCCCTGGCAGTCATTGCAGATAAACAGCAAGACTGGGGCTCTGCTCTTTCCTAGCCTTGCAAACAGGCACTCTGCTTTTTCTCACTCTCGCACTCCAAAAATCAGAATGAAACGTTGCACTCTTTCTCCTCCAAGGAAGGTGCTAGGCAGGAATTGTCTTGCTGGTCCTCACTTGCCCTGGCAGTCATTTCAGATAAACAGCAAGTCTGGGGCTCTGCTCTTTCCTAGCCTTACAAACAGGCACTCTACTTTTCCTCACTCTCGCACTCCAAAAATCAAAATGAAACGTTGCACTCTCTCTCCTCCAAGGAAGGTGCTAGGCAGGAATTGTCTTGCTGGTCCTCACTTGCCATGGCAGTCATTGCAGATAAGCAGCAAGACTGGGGCGCTGCTATTTCCTAGCCTTGCAAACAGCAAAAGCAGTTCGTCTCCCTCGTGAGCGCCAAAATGCTAAAATGAAACGTTGCACTCTCTCTCCTCCAAGGAAGGCGCTAGGCAGGAATTGTCTTGCTGGTCCTCACTTGCCCTGGCAGTCATTGCAGATAAACAGCAAGACTGGGGCTCTGCTCTTTCCTAGCCTTGCAAACAGCCAATGCAGTTCGTCTCCCTTGTGAGCGCCAAAATGCTAAAATGAAGCGTTGCACTCTCTCTCCTCCAAGGAAGGTGCTAGGCAGGAATTGTCTTGCTGGTCCTCACTTGCCCTGGCAGTCATTGCAGATAAGCAGCAAGACTGGGGCTCTGCTCTTTCCTAGCCTTGCAAACAGCCAATGCAGTTCGTCTCCCTCGTGAGCGCCAAAATGCTAAAAGGAAACGTTGCACTCTCTCTCCTCCAAGGAAGGTGCTAGGCAGGAATTGTCTTGCTGGTACTCATTTGCCCTGGCAGTCATTGCAGATAAACACCAAGACTGAGGCTCTGCTCTTTCCTAGCCTTCCAAACAGCCAATGCAGTTCGTCTCCCTCGTGAGCGCCAAAATGCTAAAATGAAACGTTGCACTCTCTCTCCTCCAAGGAAGGTGCTAGGCAGGAATTTTCTTGCTGGTCCTCACTTGCCCTGGCAGTCATTGCAGATAAACAGCAAGACTGGGGCTCTGCTCTTTCCTAGCCTTGCAAACAGCCAATGCAGTTCGTCTCCCTCGTGAGCGTAAAAATGCTAAAAGGAAACGTTGCACTCTCTCTCCTCCAAGGAAGGTGCTAGGCAGGAATTGTGTTGCTGGTCCTCACTTGCCCTGGCAGTCATTGCAGATAAACAGCAAGACTGGGGCTCTGCTCTTTCCTAGCCTTGCAAACAGACAATGCAGTTCATCTCCGTCGTGAGCGTAAAAATGCTAAAATGAAACGTTGCACTCTCTCTCCTCCAAGGAAGGTGCTAGGCAGGAATTGTCTTGCTGCTCCTCACTTGCCCTGGCAGCCAGTGCAGATAAACAGCAAGACTGGGGCTCTGCTCTTTCCTAGCCTTGCAAACAGGCACTCTGCTTTTTCTCACTCACGCACTCCAAAAAGCAAAATGAAACGTTGCACTCTCTCTCCTCCAAGGAAGGTGCTAGGCAGGAATTGTCTTGCTGGTCCTCACTTGCCCTGGCAGTCATTGCAGATAAACACCAAGACTGAGGGTCTGCTCTTTCCTAGCCTTCCAAACAGCCAATGCAGTTCGTCTCCCTCGTGAGCGCCAAAATGCTAAAATGAAGCGTTGCACTCTCTCTCCTCCAAGGAAGGTGCTAGGCAGGAATTGTCTCGCTGCTCCTCACTTGCCCTGGCAGTCATTGCAGATAAACAGCAAGACTGGGGCCCTGCTCTTTCCTAGCCTTGCAAACAGCCAATGCAGTTCGTCTCCCTCGTGAGCGCCAAAATGCTAAAATGAAGCGTTGCACTCTCTCTCCTCCAAGGAAGGTGCTAGGCAGGAATTGTCTTGCTGGTCCTCACTTGCCCTGGCAGTCATTGCAGATAAGCAGCAAGACTGGGGCTCTGCTCTTTCCTAGCCTTGCAAACAGCCAATGCAGTTCGTCTCCCTCGTGAGCGCCAAAATGCTAAAATGAAGCGTTGCACTCTCTCTCCTCCAAGGAAGGTGCTAGGCAGGAATTGTCTTGCTGGTCCTCACTTGCCCTGGCAGTCATTGCAGATAAACAGCAAGACTGGGGCTCTGCTCTTTCCTAGCCTTGCAAACAGCCAATGCATTTCGTCTCCCTCGTGAGCGCCAAAATGCTAAAATGAAACGTTGCACTCTCTCTCCTCCAAGGAAGGTGCTAGGCAGGAATTGTCTTGCTGGTACTCATTTGCCCTGGCAGTCATTGCAGATAAACACCAAGACTGAGGCTCTGCTCTTTCCTAGCCTTCCAAACAGCCAATGCAGTTCGTCTCCCTCGTGAGCGCCAAAATGCTAAAATGAAACGTTGCACTCTCTCTCCTCCAAGGAAGGTGCTAGGCAGGAATTTTCTTGCTGGTCCTCACTTGCCCTGGCAGTCATTGCAGATAAACAGCAAGACTGGGGCTCTGCTCTTTCCTAGCCTTGCAAACAGCCAATGCAGTTCGTCTCCCTCGTGAGCGTAAAAATGCTGAAAGGAAACGTTGCACTCTCTCTCCTCCAAGGAAGGTGCTAGGCAGGAATTGTGTTGCTGGTCCTCACTTGCCCTGGCAGTCATTGCAGATAAACAGCAAGACTGGGGCTCTGCTCTTTCCTAGCCTTGCAAACAGACAATGCAGTTCATCTCCGTCGTGAGCGTAAAAATGCTAAAATGAAACGTTGCACTCTCTCTCCTCCAAGGAAGGTGCTAGGCAGGAATTGTCTTGCTGCTCCTCACTTGCCCTGGCAGCCAGTGCAGATAAACAGCAAGACTGGGGCTCTGCTCTTTCCTAGCCTTGCAAACAGGCACTCTGCTTTTTCTCACTCACGCACTCCAAAAAGCAAAATGAAACGTTGCACTCTCTCTCCTCCAAGGAAGGTGCTAGGCAGGAATTGTCTTGCTGGTCCTCACTTGCCCTGGCAGTCATTGCAGATAAACAGCAAGACTGGGGCTCTGCTCTTTCCTAGCCTTACAAACAGGCACTCTACTTTTCCTCACTCTCGCACTCCAAAAATCAAAATGAAACGTTGCACTCTCTCTCCTCCAAGGAAGGTGCTAGGCAGGAATTGTCTTGCTGGTCCTCACTTGCCCTGGCAGTCATTGCAGATAAGCAGCAAGACTGGGGCGCTGCTATTTCCTAGCCTTGCAAACAGCAAAAGCAGTTCGTCTCCCTCGTGAGCGCCAAAATGCTAAAATGAAACGTTGCACTCTCTCTCCTCCAAGGAAGGCGCTAGGCAGGAATTGTCTTGCTGTTCCTCACTTGCCCTGGCAGTCATTGCAGATAAACAGCAAGACTGGGGCTCTGCTCTTTCCTAGCCTTGCAAACAGCCAATGCAGTTCGTCTCCCTTGTGAGCGCCAAAATGCTAAAATGAAGCGTTGCACTCTCTCTCCTCCAAGGAAGGTGCTAGGCAGGAATTGTCTCGCTGCTCCTCACTTGCCCTGGCAGTCATTGCAGATGAACAGCAAGACTGGGGCCCTGCTCTTTCCTAGCCTTGCAAACAGCCAATGCAGTTCGTCTCCCTCGTGAGCGCCAAAATGCTAAAATGAAACGTTGCACTCTCTCTCCTCCAAGGAAGGTGCTAGGCAGGAATTGTCTTGCTGGTCCTCACTTGCCCTGGCAGTCATTGCAGATAAACAGCAAGACTGGGGCTCTGCTCTTTCCTAGCCTTGCAAACAGGCACTCTGCTTTTTCTCACTCTCGCACTCCAAAAATCAGAATGAAACGTTGCACTCTTTGTCCTCCAAGGAAGGTGCTAGGCAGGAATTGTCTTGCTGGTCCTCACTTGCCCTGGCAGTCATTTCAGATAAACAGCAAGTCTGGGGCTCTGCTCTTTCCTAGCCTTACAAACAGGCACTCTACTTTTCCTCACTCTCGCACTCCAAAAATCAAAATGAAACGTTGCACTCTCTCTCCTCCAAGGAAGGTGCTAGGCAGGAATTGTCTTGCTGGTCCTCACTTGCCCTGGCAGTCATTGCAGATAAGCAGCAAGACTGGGGCGCTGCTCTTTCCTAGCCTTGCAAACAGCAAAAGCACTTTGTCTCCCTCGTGAGCGCCAAAATGCTAAAATGAAACATTGCACTCTCTCTCCTCCAAGGAAGGCGCTAGGCAGGAATTGTCTTGATGGTCCTCACTTGCCCTGGCAGTCATTGCAGATAAACAGCAAGACTGGGGCTCTGCTCTTTCCTAGCCTTGCAAACAGCCAATGCAGTTCGTCTCCCTGGTGAGCGCCAAAATGCTAAAATGAAACGTTGCACTCTCTCTCCTTCAAGGAAGGTGCTAGGCAGGAATTGTCTTGCTGGTCCTCACTTGCCCTGGCAGTCATTGCAGATAAACAGCAAGACTGGGGCTCTGCTCTTTCCTAGCCTTGCAAACAGGCACTCTGCTTTTTCTCACTCTCGCACTCCAAAAATCAGAATGAAACGTTGCACTCTTTGTCCTCCAAGGAAGGTGCTAGGCAGGAATTGTCTTGCTGGTCCTCACTTGCCCTGGCAGTCATTTCAGATAAACAGCAAGTCTGGGGCTCTGCTCTTTCCTAGCCTTACAAACAGGCACTCTACTTTTCCTCACTCTCGCACTCCAAAAATCAAAATGAAACGTTGCACTCTCTCTCCTCCAAGGAAGGTGCTAGGCAGGAATTGTCTTGCTGGTCCTCACTTGCCCTGGCAGTCATTGCAGATAAGCAGCAAGACTGGGGCGCTGCTCTTTCCTAGCCTTGCAAACAGCAAAAGCACTTCGTCTCCCTCGTGAGCGCCAAAATGCTAAAATGAAACATTGCACTCTCTCTCCTCCAAGGAAAGGCGCTAGGCAGGAATTGTCTTGATGGTCCTCACTTGCCCTGGCAGTCATTGCAGATAAACAGCAAGACTGGGGCTCTGCTCTTTCCTAGCCTTGCAAACAGCCAATGCATTTCGTCTCCCTCGTGAGCGCCAAAATGCTAAAATGAAACGTTGCACTCTCTCTCCTCCAAGGAAGGTGCTAGGCAGGAATTGTCTTGCTGGTCGTCACTTGCCCTGGCAGTCATTGCAGATGAACAGTAAGACTGGGGCTCTGCTCTTTCCTAGCCTTGCAAACAGCCAATGCAGTTCGTCTCCCTCGTGAGCGCCAAAATGCTAAAATGAAACGTTGCAATCTCTCTCCTCCAAGGAAGGTGCTAGGCAGGAATTGTCTCACTGCTCCTCACTTGCCCTGGCAGTCATTGCAGATGAACAGCAAGACTGGGGCTCTGCTCTTTCCTAGCCTTGCAAACAGGCACTCTGCTTTTCCTCACTCTCGCACTCCAAAAATCAAAATGAAACGTTGCACTCTCTCTCCTCCAAGGAAGGTGCTAGGCAGGAATTGTCTTGCTGCTCCTCACTTGCCCTGGCAGTCATTGCAGATGAACAGCAAGACTGGGGCTCTGCTCTTTCCTAGCCTTGCAAACAGCCAAAGCAGTTCGTCTCCCTCGTGAGCGCCAAAATGCTAAAAGGAAACGTTGCACTCTCTCTCCTCCAAGGAAGGCGCTAGGCAGGAATTGTCTTGATGGTCCTCACTTGCCCTGGCAGTCATTGCAGATAAACAGCAAGACTGGGGCTCTGCTCTTTCCTAGCCTTGCAAACAGCCAATGCAGTTTGTCTCCCTCGTGAGCGCCAAAATGCTAAAAGGAAACGTTGCACTCTCTCTCCTCCAAGGAAGGTGCTAGGCAGGAATTGTCTTGCTGCTCCTCACTTGCCCTGGCAGTCATTGCAGATGAACAGCAAGACTGGGGCTCTGCTCTTTCCTAGCCTTGCAAACAGGCACTCTGCTTTTTCTCACTCTTGCACTCCAAAAATCAAAATGAAACGTTGCACTCTCTCTCCTCCAAGGAAGGTGCTAGGCAGGAATTGTCTTGCTGGTCCTCACTTGCCCTGGCAGTCATTGCAGATAAGCAGCAAGACTGGGGCTCTGCTCTTTCCTAGCCTTGCAAACAGCCAATGCAGTTCGTCTCCCTCGTGAGCGCCAAAATGATAAAATGAAACGTTGCAGTCTCTCTCCTCCAAGGAAGGTGCTAGGCAGGAATTGTCTCGCTGCTCCTCACTTGCCCTGGCAGTCATTGCAGATGAACAGCAAGACTGGGGCTCTGCTCTTTCCTAGCCTTGCAAACAGGCACTCTACTTTTCCTCACTCTCGCACTCCAAAAATCAAAATGAAACGTTGCACTCTCTCTCCTCCAAGGAAGGTGCTAGGCAGGAATTGTCTTGCTGCTCCTCACTTGCCCTGGCAGTCATTGCAGATGAACAGCAAGACTGGGGCTCTGCTCTTTCCTAGCCTTGCAAACAGCCAAAGCAGTTCGTCTCCCTCGTGAGCGCCAAAATGCTAAAAGGAAACGTTGCACTCTCTCTCCTCCAAGGAAGGCGCTAGGCAGGAATTGTGTTGCTGGTCCTCACTTGCCCTGGCAGTCATTGCAGATAAACAGGAAGATTGGGGCTCTGCTCTTTCCTAGCCTTGCAAACAGCCAATGAAGTTTGTCTCCCTCGTGAGCGCCAAAATGCTAAAAGGAAACGTTGCACTCTCTCTCCTCCAAGGAAGGTGCTAGGCAGGAATTGTCTTGCTACTCCTCACTTGCCCTGGCAGTCATTTCAGATGAACAGCAAGTCTGGGGCTCTGCTCTTTCCTAGCCTTGCAAACAGGCACTCTGCTTTTTCTCACTCTTGCACTCCAAAAATCAAAATGAAACGTTGCACTCTCTCTCCTCCAAGGAAGGTGCTAGGCAGGAATTGTCTTGCTGGTCCTCACTTGCCCTGGCAGTCATTGCAGATAAGCAGCAAGACTGGGGCTCTGCTCTTTCCTAGCCTTCCAAACAGCCAATGCAGTTCGTCTCCCTCGTGAGCGCCAAAATGCTAAAATGAAACGTTGCACTCTCTCTCCTCCAAGGAAGGTGCTAGGCAGGAATTGTCTTGTTGGCCCTCACTTGCCCTGGCAGCCAGTGCAGATAAACAGCAAGACTGGGGCTCTGCTCTTTCCTAGCCTTGCAAACAGGCACTCTGCTTTTTCTCAGTCTCGCACTCCAAAAATCAGAATGAAACGTTGCACTCTTTCTCCTCCAAGGAAGGTGCTAGGCAGGAATTGTCTTGCTGGCCCTCACTTGCCCTGGCAGTCATTGCAGATAAACAGCAAGACTGGGGCTCTGCTCTTTCCTAGCCTTGCAAACAGCCAAAGTAGTTCGTCTCCCTCGTGAGCGCGAAAATGCTAAAATGAAACGTTGCACTCTCTCTCCTCCAAGGAAGGTGCTAGGCAGGAATTGTCTTGCTGGTACTCATTTGCCCTGGCAGTCATTGCAGATAAACACCAAGACTGAGGCTCTGCTCTTTCCTAGCCTTCCAAACAGCCAATGCAGTTCGTCTCCCTCGTGAGCGCCAAACTGCTAAAATGAAACGTTGCACTCTCTCTCCTCCAAGGAAGGTGCTAGGCAGGAATTGTCTTGCTGGTCCTCACTTGCCCTGGCAGTCATTTCAGATGAACAGCAAGTCTGGGGCCCTGCTCTTTCCTAGCCTTGCAAACAGCCAATGCAGTTCGTCTCCCTCGTGAGCGCCAAAATGCTAAAATGAAACGTTGCACTCTCTCTCCTCCAAGGAAGGTGCTAGGCAGGAATTGTCTTGCTGGTCCTCACTTGCCCTGGCAGTCATTGCAGATAAACAGCAAGACTGGGGCCCTGCTCTTTCCTAGCCTTGCAAACAGCCAATGCAGTTCGTCTCCCTCGTGAGCGCCAAAATGCTAAAATGAAGCGTTGCACTCTCTCTCCTCCAAGGAAGGTGCTAGGCAGGAATTGTCTTGCTGGTCCTCACTTGCCCTGGCAGTCATTGCAGATAAGCAGCAAGACTGGGGCTCTGCTCTTTCCTAGCCTTGCAAACAGCCAATGCAGTTCGTCTCCCTCGTGAGCGCCAAAATGCTAAAATGAAACGTTGCACTCTCTCTCCTCCAAGGAAGGTGCTAGGCAGGAATTGTCTTGCTGGTACTCATTTGCCCTGGCAGTCATTGCAGATAAACACCAAGACTGAGGCTCTGCTCTTTCCTAGCCTTCCAAACAGCCAATGCAGTTCGTCTCCCTCGTGAGCGCCAAAATGCTAAAATGAAACGTTGCACTCTCTCTCCTCCAAGGAAGGTGCTAGGCAGGAATTTTCTTGCTGGTCCTCACTTGCCCTGGCAGTCATTGCAGATAAACAGCAAGACTGGGGCTCTGCTCTTTCCTAGCCTTGCAAACAGCCAATGCAGTTCGTCTCCCTCGTGAGCGTAAAAATGCTAAAAGGAAACGTTGCACTCTCTCTCCTCCAAGGAAGGTGCTAGGCAGGAATTGTGTTGCTGGTCCTCACTTGCCCTGGCAGTCATTGCAGATAAACAGCAAGACTGGGGCTCTGCTCTTTCCTAGCCTTGCAAACAGACAATGCAGTTCATCTCCGTCGTGAGCGTAAAAATGCTAAAATGAAACGTTGCACTCTCTCTCCTCCAAGGAAGGTGCTAGGCAGGAATTGTCTTGCTGCTCCTCACTTGCCCTGGCAGCCAGTGCAGATAAACAGCAAGACTGGGGCTCTGCTCTTTCCTAGCCTTGCAAACAGGCACTCTGCTTTTTCTCACTCACGCACTCCAAAAAGCAAAATGAAACGTTGCACTCTCTCTCCTCCAAGGAAGGTGCTAGGCAGGAATTGTCTTGCTGGTCCTCACTTGCCCTGGCAGTCATTGCAGATAAACAGCAAGACTGGGGCTCTGCTCTTTCCTAGCCTTGCAAACAGCCAAAGTAGTTCGTCTCCCTCGTGAGCGCCAAAATGCTAAAATGAAACGTTGCACTCTCTCTCCTCCAAGGAAGGTGCTAGGCAGGAATTGTCTTGCTGGTACTCATTTGCCCTGGCAGTCATTGCAGATAAACACCAAGACTGAGGCTCTGCTCTTTCCTAGCCTTCCAAACAGCCAATGCAGTTCGTCTCCCTCGTGAGCGCCAAAATGCTAAAATGAAGCGTTGCACACTCTCTCCTCCAAGGAAGGTGCTAGGCAGGAATTGTCTCGCTGCTCCTCACTTGCCCTGGCAGTCATTGCAGATGAACAGCAAGACTGGGGCCCTGCTCTTTCCTAGCCTTGCAAACAGCCAATGCAGTTCGTCTCCCTCGTGAGCGCCAAAATGCTAAAATGAAACGTTGCACTCTCTCTCCTCCAAGGAAGGTGCTAGGCAGGAATTGTCTTGCTGGTCCTCACTTGCCCTGGCAGTCATTGCAGATAAACAGCAAGACTGGGGCCCTGCTCTTTCCTAGCCTTGCAAACAGCCAATGCAGTTCGTCTCCCTCGTGAGCGCCAAAATGCTAAAATGAAGCGTTGCACTCTCTCTCCTCCAAGGAAGGTGCTAGGCAGGAATTGTCTTGCTGGTCCTCACTTGCCCTGGCAGTCATTGCAGATAAGCAGCAAGACTGGGGCTCTGCTCTTTCCTAGCCTTGCAAACAGCCAATGCAGTTCGTCTCCCTCGTGAGCGCCAAAATGCTAAAATGAAGCGTTGCACTCTCTCTACTCCAAGGAAGGTGCTAGGCAGGAATTGTCTTGCTGGTCCTCACTTGCCCTGGCAGTCATTGCAGATAAACAGCAAGACTGGGGCTCTGCTCTTTCCTAGCCTTGCAAACAGCCAATGCATTTCGTCTCCCTCGTGAGTGCCAAAATGCTAAAATGAAACGTTGCACTCTCTCTCCTCCAAGGAAGGTGCTAGGCAGGAATTGTCTTGCTGGTACTCATTTGCCCTGGCAGTCATTGCAGATAAACACCAAGACTGAGGCTCTGCTCTTTCCTAGCCTTCCAAACAGCCAATGCAGTTCGTCTCCCTCGTGAGCGCCAAAATGCTAAAATGAAACGTTGCACTCTCTCTCCTCCAAGGAAGGTGCTAGGCAGGAATTTTCTTGCTGGTCCTCACTTGCCCTGGCAGTCATTGCAGATAAACAGCAAGACTGGGGCTCTGCTCTTTCCTAGCCTTGCAAACAGCCAATGCAGTTCGTCTCCCTCGTGAGCGTAAAAATGCTAAAAGGAAACGTTGCACTCTCTCTCCTCCAAGGAAGGTGCTAGGCAGGAATTGTCTTGCTGGTCCTCACTTGCCCTGGCAGTCATTGCAGATAAACAGCAAGACTGGGGCTCTGCTCTTTCCTAGCCTTGCAAACAGACAATGCAGTTCATCTCCGTCGTGAGCGTAAAAATGCTAAAATGAAACGTTGCACTCTCTCTCCTCCAAGGAAGGTGCTAGGCAGGAATTGTCTTGCTGCTCCTCACTTGCCCTGGCAGCCAGTGCAGATAAACAGCAAGACTGGGGCTCTGCTCTTTCCTAGCCTTGCAAACAGGCACTCTGCTTTTTCTCACTCACGCACTCCAAAAAGCAAAATGAAACGTTGCACTCTCTCTCCTCCAAGGAAGGTGCTAGGCAGGAATTGTCTTGCTGGTCCTCACTTGCCCTGGCAGTCATTGCAGATAAACAGCAAGACTGGGGCTCTGCTCTTTCCTAGCCTTGCAAACAGCCAAAGTAGTTCGTCTCCCTCGTGAGCGCCAAAATGCTAAAATGAAACGTTGCACTCTCTCTCCTCCAAGGAAGGTGCTAGGCAGGAATTGTCTTGCTGGTACTCATTTGCCCTGGCAGTCATTGCAGATAAACACCAAGACTGAGGCTCTGCTCTTTCCTAGCCTTCCAAACAGCCAATGCAGTTCGTCTCCCTCGTGAGCGCCAAAATGCTAAAATGAAACGTTGCACTCTCTCTCCTCCAAGGAAGGTGCTAGGCAGGAATTGTCTTGCTGCTCCTCACTTGCCCTGGCAGTCATTGCAGATAAACAGCAAGACTGGGGCTCTGCTCTTTCCTAGCCTTGCAAACAGGCACTCTGCTTTTTCTCACTCTCGCACTCCAAAAATCAGAATGAAACGTTGCACTCTCTCTCCTCCAAGGAAGGTGCTAGGCAGGAATTGTCTTGCTGGTCCTCACTTGCCCTGGCAGTCATTGCAGATAAGCAGCAAGACTGGGGCGCTGCTATTTCCTAGCCTTGCAAACAGCAAAAGCAGTTCGTCTCCCTCGTGAGCGCCAAAATGCTAAAATGAAACGTTGCACACTCTCTCCTCCAAGGAAGGCGCTAGGCAGGAATTGTCTTGCTGTTCCTCACTTGCCCTGGCAGTCATTGCAGATAAACAGCAAGACTGGGGCTCTGCTCTTTCCTAGCCTTGCAAACAGCCAATGCAGTTCGTCTCCCTTGTGAGCGCCAAAATGCTAAAATGAAGCGTTGCACTCTCTCTCCTCCAAGGAAGGTGCTAGGCAGGAATTGTCTCGCTGCTCCTCACTTGCCCTGGCAGTCATTGCAGATGAACAGCAAGACTGGGGCCCTGCTCTTTCCTAGCCTTGCAAACAGCCAATGCAGTTCGTCTCCCTCGTGAGCGCCAAAATGCTAAAATGAAACGTTGCACTCTCTCTCCTCCAAGGAAGGTGCTAGGCAGGAATTGTCTTGCTGGTCCTCACTTGCCCTGGCAGTCATTGCAGATAAACAGCAAGACTGGGGCTCTGCTCTTTCCTAGCCTTGCAAACAGGCACTCTGCTTTTTCTCACTCTCGCACTCCAAAAATCAGAATGAAACGTTGCACTCTTTGTCCTCCAAGGAAGGTGCTAGGCAGGAATTGTCTTGCTGGTCCTCACTTGCCCTGGCAGTCATTTCAGATAAACAGCAAGTCTGGGGCTCTGCTCTTTCCTAGCCTTACAAACAGGCACTCTACATTTCCTCACTCTCGCACTCCAAAAATCAAAATGAAACGTTGCACTCTCTCTCCTCCAAGGAAGGTGCTAGGCAGGAATTGTCTTGCTGGTCCTCACTTGCCCTGGCAGTCATTGCAGATAAGCAGCAAGACTGGGGCGCTGCTCTTTCCTAGCCTTGCAAACAGCAAAAGCACTTCGTCTCCCTCGTGAGCGCCAAAATGCTAAAATGAAACATTGCACTCTCTCTCCTCCAAGGAAGGCGCTAGGCAGGAATTGTCTTGATGGTCCTCACTTGCCCTGGCAGTCATTGCAGATAAACAGCAAGACTGGGGCTCTGCTCTTTCCTAGCCTTGCAAACAGCCAATGCAGTTCGTCTCCCTGGTGAGCGCCAAAATGCTAAAATGAAACGTTGCACTCTCTCTCCTTCAAGGAAGGTGCTAGGCAGGAATTGTCTTGCTGGTCCTCACTTGCCCTGGCAGTCATTGCAGATAAAGAGCAAGACTGGGGCTCTGCTCTTTCCTATCCTTGCAAACAGCCAAAGCAGTTTGTCTCGCTCATGAGCGCTCAAATGCTAAAATGAAACGTTGCACTCTCTCTCCTCCAAGGAAAGGCGCTAGGCAGGAATTGTCATGATGGTCCTCACTTGCCCTGGCAGTCATTGCAGATAAACAGCAAGACTGGGGCTCTGCTCTTTCCTAGCCTTGCAAACAGCCAATGCATTTCGTCTCCCTCGTGAGCGCCAAAATGCTAAAATGAAACGTTGCACTCTCTCTCCTCCAAGGAAGGTGCTAGGCAGGAATTGTCTTGCTGCTCCTCACTTGCCCTGGCAGTCATTGCAGATGAACAGCAAGACTGGGGCTCTGCTCTTTCCTAGCCTTGCAAACAGCCAAAGCAGTTCGTCTCCCTCGTGAGCGCCAAAATGCTAAAAGGAAACGTTGCACTCTCTCTCCTCCAAGGAAGGCGCTAGGCAGGAATTGTCTTGATGGTCCTCACTTGCCCTGGCAGTCATTGCAGATAAACAGCAAGACTGGGGCTCTGCTCTTTCCTAGCCTTGCAAACAGCCAATGCAGTTTGTCTCCCTCGTGAGCGCCAAAATGCTAAAAGGAAACGTTGCACTCTCTCTCCTCCAAGGAAGGTGCTAGGCAGGAATTGTCTTGCTGCTCCTCACTTGCCCTGGCAGTCATTGCAGATGAACAGCAAGACTGGGGCTCTGCTCTTTCCTAGCCTTGCAAACAGGCACTCTGCTTTTTCTCACTCTTGCACTCCAAAAATCAAAATGAAACGTTGCACTCTCTCTCCTCCAAGGAAGGTGCTAGGCAGGAATTGTCTTGCTGGTCCTCACTTGCCCTGGCAGTCATTGCAGATAAGGAGCAAGACTGGGGCTCTGCTCTTTCCTAGCCTTGCAAACAGCCAATGCAGTTCGTCTCCCTCGTGAGCGCCAAAATGATAAAATGAAACGTTGCAGTCTCTCTCCTCCAAGGAAGGTGCTAGGCAGGAATTGTCTCGCTGCTCCTCACTTGCCCTGGCAGTCATTGCAGATGAACAGCAAGACTGGGGCTCTGCTCTTTCCTAGCCTTGCAAACAGGCACTCTGCTTTTTCTCACTCTCGCACTCCAAAAAGCAAAATGAAACGTTGCACTCTCTCTCCTCCAAGGAAGGTGCTAGGCAGGAATTGTCTTGCTGCTCCTCACTTGCCCTGGCAGTCATTGCAGATGAACAGCAAGACTGGGGCTCTGCTCTTTCCTAGCCTTGCAAACAGCCAAAGCAGTTCGTCTCCCTCGTGAGCGCCAAAATGCTAAAAGGAAACGTTGCACTCTCTCTCCTCCAAGGAAGGCGCTAGGCAGGAATTGTGTTGCTGGTCCTCACTTGCCCTGGCAGTCATTGCAGATAAACAGGAAGATTGGGGCTCTGCTCTTTCCTAGCCTTGCAAACAGCCAATGAAGTTTGTCTCCCTCGTGAGCGCCAAAATGCTAAAAGGAAACGTTGCACTCTCTCTCCTCCAAGGAAGGTGCTAGGCAGGAATTGTCTTGCTGCTCCTGACTTGCCCTGGCAGTCATTTCAGATGAACAGCAAGTCTGGGGCTCTGCTCTTTCCTAGCCTTGCAAACAGGCACTCTGCTTTTTCTCACTCTTGCACTCCAAAAATCAAAATGAAACGTTGCACTCTCTCTCCTCCAAGGAAGGTGCTAGGCAGGAATTGTCTTGCTGGTCCTCACTTGCCCTGGCAGTCATTGCAGATAAGCAGCAAGACTGGGGCTCTGCTCTTTCCTAGCCTTCCAAACAGCCAATGCAGTTCGTCTCCCTCGTGAGCGCCAAAATGCTAAAATGAAACGTTGCACTCTCTCTCCTCCAAGGAAGGTGCTAGGCAGGAATTGTCTTGTTGGCCCTCACTTGCCCTGGCAGCCAGTGCAGATAAACAGCAAGACTGGGGCTCTGCTCTTTCCTAGCCTTGCAAACAGGCACTCTGCTTTTTCTCAGTCTCGCACTCCAAATATCAGAATGAAACGTTGCACTCTTTCTCCTCCAAGGAAGGTGCTAGGCAGGAATTGTCTTGCTGGCCCTCACTTGCCCTGGCAGTCATTTCAGATAAACAGCAAGACTGGGGCTCTGCTCTTTCCTAGCCTTGCAAACAGCCAAAGTAGTTCGTCTCCCTCGTGAGCGCGAAAATGCTAAAATGAAACGTTGCACTCTCTCTCCTCCAAGGAAGGTGCTAGGCAGGAATTGTCTTGCTGGTACTCATTTGCCCTGGCAGTCATTGCAGATAAACACCAAGACTGAGGGTCTGCTCTTTCCTAGCCTTCCAAACAGCCAATGCAGTTCGTCTCCCTCGTGAGCGCCAAACTGCTAAAATGAAACGTTGCACTCTCTCTCCTCCAAGGAAGGTGCTAGGCAGGAATTGTCTTGCTGGTCCTCACTTGCCCTGGCAGTCATTTCAGATGAACAGCAAGTCTGGGGCTCTGCTCTTTCCTAGCCTTGCAAACAGGCACTCTACTTTTCCTCACTCTCGCACTCCAAAAATCAAAATGAAACGTTGCACTCTCTCTCCTCCAAGGAAGGTGCTAGGCAGGAATTGTCTCGCTGCTCCTCACTTGCCCTGGCAGTCATTGCAGATGAACAGTAAGACTGGGGCTCTGCTCTTTCCTAGCCTTGCAAACAGCCAATGCCGTTTGTCTCCCTCGTGAGCGCCAAAATGCTAAAAGGAAACGTTGCACTCTCTCTCCTCCAAGGAAGGTGCTAGACAGGAATTGTCTTGCTGCTCCTCACTTGCCCTGGCAGTCATTGCAGATGAACAGCAAGACTGGGGCTCTGCTCTTTCCTAGCCTTGCAAACAGGCACTCTGCTTTTTCTCACTCTTGCACTCCAAAAATCAAAATGAAACGTTGCACTCTCTCTCCTCCAAGGAAGGCGCTAGGCAGGAATTGTCTTGCTGGTCCTCACTTGCCCTGGCAGTCATTGCAGATAAGCAGCAAGACTGGGGCTCTGCTCTTTCCTAGCCTTGCAAACAGCCAATGCAGTTCGTCTCCCTCGTGAGCGCCAAAATGCTAAAATGAAACGTTGCACTCTCTCTCCTCCAAGGAAGGTGCTAGGCAGGAATTGTCTTGCTGGTCCTCACTTGCCCTGGCAGTAATTGCAGATGAACAGCAAGACTGGGGCTCTGCTCTTTCCTAGCCTTGCAAACAGCCAATGCAGTTCGTCTCCCTCGTGAGCGCCAAAATGCTAAAATGAAACGTTGCACTCTCTCTCCTCCAAGGAACGTGCTAGGCAGGAATTGTCTCGCTGCTCCTCACTTACCCTGGCAGTCATTGCAGATAAGCAGCAAGACTGGAGCTCTGCTCTTTCCTAGCCTTGCAAACAGCCAATGCAGTTCGTCCCCCTCGTGAGTGCCAAAATGCTAAAATGAAGCGTTGCACTCTCTCTCCTCCAAGGAAGGTGCTAGGCAGGAATTGTCTTGCTGGTCCTCACTTGCCCTGGCAGTCATTGCAGATAAACACCAAGACTGAGGGTCTGCTCTTTCCTAGCCTTCCAAACAGCCAATGCAGTTCGTCTCCCTCGTGAGCGCCAAACTGCTAAAATGAAACGTTGCACTCTCTCTCCTCCAAGGAAGGTGCTAGGCAGGAATTGTCTTGCTGGTCCTCACTTGCCCTGGCAGTCATTTCAGATGAACAGCAAGTCTGGGGCTCTGCTCTTTCCTAGCCTTGCAAACAGGCACTCTACTTTTCCTCACTCTCGCACTCCAAAAATCAAAATGAAACGTTGCACTCTCTCTCCTCCAAGGAAGGTGCTAGGCAGGAATTGTCTCGCTGCTCCTCACTTGCCCTGGCAGTCATTGCAGATGAACAGTAAGACTGGGGCTCTGCTCTTTCCTAGCCTTGCAAACAGCCAATGCCGTTTGTCTCCCTCGTGAGCGCCAAAATGCTAAAAGGAAACGTTGCACTCTCTCTCCTCCAAGGAAGGTGCTAGACAGGAATTGTCTTGCTGCTCCTCACTTGCCCTGGCAGTCATTGCAGATGAAAAGCAAGACTGGGGCTCTGCTCTTTCCTAGCCTTGCAAACAGGCACTCTGCTTTTTCTCACTCTTGCACTCCAAAAATCAAAATGAAACGTTGCACTCTCTCTCCTCCAAGGAAGGCGCTAGGCAGGAATTGTCTTGCTGGTCCTCACTTGCCCTGGCAGTCATTGCAGATAAGCAGCAAGACTGGGGCTCTGCTCTTTCCTAGCCTTGCAAACAGCCAATGCAGTTCGTCTCCCTCGTGAGCGCCAAAATGCTAAAATGAAACGTTGCACTCTCTCTCCTCCAAGGAAGGTGCTAGGCAGGAATTGTCTTGCTGGTCCTCACTTGCCCTGGCAGTAATTGCAGATGAACAGCAAGACTGGGGCTCTGCTCTTTCCTAGCCTTGCAAACAGCCAATGCAGTTCGTCTCCCTCGTGAGCGCCAAAATGCTAAAATGAAACGTTGCACTCTCTCTCCTCCAAGGAACGTGCTAGGCAGGAATTGTCTCGCTGCTCCTCACTTACCCTGGCAGTCATTGCAGATAAGCAGCAAGACTGGAGCTCTGCTCTTTCCTAGCCTTGCAAACAGCCAATGCAGTTCGTCTCCCTCGTGAGTGCCAAAATGCTAAAATGAAGCGTTGCACTCTCTCTCCTCCAAGGAAGGTGCTAGGCAGGAATTGTCTTGCTGGTCCTCACTTGCCCTGGCAGTCATTGCAGATAAGCAGCAAGACTGGGGCTCTGCTCTTTCCTAGCCTTGCAAACAGCCAATGCAGTTCGTCTCCCTCGTGAGCGCCAAAATGCTAAAATGAAACGTTGCACTCTCTCTCCTCCAAGGAAGGTGCTAGGCAGGAATTGTCTTGCTGGTCCTCACTTGCCCTGGCAGTCATTGTAGATAAACAGCAAGTCTGGGGCTCTGCTCTTTCCTAGCCTTGCAAACAGGCACTCTACTTTTCCTCACTCTCGCACTCCAAAAATCAAAATGAAACGTTGCACTCTCTCTCCTCCAAGGAAGGTGCTAGGCAGGAATTGTCTTGCTGCTCCTCACTTGCCCTGGCAGTCATTGCAAAACAGCCAAAGCAGTTCGTCTCCCTCGTGAGCGCCAAAATGCTAAAAGGAAACGTTGCACTCTCTCTCCTCCAAGGAAGGCGCTAGGCAGGAATTGTCTTGATGGTCCTCACTTGCCCTGGCAGTCATTGCAGATAAACAGCAAGACTGGGGCTCTGCTCTTTCCTAGCCTTGCAAACAGCCAATGCATTTCGTCTCCCTCGTGAGCGCCAAAATGCTAAAATGAAACGTTGCACTCTCTCTCCTCCAAGGAAGGTGCTAGGCAGGAATTGTCTCGCTGCTCCTCACTTACCCTGGCAGTCATTGCAGATAAGCAGCAAGACTGGAGCTCTGCTCTTTCCTAGCCTTGCAAACAGCCAATGCAGTTCGTCTCCCTCGTGAGTGCCAAAATGCTAAAATGAAGCGTTGCACTCTCTCTCCTCCAAGGAAGGTGCTAGGCAGGAATTGTCTTGCTGGTCCTCACTTGCCCTGGCAGTCATTGCAGATAAGCAGCAAGACTGGGGCTCTGCTCTTTCCTAGCCTTGCAAACAGCCAATGCAGTTCGTCTCCCTCGTGAGCGCCAAAATGCTAAAATGAAACGTTGCACTCTCTCTCCTCCAAGGAAGGTGCTAGGCAGGAATTGTCTTGCTGGTCCTCACTTGCCCTGGCAGTCATTGTAGATAAACAGCAAGTCTGGGGCTCTGCTCTTTCCTAGCCTTGCAAACAGGCACTCTACTTTTCCTCACTCTCGCACTCCAAAAATCAAAATGAAACGTTGCACTCTCTCTCCTCCAAGGAAGGTGCTAGGCAGGAATTGTCTTGCTGCTCCTCACTTGCCCTGGCAGTCATTGCAGATGAACAGCAAGACTGGGGCTCTGCTCTTTCCTAGCCTTGCAAACAGCCAAAGCAGTTCGTCTCCCTCGTGAGCGCCAAAATGCTAAAATGAAACGTTGCACTCTCTCTCCTCCAAGGAAGGTGCTAGGCAGGAATTGTCTTGATGGTCCTCACTTGCCCTGGCAGTCATTGCAGATGAACAGCAAGACTGGGGCTCTGCTCTTTCCTAGCCTTGCAAAGAGCCAATGCAGTTCGTCTCCCTCGTGAGCGCCAAAATGCTAAAATGAAACGTTGCACTCTCTCTCCTCCAAGGAAGGTGCTAGGCAGGAATTGTCTCGCTGCTCCTCACTTACCCTGGCAGTCATTGCAGATAAGCAGCAAGACTGGAGCTCTGCTCTTTCCTAGCCTTGCAAACAGCCAATGCAGTTCGTCTCCCTCGTGAGTGCCAAAATGCTAAAATGAAGCGTTGCACTCTCTCTCCTCCAAGGAAGGTGCTAGGCAGGAATTGTCTTGCTGGTCCTCACTTGCCCTGGCAGTCATTTCAGATAAATAGCAAGACTGGGGCTCTGCTCTTTCCTAGCCTTGCAAACAGCCAATGCAGTTCGTCTCCCTTGTGAGCGCCAAAATGCTAAAATGACACGTTGCACTCTCTCTCCTCCAAGGAAGGTGCTAGGCAGGAATTGTCTCGCTGCTCCTCACTTGCCCTGGCAGTCATTGCAGATGAACAGCAAGACTGGGGCTCTGCTCTTTCCTAGCCTTGCAAACAGGCACTCTGCTTTTTCACACTCTCGCACTCCAAAAATCAAAATGAAACGTTGCACTCTTTCTCCTCCAAGGAAGGTGATAGGCAGGAATTGTCTTGCTGGTCCTCACATACCCTGGCAGTCTTTGCAGATAAGCAGCAAGACTGGGGCTCTGCTCTTTCCTAGCCTTGCAAACAGCCAATGCAGTTCGTCTCCCTCGTGAGCGCCAAAATGCTAAAATGAAACGTTGCACTCTCTCTCCTCCAAGGAAGGTGCTAGGCAGGAATTGTCTTGCTGGTCCTCACTTGCCCTGGCAGTCATTGCAGATAAACACCAAGACTGGGGCTCTGCTCTTTCCTAGCCTTGCAAACAGCCAAAGCAGTTCGTCTCCCTAGTGAGCGCCAAAATGCTAAATTAAACGTTGGACTCTCTCTCCTCCAAGGAAGGTGCTAGGCAGGAATTGTCTTGCTGCTCCTCACTTGCCCTGGCAGTCATTGCAGATAAACAGCAAGACTGGGGCTCTGCTCTTTCCTAGCCTTGCAAACAGGCACTCTGCTTTTTCTCACTCTCGCACTCCAAAAATCAGAATGAAACGTTGCACTCTTTCTCCTCCAAGGAAGGTGCTAGGCAGGAATTGTCTTGATGGTCCTCACTTGCCCTGGCAGTCATTTCAGATAAACAGCAAGTCTGGGGCTCTGCTCTTTCCTAGCCTTAAAAACAGGTACTCTACTTTTTCTCACTCTCGCACTCCAAAAATCAAAATGAAACGTTGCACTCTTTGTCCTCCAAGGAAGGTGCTAGGCAGGAATTGTCTTGCTGGTCCTCACTTGCCCTGGCAGTCATTGCAGATAAGCAGCAAGACTGGGGCTCTGCTCTTTCCTAGCCTTGCAAACAGCCAATGCAGTTCGTCTCCCTCGTGAGCGCCAAAATGCTAAAATGAAACGTTGCACTCTCTCTCCTCCAAGGAAGGTGCTAGGCAGGAATTGTCTTGCTGGTCCTCACTTGCCCTGGCAGTCATTGCAGATAAACAGCAAGACTGGGGCTCTGCTCTTTCCTAGCCTTGCAAACAGCCAATGCAGTTCGTCTCCCTCGTGAGCGTAAAAATGCTAAAATGAAACGTTGCACTCTCTCTCCTCCAAGGAAGGCGCTAGGCAGGAATTGTGTTGCTGGTCCTCACTTGCCCTGGCAGTCATTGCAGATAAACACCAAGACTGAGGCTCTGCTCTTTCCTAGCCTTGCAAACAGGCGCTCTGCTTTTTCTCACTCTCGCACTCCAAAAATCAGAATGAAACGTTGCACTCTTTCTCCTCCAAGGAAGGTGCTAGGCAGGAATTGTCTTGATGGTCCTCACTTGCCCTGGCAGTCATTTCAGATAAACAGCAAGTCTGGGGCTCTGCTCTTTCCTAGCCTTACAAACAGGTACTCTACTTTTTCTCACTCTCGCACTCCAAAAATCAAAATGAAACGTTGCACTCTTTGTCCTCCAAGGAAGGTGCTAGGCAGGAATTGTCTTGCTGGTCCTCACTTGCCCTGGCAGTCATTGCAGATAAGCAGCAAGACTGGGGCTCTGCTCTTTCCTAGCCTTGCAAACAGCCAATGCAGTTCGTCTCCCTCGTGAGCGCCAAAATGCTAAAAGGAAACGTTGCACTCTCTCTCCTCCAAGGAAGGTGCTAGGCAGGAAATTGTCTTGCTGGTCCTCACTTGCCCTGGCAGTCATTGCAGATAAACAGCAAGACTGGGGCTCTGCTCTTTCCTAGCCTTGCAAACAGGTACTCTACTTTTTCTCACTCTCGCACTCCAAAAATCAGAATGAAACGTTGCACTCTTTCTCCTCCAAGGAAGGTGGTAGGCAGGAATTGTCTTGCTGGTCCTCACTTGCCCTGGCAGTCATTTCAGATAAACAGCAAGTCTGGGGCTCTGCTCTTTCCTAGCCTTGCAAACAGCCAATGCAGTTCGTCTCCCTCGTGAGCGCCAAAATGCTAAAATGAAACGTTGCACTCTCTCTCCTCCAAGGAACGTGCTAGGCAGGAATTGTCTCGCTGCTCCTCACTTACCCTGGCAGTCATTGCAGATAAGCAGCAAGACTGGAGCTCTGCTCTTTCCTAGCCTTGCAAACAGCCAATGCAGTTCGTCTCCCTCGTGAGTGCCAAAATGCTAAAATGAAGCGTTGCACTCTCTCTCCTCCAAGGAAGGTGCTAGGCAGGAATTGTCTTGCTGGTCCTCACTTGCCCTGGCAGTCATTGCAGATAAACACCAAGACTGAGGGTCTGCTCTTTCCTAGCCTTCCAAACAGCCAATGCAGTTCGTCTCCCTCGTGAGCGCCAAACTGCTAAAATGAAACGTTGCACTCTCTCTCCTCCAAGGAAGGTGCTAGGCAGGAATTGTCTTGCTGGTCCTCACTTGCCCTGGCAGTCATTTCAGATGAACAGCAAGTCTGGGGCTCTGCTCTTTCCTAGCCTTGCAAACAGGCACTCTACTTTTCCTCACTCTCGCACTCCAAAAATCAAAATGAAACGTTGCACTCTCTCTCCTCCAAGGAAGGTGCTAGGCAGGAATTGTCTCGCTGCTCCTCACTTGCCCTGGCAGTCATTGCAGATGAACAGTAAGACTGGGGCTCTGCTCTTTCCTAGCCTTGCAAACAGCCAATGCCGTTTGTCTCCCTCGTGAGCGCCAAAATGCTAAAAGGAAACGTTGCACTCTCTCTCCTCCAAGGAAGGTGCTAGACAGGAATTGTCTTGCTGCTCCTCACTTGCCCTGGCAGTCATTGCAGATGAACAGCAAGACTGGGGCTCTGCTCTTTCCTAGCCTTGCAAACAGGCACTCTGCTTTTTCTCACTCTTGCACTCCAAAAATCAAAATGAAACGTTGCACTCTCTCTCCTCCAAGGAAGGCGCTAGGCAGGAATTGTCTTGCTGGTCCTCACTTGCCCTGGCAGTCATTGCAGATAAGCAGCAAGACTGGGGCTCTGCTCTTTCCTAGCCTTGCAAACAGCCAATGCAGTTCGTCTCCCTCGTGAGCGCCAAAATGCTAAAATGAAACGTTGCACTCTCTCTCCTCCAAGGAAGGTGCTAGGCAGGAATTGTCTTGCTGGTCCTCACTTGCCCTGGCAGTAATTGCAGATGAACAGCAAGACTGGGGCTCTGCTCTTTCCTAGCCTTGCAAACAGCCAATGCAGTTCGTCTCCCTCGTGAGCGCCAAAATGCTAAAATGAAACGTTGCACTCTCTCTCCTCCAAGGAACGTGCTAGGCAGGAATTGTCTCGCTGCTCCTCACTTACCCTGGCAGTCATTGCAGATAAGCAGCAAGACTGGAGCTCTGCTCTTTCCTAGCCTTGCAAACAGCCAATGCAGTTCGTCTCCCTCGTGAGTGCCAAAATGCTAAAATGAAGCGTTGCACTCTCTCTCCTCCAAGGAAGGTGCTAGGCAGGAATTGTCTTGCTGGTCCTCACTTGCCCTGGCAGTCATTGCAGATAAGCAGCAAGACTGGGGCTCT
Source organism: Phaethon aethereus (assembly GCF_964289735.1). Lineage (NCBI taxonomy): Eukaryota > Metazoa > Chordata > Aves > Phaethontiformes > Phaethontidae > Phaethon > Phaethon aethereus. Next base: position 443,231 of record NW_028114240.1, on the reverse strand, counting down.
GCTCTTTCCTAGCCTTGCAAACAGCCAATGCAGTTCGTCTCCCTCGTGAGCGCCAAAATGCTAAAATGAAACGTTGCACTCTCTCTCCTCCAAGGAAGGTGCTAGGCAGGAATTGTCTTGCTGGTCCTCACTTGCCCTGGCAGTCATTGTAGATAAACAGCAAGTCTGGGGCTCTGCTCTTTCCTAGCCTTGCAAACAGGCACTCTACTTTTCCTCACTCTCGCACTCCAAAAATCAAAATGAAACGTTGCACTCTCTCTCCTCCAAGGAAGGTGCTAGGCAGGAATTGTCTTGCTGCTCCTCACTTGCCCTGGCAGTCATTGCAAAACAGCCAAAGCAGTTCGTCTCCCTCGTGAGCGCCAAAATGCTAAAAGGAAACGTTGCACTCTCTCTCCTCCAAGGAAGGCGCTAGGCAGGAATTGTCTTGATGGTCCTCACTTGCCCTGGCAGTCATTGCAGATAAACAGCAAGACTGGGGCTCTGCTCTTTCCTAGCCTTGCAAACAGCCAATGCATTTCGTCTCCCTCGTGAGCGCCAAAATGCTAAAATGAAACGTTGCACTCTCTCTCCTCCAAGGAAGGTGCTAGGCAGGAATTGTCTCGCTGCTCCTCACTTACCCTGGCAGTCATTGCAGATAAGCAGCAAGACTGGAGCTCTGCTCTTTCCTAGCCTTGCAAACAGCCAATGCAGTTCGTCTCCCTCGTGAGTGCCAAAATGCTAAAATGAAGCGTTGCACTCTCTCTCCTCCAAGGAAGGTGCTAGGCAGGAATTGTCTTGCTGGTCCTCACTTGCCCTGGCAGTCATTGCAGATAAGCAGCAAGACTGGGGCTCTGCTCTTTCCTAGCCTTGCAAACAGCCAATGCAGTTCGTCTCCCTCGTGAGCGCCAAAATGCTAAAATGAAACGTTGCACTCTCTCTCCTCCAAGGAAGGTGCTAGGCAGGAATTGTCTTGCTGGTCCTCACTTGCCCTGGCAGTCATTGTAGATAAACAGCAAGTCTGGGGCTCTGCTCTTTCCTAGCCTTGCAAACAGGCACTCTACTTTTCCTCACTCTCGCACTCCAAAAATCAAAATGAAACGTTGCACTCTCTCTCCTCCAAGGAAGGTGCTAGGCAGGAATTGTCTTGCTGCTCCTCACTTGCCCTGGCAGTCATTGCAGATGAACAGCAAGACTGGGGCTCTGCTCTTTCCTAGCCTTGCAAACAGCCAAAGCAGTTCGTCTCCCTCGTGAGCGCCAAAATGCTAAAATGAAACGTTGCACTCTCTCTCCTCCAAGGAAGGTGCTAGGCAGGAATTGTCTTGATGGTCCTCACTTGCCCTGGCAGTCATTGCAGATGAACAGCAAGACTGGGGCTCTGCTCTTTCCTAGCCTTGCAAAGAGCCAATGCAGTTCGTCTCCCTCGTGAGCGCCAAAATGCTAAAATGAAACGTTGCACTCTCTCTCCTCCAAGGAAGGTGCTAGGCAGGAATTGTCTCGCTGCTCCTCACTTACCCTGGCAGTCATTGCAGATAAGCAGCAAGACTGGAGCTCTGCTCTTTCCTAGCCTTGCAAACAGCCAATGCAGTTCGTCTCCCTCGTGAGTGCCAAAATGCTAAAATGAAGCGTTGCACTCTCTCTCCTCCAAGGAAGGTGCTAGGCAGGAATTGTCTTGCTGGTCCTCACTTGCCCTGGCAGTCATTTCAGATAAATAGCAAGACTGGGGCTCTGCTCTTTCCTAGCCTTGCAAACAGCCAATGCAGTTCGTCTCCCTTGTGAGCGCCAAAATGCTAAAATGACACGTTGCACTCTCTCTCCTCCAAGGAAGGTGCTAGGCAGGAATTGTCTCGCTGCTCCTCACTTGCCCTGGCAGTCATTGCAGATGAACAGCAAGACTGGGGCTCTGCTCTTTCCTAGCCTTGCAAACAGGCACTCTGCTTTTTCACACTCTCGCACTCCAAAAATCAAAATGAAACGTTGCACTCTTTCTCCTCCAAGGAAGGTGATAGGCAGGAATTGTCTTGCTGGTCCTCACATACCCTGGCAGTCTTTGCAGATAAGCAGCAAGACTGGGGCTCTGCTCTTTCCTAGCCTTGCAAACAGCCAATGCAGTTCGTCTCCCTCGTGAGCGCCAAAATGCTAAAATGAAACGTTGCACTCTCTCTCCTCCAAGGAAGGTGCTAGGCAGGAATTGTCTTGCTGGTCCTCACTTGCCCTGGCAGTCATTGCAGATAAACACCAAGACTGGGGCTCTGCTCTTTCCTAGCCTTGCAAACAGCCAAAGCAGTTCGTCTCCCTAGTGAGCGCCAAAATGCTAAATTAAACGTTGGACTCTCTCTCCTCCAAGGAAGGTGCTAGGCAGGAATTGTCTTGCTGCTCCTCACTTGCCCTGGCAGTCATTGCAGATAAACAGCAAGACTGGGGCTCTGCTCTTTCCTAGCCTTGCAAACAGGCACTCTGCTTTTTCTCACTCTCGCACTCCAAAAATCAGAATGAAACGTTGCACTCTTTCTCCTCCAAGGAAGGTGCTAGGCAGGAATTGTCTTGATGGTCCTCACTTGCCCTGGCAGTCATTTCAGATAAACAGCAAGTCTGGGGCTCTGCTCTTTCCTAGCCTTAAAAACAGGTACTCTACTTTTTCTCACTCTCGCACTCCAAAAATCAAAATGAAACGTTGCACTCTTTGTCCTCCAAGGAAGGTGCTAGGCAGGAATTGTCTTGCTGGTCCTCACTTGCCCTGGCAGTCATTGCAGATAAGCAGCAAGACTGGGGCTCTGCTCTTTCCTAGCCTTGCAAACAGCCAATGCAGTTCGTCTCCCTCGTGAGCGCCAAAATGCTAAAATGAAACGTTGCACTCTCTCTCCTCCAAGGAAGGTGCTAGGCAGGAATTGTCTTGCTGGTCCTCACTTGCCCTGGCAGTCATTGCAGATAAACAGCAAGACTGGGGCTCTGCTCTTTCCTAGCCTTGCAAACAGCCAATGCAGTTCGTCTCCCTCGTGAGCGTAAAAATGCTAAAATGAAACGTTGCACTCTCTCTCCTCCAAGGAAGGCGCTAGGCAGGAATTGTGTTGCTGGTCCTCACTTGCCCTGGCAGTCATTGCAGATAAACACCAAGACTGAGGCTCTGCTCTTTCCTAGCCTTGCAAACAGGCGCTCTGCTTTTTCTCACTCTCGCACTCCAAAAATCAGAATGAAACGTTGCACTCTTTCTCCTCCAAGGAAGGTGCTAGGCAGGAATTGTCTTGATGGTCCTCACTTGCCCTGGCAGTCATTTCAGATAAACAGCAAGTCTGGGGCTCTGCTCTTTCCTAGCCTTACAAACAGGTACTCTACTTTTTCTCACTCTCGCACTCCAAAAATCAAAATGAAACGTTGCACTCTTTGTCCTCCAAGGAAGGTGCTAGGCAGGAATTGTCTTGCTGGTCCTCACTTGCCCTGGCAGTCATTGCAGATAAGCAGCAAGACTGGGGCTCTGCTCTTTCCTAGCCTTGCAAACAGCCAATGCAGTTCGTCTCCCTCGTGAGCGCCAAAATGCTAAAAGGAAACGTTGCACTCTCTCTCCTCCAAGGAAGGTGCTAGGCAGGAAATTGTCTTGCTGGTCCTCACTTGCCCTGGCAGTCATTGCAGATAAACAGCAAGACTGGGGCTCTGCTCTTTCCTAGCCTTGCAAACAGGTACTCTACTTTTTCTCACTCTCGCACTCCAAAAATCAGAATGAAACGTTGCACTCTTTCTCCTCCAAGGAAGGTGGTAGGCAGGAATTGTCTTGCTGGTCCTCACTTGCCCTGGCAGTCATTTCAGATAAACAGCAAGTCTGGGGCTCTGCTCTTTCCTAGCCTTGCAAACAGCCAATGCAGTTCGTCTCCCTCGTGAGCGTAAAAATGCTAAAATGAAACGTTGCACTCTCTCTCCTCCAAGGAAGGTGCTAGGAAGGAATTGTCTTGCTGGTCCTCACTTGCCCTGGCCGTCATTACAGATAAACACCAAGACTGAGGCTCTGCTCTTTCCTAGCCTTGCAAACAGACAATGCAGTTCATCTCCGTCGTGAGCGTAAAAATGCTAAAATGAAACCTTGCACTCTCTCTCCTCCAAGGAAGGTCCTAGGCAGGAATTGTCTTGCTGCTCCTCACTTGCCCTGGCAGCCAGTGCAGATAAACAGCAAGACTGGGGCTCTGCTCTTTCCTAGCCTTGCAAACAGGCACTCTGCTTTTTCTCACTCACGCACTCCAAAAAGCAAAATGAAACGTTGCACTCTCTCTCCTCCAAGGAAGGTGCTAGGCAGGAATTGTCTTGCTGGTCCTCACTTGCCCTGGCAGTCATTGCAGATAAGCAGCAAGACTGGGGCGCTGCTCTTTCCTAGCCTTGCAAACAGCAAAAGCAGTTCGTCTCCCTCGTGAGCGCCAAAATGCTAAAATGAAACGTTGCACTCTCTCTCCTCCAAGGAAGGCGCTAGGCAGGAATTGTCTTGATGGTCCTCACTTGCCCTGGCAGTCATTGCAGATGAACAGCAAGACTGGGGCTCTGCTCTTTCCTAGCCTTGCAAACAGCCAATGCAGTGAGCGCCAAAATGCTAAAATGAAGCGTTGCACTCTCTCTCCTCCAAGGAAGGTGCTAGGCAGGAATTGTCTCGCTGCTCCTCACTTGCCCTGGCAGTCATTGCAGATGAACAGCAAGACTGGGGCTCTGCTCTTTCCTAGCCTTGCAAACAGGCACTCTGCTTTTTCTCACTCTCGCACTCCAAAAATCAAAATGAAACGTTGCAATCTTTCTCCTCCAAGGAAGGTGATAGGCAGGAATTGTCTTGATGGTCCTCACTTACCCTGGCAGTCATTGCAGATAAGCAGCAAGACTGGGGCTCTGCTCTTTCCTAGCCTTGCAAACAGCCAAAGCAGTTCGTCTCCCTCGTGAGCGCCAAAATGCTAAAATGAAACGTTGGACTCTCTCTCCTCCAAGGAAGGTGCTAGGCAGGAATTGTCTTGCTGGTCCTCACTTGCCCTGGCAGTCATTGCAGATAAGCAGCAAGACTGGGGCTCTGCTCTTTCCTAGCCTTGCAAACAGGCACTCTGCTTTTTCTCACTCTCGCACTCCAAAAATCAGAATGAAACGTTGCACTCTTTCTCCTCCAAGGAAGGTGCTAGGCAGGAATTGTCTTGCTGGTCCTCACTTGCCCTGGCAGTCATTTCAGATAAACAGCAAGTCTGGGGCTCTGCTCTTTCCTAGCCTTACAAACAGGCACTCTACTTTTCCTCACTCTCGCACTCCAAAAATCAAAATGAAACGTTGCACTCTCTCTCCTCCAAGGAAGGTGCTAGGCAGGAATTGTCTTGCTGGTCCTCACTTGCCCTGGCAGTCATTGCAGATAAGCAGCAAGACTGGGGCGCTGCTCTTTCCTAGCCTTGCAAACAGCAAAAGCACTTCGTCTCCCTCGTGAGCGCCAAAATGCTAAAAGGAAACGTTGCACTCTCTCTCCTCCAAGGAAGGCGCTAGGCAGGAATTGTGTTGATGGTCCTCACTTGCCCTGGCAGTCATTGCAGATAAACAGCAAGACTGGGGCTCTGCTCTTTCCTAGCCTTGCAAACAGCCAATGCAGTTCGTCTCCTTTGTTAGCGCCAAAATGCTAAAATGAAGCGTTGCACTCTCTCTCCTCCAAGGAAGGTGCTAGGCAGGAATTGTCTCGCTGCTCCTCACTTGCCCTGGCAGTCATTGCAGATGAACAGCAAGACTGGGGCTCTGCTCTTTCCTAGCCTTGCAAACAGCCACTCTGCTTTTTCTCACTCTCGCACTCCAAAAATCAAAATGAAACGTTGCAATCTTTCTCCTCCAAGGAAGGTGATAGGCAGGAATTGTCTTGCTGGTCCTCACTTACCCTGGCAGTCATTGCAGATAAGCAGCAAGACTGGGGCTCTGCTCTTTCCTAGCCTTGCAAACAGCCAATGCAGTTCGTCTCCCTCGTGAGCGTCAAAATGCTAAAATGAAACGTTGCACTCTCTCTCCTCCAAGGAAGGTGCTAGGCAGGAATTGTCTTGCTGGTCCTCACTTGCCCTGGCAGTCATTGCAGATAAACAGCAAGACTGGGGCTCTGCTCTTTCCTAGCCTTGCAAACAGGCACTCTGCTTTTTCTCACTCTCGCACTCCAAAAATCAGAATGAAACGTTGCACTCTTTCTCCTCCAAGGAAGGTGCTAGGCAGGAATTGTCTTGCTGGTCCTCACTTGCCCTGGCAGTCATTTCAGATAAACAGCAAGTCTGGGGCTCTGCTCTTTCCTACCCTTACAAACAGGCACTCTACTTTTCCTCACTCTCGCACTCCAAAAATCAAAATGAAACGTTGCACTCTCTCTCCTCCAAGGAAGGTGCTAGGCAGGAATTGTCTTGCTGGTCCTCACTTGCCCTGGCAGTCATTGCAGATAAGCAGCAAGACTGGGGCGCTGCTCTTTCCTAGCCTTGCAAACAGCCAAAGCAGTTCGACTCCCTCGTGAGCGCCAAAATGCTAAAATGAAACGTTGCACTCTCTCTCCTCCAAGGAAGGCGCTAGGCAGGAATTGTCTTGATGGTCCTCACTTGCCCTGGCAGTCATTGCAGATAAACAGCAAGACTGGGGCTCTGCTCTTTCCTAGCCTTGCAAACAGCCAATGCAGTTCGTCTCCCTCGTGAGCGCCAAAATGCTAAAATGAAACGTTGCACTCTCTCTCCTCCAAGGAAGGTGCTAGGCAGGAATTGTCTTGCTGGTCCTCACTTGCCCTGGCAGTCATTGCAGATAAACAGCAAGACTGGGGCTCTGCTCTTTCCTAGCCTTGCAAACAGCCAAAGCAGTTCGTCTCCCTAGTGAGCGCCAAAATGCTAAATTAAACGTTGGACTCTCTCTCCTCCAAGGAAGGTGCTACGCAGGAATTGTCTTGCTGCTCCTCACTTGCCCTGGCAGTCATTGCAGATAAACAGCAAGACTGGGGCTCTGCTCTTTCCTAGCCTTGCAAACAGGCACTCTGCTTTTTCTCACTCTCGCACTCCAAAAATCAGAATGAAACGTTGCACTCTTTCTCCTCCAAGGAAGGTGGTAGGCAGGAATTTTCTTGCTGGTCCTCACTTGCCCTGGCAGTCATTTCAGATAAACAGCAAGTCTGGGGCTCTGCTCTTTCCTAGCCTTACAAACAGGTACTCTACTTTTTCTCACTCTCGCACTCCAAAAATCAAAATGAAACGTTGCACTCTTTGTCCTCCAAGGAAGGTGCTAGGCAGGAATTGTCTTGCTGGTCCTCACTTGCCCTGGCAGTCATTGCAGATAAGCAGCAAGACTGGGGCTCTGCTCTTTCCTAGCCTTGCAAACAGCCAATGCAGTTCGTCTCCCTCGTGAGCGCCAAAATGCTAAAAGGAAACGTTGCACTCTCTCTCCTCCAAGGAAGGTGCTAGGAAGGAATTGTCTTGCTGGTCCTCACTTGCCCTGGCAGTCATTGCAGATAAACAGCAAGACTGGGGCTCTGCTCTTTCCTAGCCTTGCAAACAGGTACTCTGCTTTTTCTCACTCTCGCACTCCAAAAATCAGAATGAAACGTTGCACTCTTTCTCCTCCAAGGAAGGTGGTAGGCAGGAATTGTCTTCCTGGTCCTCACTTGCCCTGGCAGTCATTTCAGATAAACAGCAAGTCTGGGGCTCTGCTCTTTCCTAGCCTTACAAACAGGCACTCTACTTTTCCTCACTCTCGCACTCCAAAAATCAAAATGAAACGTTGCACTCTCTCTCCTCCAAGGAAGGTGCTAGGCAGGAATTGTCTTGCTGGTCCTCACTTGCCCTGGCAGTCATTGCAGATAAGCAGCAAGACTGGGGCGCTGCTCTTTCCTAGCCTTGCAAACAGCAAAAGTAGTTCGTCTCCCTCGTGAGCGCCGAAATGCTAAAATGAAACGTTGCACTCTCTCTCCTCCAAGGAAGGCGCTAGGCAGGAATTGTCTTGATGGTCCTCACTTACCCTGGCAGTCATTGCAGATAAACAGCAAGACTGGGGCTCTGCTCTTTCCTAGCCTTGCAAACAGCCAATGCATTTCGTCTCCCTCGTGAGCGCCAAAATGCTAAAATGAAACGTTGCACTCTCTCTCCTCCAAGGAAGGTGCTAGGCAGGAATTGTCTTGCTGGTCCTCACTTGCCCTGGCAGTCATTGCAGATAAACAGCAAGACTGGGGCTCTGCTCTTTCCTAGCCTTGCAAACAGCCAATGCAGTTCGTCTCCCTCGTGAGCGTAAAAATGCTAAAATGAAACGTTGCACTCTCTCTCCTCCAAGGAAGGTGCTAGGCAGGAATTGTGTTGCTGGTCCTCACTTGCCCTGGCAGTCATTTCAGATAAACAGCAAGTCTGGGGCTCTGCTCTTTCCTAGCCTTACAAACAGGCACTCTACTTTTCCTCACTCTCGCACTCCAAAAATCAAAATGAAACGTTGCACTCTCTCTCCTCCAAGGAAGGTGCTAGGCAGGAATTGTCTCGCTGGTCCTCACTTGCCCTGGCAGTCATTGCAGATAAGCAGCAAGACTGGGGCGCTGCTCTTTCCTAGCCTTGCAAACAGCAAAAGCACTTCGTCTCCCTCGTGAGCGCCAAAATGCTAAAATGAAACGTTGCACTCTCTCTCCTCCAAGGAAGGCGCTAGGCAGGAATTGTCTTGATGGTCCTCACTTGCCCTGGCAGTCATTGCAGATAAACAGCAAGACTGGGGCTCTGCTCTTTCCTAGCCTTGCAAACAGCAAAAGCAGTTCGTCTCCCTCGTGAGCGCCAAAATGCTAAAAGGAAACGTTGCACTCTCTCTCCTCCAAGGAAGGCGCTAGGCAGGAATTGTGTTGATGGTCCTCACTTGCCCTGGCAGTCATTGCAGATAAACAGCAAGACTGGGGCTCTGCTCTTTCCTAGCCTTGCAAACAGCCAATGCAGTTCGTCTCCTTTGTTAGCGCCAAAATGCTAAAATGAAGCGTTGCACTCTCTCTCCTCCAAGGAAGGTGCTAGGCAGGAATTGTCTCGCTGCTCCTCACTTGCCCTGGCAGTCATTGCAGATGAACAGCAAGACTGGGGCTCTGCTCTTTCCTAGCCTTGCAAACAGGCACTCTGCTTTTTCTCACTCTCGCACTCCAAAAATCAAAATGAAACGTTGCAATCTTTCTCCTCCAAGGAAGGTGATAGGCAGGAATTGTCTTGCTGGTCCTCACTTGCCCTGGCAGTCATTGCAGATAAACAGCAAGACTGGGGCTCTGCTCTTTCCTAGCCTTGCAAACAGCCAAAGCAGTTCGTCTCCCTAGTGAGCGCCAAAATGCTAAATTAAACGTTGGACTCTCTCTCCTCCAAGGAAGGTGCTACGCAGGAATTGTCTTGCTGCTCCTCACTTGCCCTGGCAGTCATTGCAGATAAACAGCAAGTCTGGGGCTCTGCTCTTTCCTAGCCTTACAAACAGGCACTCTACTTTTCCTCACTCTCGCACTCCAAAAATGAAAATGAAACGTTGCACTCTCTCTCCTCCAAGGAAGGTGCTAGGCAGGAATTGTCTTGCTGGTCCTCACTTGCCCTGGCAGTCATTGCAGATAAACAGCAAGACTGGGGCTCTGCTCTTTCCTAGCCTTGCAAACAGGCACTCTGCTTTTTCTCACTCTCGCACTCCAAAAATCAGAATGAAACGTTGCACTCTTTCTCCTCCAAGGAAGGTGCTAGGCAGGAATTGTCTTGCTGGTCCTCACTTGCCCTGGCAGTCATTTCAGATAAACAGCAAGTCTGGGGCTCTGCTCTTTCCTACCCTTACAAACAGGCACTCTACTTTTCCTCACTCTCGCACTCCAAAAATCAAAATGAAACGTTGCACTCTCTCTCCTCCAAGGAAGGTGCTAGGCAGGAATTGTCTTGCTGGTCCTCACTTGCCCTGGCAGTCATTGCAGATAAGCAGCAAGACTGGGGCGCTGCTCTTTCCTAGCCTTGCAAACAGCCAAAGCAGTTCGACTCCCTCGTGAGCGCCAAAATGCTAAAATGAAACGTTGCACTCTCTCTCCTCCAAGGAAGGCGCTAGGCAGGAATTGTCTTGATGGTCCTCACTTGCCCTGGCAGTCATTGCAGATAAACAGCAAGACTGGGGCTCTGCTCTTTCCTAGCCTTGCAAACAGCCAATGCAGTTCGTCTCCCTCGTGAGCGCCAAAATGCTAAAATGAAACGTTGCACTCTCTCTCCTCCAAGGAAGGTGCTAGGCAGGAATTGTCTTGCTGGTCCTCACTTGCCCTGGCAGTCATTGCAGATAAACAGCAAGACTGGGGCTCTGCTCTTTCCTAGCCTTGCAAACAGCCAAAGCAGTTCGTCTCCCTAGTGAGCGCCAAAATGCTAAATTAAACGTTGGACTCTCTCTCCTCCAAGGAAGGTGCTACGCAGGAATTGTCTTGCTGCTCCTCACTTGCCCTGGCAGTCATTGCAGATAAACAGCAAGACTGGGGCTCTGCTCTTTCCTAGCCTTGCAAACAGGCACTCTGCTTTTTCTCACTCTCGCACTCCAAAAATCAGAATGAAACGTTGCACTCTTTCTCCTCCAAGGAAGGTGGTAGGCAGGAATTTTCTTGCTGGTCCTCACTTGCCCTGGCAGTCATTTCAGATAAACAGCAAGTCTGGGGCTCTGCTCTTTCCTAGCCTTACAAACAGGTACTCTACTTTTTCTCACTCTCGCACTCCAAAAATCAAAATGAAACGTTGCACTCTTTGTCCTCCAAGGAAGGTGCTAGGCAGGAATTGTCTTGCTGGTCCTCACTTGCCCTGGCAGTCATTGCAGATAAGCAGCAAGACTGGGGCTCTGCTCTTTCCTAGCCTTGCAAACAGCCAATGCAGTTCGTCTCCCTCGTGAGCGCCAAAATGCTAAAAGGAAACGTTGCACTCTCTCTCCTCCAAGGAAGGTGCTAGGCAGGAATTGTCTTGCTGGTCCTCACTTGCCCTGGCAGTCATTGCAGATAAACAGCAAGACTGGGGCTCTGCTCTTTCCTAGCCTTGCAAACAGGTACTCTGCTTTTTCTCACTCTCGCACTCCAAAAATCAGAATGAAACGTTGCACTCTTTCTCCTCCAAGGAAGGTGGTAGGCAGGAATTGTCTTCCTGGTCCTCACTTGCCCTGGCAGTCATTTCAGATAAACAGCAAGTCTGGGGCTCTGCTCTTTCCTAGCCTTACAAACAGGCACTCTACTTTTCCTCACTCTCGCACTCCAAAAATCAAAATGAAACGTTGCACTCTCTCTCCTCCAAGGAAGGTGCTAGGCAGGAATTGTCTTGCTGGTCCTCACTTGCCCTGGCAGTCATTGCAGATAAGCAGCAAGACTGGGGCGCTGCTCTTTCCTAGCCTTGCAAACAGCAAAAGTAGTTCGTCTCCCTCGTGAGCGCCAAAATGCTAAAATGAAACGTTGCACTCTCTCTCCTCCAAGGAAGGCGCTAGGCAGGAATTGTCTTGATGGTCCTCACTTAACCTGGCAGTCATTGCAGATAAACAGCAAGACTGGGGCTCTGCTCTTTCCTAGCCTTGCAAACAGCCAATGCATTTCGTCTCCCTCGTGAGCGCCAAAATGCTAAAATGAAACGTTGCACTCTCTCTCCTCCAAGGAAGGTGCTAGGCAGGAATTGTCTTGCTGGTCCTCACTTGCCCTGGCAGTCATTGCAGATAAACAGCAAGACTGGGGCTCTGCTCTTTCCTAGCCTTGCAAACAGCCAATGCAGTTCGTCTCCCTCGTGAGCGTAAAAATGCTAAAATGAAACGTTGCACTCTCTCTCCTCCAAGGAAGGTGCTAGGCAGGAATTGTGTTGCTGGTCCTCACTTGCCCTGGCAGTCATTTCAGATAAACAGCAAGTCTGGGGCTCTGCTCTTTCCTAGCCTTACAAACAGGCACTCTACTTTTCCTCACTCTCGCACTCCAAAAATCAAAATGAAACGTTGCACTCTCTCTCCTCCAAGGAAGGTGCTAGGCAGGAATTGTCTTGCTGGTCCTCACTTGCCCTGGCAGTCATTGCAGATAAGCAGCAAGACTGGGGCGCTGCTCTTTCCTAGCCTTGCAAACAGCAAAAGCACTTCGTCTCCCTCGTGAGCGCCAAAATGCTAAAATGAAACGTTGCACTCTCTCTCCTCCAAGGAAGGCGCTAGGCAGGAATTGTCTTGATGGTCCTCACTTGCCCTGGCAGTCATTGCAGATAAACAGCAAGACTGGGGCTCTGCTCTTTCCTAGCCTTGCAAACAGCAAAAGCAGTTCGTCTCCCTCGTGAGCGCCAAAATGCTAAAAGGAAACGTTGCACTCTCTCTCCTCCAAGGAAGGCGCTAGGCAGGAATTGTGTTGATGGTCCTCACTTGCCCTGGCAGTCATTGCAGATAAACAGCAAGACTGGGGCTCTGCTCTTTCCTAGCCTTGCAAACAGCCAATGCAGTTCGTCTCCTTTGTTAGCGCCAAAATGCTAAAATGAAGCGTTGCACTCTCTCTCCTCCAAGGAAGGTGCTAGGCAGGAATTGTCTCGCTGCTCCTCACTTGCCCTGGCAGTCATTGCAGATGAACAGCAAGACTGGGGCTCTGCTCTTTCCTAGCCTTGCAAACAGGCACTCTGCTTTTTCTCACTCTCGCACTCCAAAAATCAAAATGAAATGTTGCAATCTTTCTCCTCCAAGGAAGGTGATAGGCAGGAATTGTCTTGCTGGTCCTCACTTACCCTGGCAGTCATTGCAGATAAGCAGCAAGACTGGGGCTCTGCTCTTTCCTAGCCTTGCAAACAGCCAATGCAGTTCGTCTCCGTCGTGAGCGCCAAAATGCTAAAATGAAACGTTGCACTCTCTCTCCTCCAAGGAAGGTGCTAGGCAGGAATTGTCTTGCTGGTCCTCACTTGCCCTGGCAGTCATTGCAGATAAACAGCAAGACTGGGGCTCTGCTCTTTCCTAGCCTTGCAAACAGGCACTCTGCTTTTTCTCACTCTCGCACTCCAAAAATCAGAATGAAACGTTGCACTCTTTCTCCTCCAAGGAAGGTGCTAGGCAGGAATTGTCTTGCTGGTCCTCACTTGCCCTGGCAGTCATTTCAGATAAACAGCAAGTCTGGGGCTCTGCTCTTTCCTACCCTTACAAACAGGCACTCTACTTTTCCTCACTCTCGCACTCCAAAAATCAAAATGAAACGTTGCACTCTCTCTCCTCCAAGGAAGGTGCTAGGCAGGAATTGTCTTGCTGGTCCTCACTTGCCCTGGCAGTCATTGCAGATAAGCAGCAAGACTGGGGCGCTGCTCTTTCCTAGCCTTGCAAACAGCCAATGCAGTTCGACTCCCTCGTGAGCGCCAAAATGCTAAAATGAAACGTTGCACTCTCTCTCCTCCAAGGAAGGCGCTAGGCAGGAATTGTCTTGATGGTCCTCACTTGCCCTGGCAGTCATTGCAGATAAACAGCAAGACTGGGGCTCTGCTCTTTCCTAGCCTTGCAAACAGCCAATGCAGTTCGTCTCCCTCGTGAGCGCCAAAATGCTAAAATGAAACGTTGCACTCTCTCTCCTCCAAGGAAGGTGCTAGGCAGGAATTGTCTTGCTGGTCCTCACTTGCCCTGGCAGTCATTGCAGATAAACAGCAAGACTGGGGCTCTGCTCTTTCCTAGCCTTGCAAACAGCCAAAGCAGTTCGTCTCCCTAGTGAGCGCCAAAATGCTAAATTAAACGTTGGACTCTCTCTCCTCCAAGGAAGGAGCTACGCAGGAATTGTCTTGCTGCTCCTCACTTGCCCTGGCAGTCATTGCAGATAAACAGCAAGACTGGGGCTCTGCTCTTTCCTAGCCTTGCAAACAGGCACTCTGCTTTTTCTCACTCTCGCACTCCAAAAATCAGAATGAAACGTTGCACTCTTTCTCCTCCAAGGAAGGTGGTAGGCAGGAATTTTCTTGCTGGTCCTCACTTGCCCTGGCAGTCATTTCAGATAAACAGCAAGTCTGGGGCTCTGCTCTTTCCTAGCCTTACAAACAGGTACTCTACTTTTTCTCACTCTCGCACTCCAAAAATCAAAATGAAACGTTGCACTCTTTGTCCTCCAAGGAAGGTGCTAGGCAGGAATTGTCTTGCTGGTCCTCACTTGCCCTGGCAGTCATTGCAGATAAGCAGCAAGACTGGGGCTCTGCTCTTTCCTAGCCTTGCAAACAGCCAATGCAGTTCGTCTCCCTCGTGAGCGCCAAAATGCTAAAAGGAAACGTTGCACTCTCTCTCCTCCAAGGAAGGTGCTAGGCAGGAATTGTCTTGCTGGTCCTCACTTGCCCTGGCAGTCATTGCAGATAAACAGCAAGACTGGGGCTCTGCTCTTTCCTAGCCTTGCAAACAGGTACTCTGCTTTTTCTCACTCTCGCACTCCAAAAATCAGAATGAAACGTTGCACTCTTTCTCCTCCAAGGAAGGTGGTAGGCAGGAATTGTCTTCCTGGTCCTCACTTGCCCTGGCAGTCATTTCAGATAAACAGCAAGTCTGGGGCTCTGCTCTTTCCTACCCTTACAAACAGGCACTCTACTTTTCCTCACTCTCGCACTCCAAAAATGAAAATGAAACGTTGCACTCTCTCTCCTCCAAGGAAGGTGCTAGGCAGGAATTGTCTTGCTGGTCCTCACTTGCCCTGGCAGTCATTGCAGATAAGCAGCAAGACTGGGGCGCTGCTCTTTCCTAGCCTTGCAAACAGCAAAAGTAGTTCGTCTCCCTCGTGAGCGCCAAAATGCTAAAATGAAACGTTGCACTCTCTCTCCTCCAAGGAAGGCGCTAGGCAGGAATTGTCTTGATGGTCCTCACTTACCCTGGCAGTCATTGCAGATAAACAGCAAGACTGGGGCTCTGCTCTTTCCTAGCCTTGCAAGCAGCAAAAGCAGTTTGTCTCCCTTGTTAGCGCCAAAATGCTAAAATGAAACGTTGCACTCTCTCTCCTCCAAGGAAGGTGCTAGGCAGGAATTGTCTTGCTGGTCCTCACTTGCCCTGGCAGTCATTGCAGATAAACAGCAAGACTGGGGCTCTGCTCTTTCCTAGCCTTGCAAACAGCCAATGCAGTTCGTCTCCCTCGTGAGCGTAAAAATGCTAAAATGAAACGTTGCACTCTCTCTCCTCCAAGGAAGGTGCTAGGCAGGAATTGTGTTGCTGGTCCTCACTTGCCCTGGCAGTCATTTCAGATAAACAGCAAGTCTGGGGCTCTGCTCTTTCCTAGCCTTACAAACAGGCACTCTACTTTTCCTCACTCTCGCACTCCAAAAATCAAAATGAAACGTTGCACTCTCTCTCCTCCAAGGAAGGTGCTAGGCAGGAATTGTCTTGCTGGTCCTCACTTGCCCTGGCAGTCATTGCAGATAAGCAGCAAGACTGGGGCGCTGCTCTTTCCTAGCCTTGCAAACAGCTAAAGCACTTCGTCTCCCTCGTGAGCGCCAAAATGCTAAAATGAAACGTTGCACTCTCTCTCCTCCAAGGAAGGCGCTAGGCAGGAATTGTCTTGATGGTCCTCACTTGCCCTGGCAGTCATTGCAGATAAACAGCAAGACTGGGGCTCTGCTCTTTCCTAGCCTTGCAAACAGCAAAAGCAGTTCGTCTCCCTCGTGAGCGCCAAAATGCTAAAAGGAAACGTTGCACTCTCTCTCCTCCAAGGAAGGCGCTAGGCAGGAATTGTGTTGATGGTCCTCACTTGCCCTGGCAGTCATTGCAGATAAACAGCAAGACTGGGGCTCTGCTCTTTCCTAGCCTTGCAAACAGCCAATGCAGTTCGTCTCCTTTGTTAGCGCCAAAATGCTAAAATGAAGCGTTGCACTCTCTCTCCTCCAAGGAAGGTGCTAGGCAGGAATTGTCTCGCTGCTCCTCACTTGCCCTGGCAGTCATTGCAGATGAACAGCAAGACTGGGGCTCTGCTCTTTCCTAGCCTTGCAAACAGGCACTCTGCTTTTTCTCACTCTCGCACTCCAAAAATCAAAATGAAACGTTGCAATCTTTCTCCTCCAAGGAAGGTGATAGGCAGGAATTGTCTTGCTGGTCCTCACTTACCCTGGCAGTCATTGCAGATAAGCAGCAAGACTGGGGCTCTGCTCTTTCCTAGCCTTGCAAACAGCCAATGCAGTTCGTCTCCCTCGTGAGCGCCAAAATGCTAAAATGAAACGTTGCACTCTCTCTCCTCCAAGGAAGGTGCTAGGCAGGAATTGTCTTGCTGGTCCTCACTTGCCCTGGCAGTCATTGCAGATAAACAGCAAGACTGGGGCTCTGCTCTTTCCTAGCCTTGCAAACAGGCACTCTGCTTTTTCTCACTCTCGCACTCCAAAAATCAGAATGAAACGTTGCACTCTTTCTCCTCCAAGGAAGGTGCTAGGCAGGAATTGTCTTGCTGGTCCTCACTTGCCCTGGCAGTCATTTCAGATAAACAGCAAGTCTGGGGCTCTGCTCTTTCCTACCCTTACAAACAGGCACTCTACTTTTCCTCACTCTCGCACTCCAAAAATCAAAATGAAACGTTGCACTCTCTCTCCTCCAAGGAAGGTGCTAGGCAGGAATTGTCTTGCTGGTCCTCACTTGCCCTGGCAGTCATTGCAGATAAGCAGCAAGACTGGGGCGCTGCTCTTTCCTAGCCTTGCAAACAGCCAAAGCAGTTCGACTCCCTCGTGAGCGCCAAAATGCTAAAATGAAACGTTGCACTCTCTCTCCTCCAAGGAAGGCGCTAGGCAGGAATTGTCTTGATGGTCCTCACTTGCCCTGGCAGTCATTGCAGATAAACAGCAAGACTGGGGCTCTGCTCTTTCCTAGCCTTGCAAACAGCCAATGCAGTTCGTCTCCCTCGTGAGCGCCAAAATGCTAAAATGAAACGTTGCACTCTCTCTCCTCCAAGGAAGGTGCTAGGCAGGAATTGTCTTGCTGGTCCTCACTTGCCCTGGCAGTCATTGCAGATAAACAGCAAGACTGGGGCTCTGCTCTTTCCTAGCCTTGCAAACAGCCAAAGCAGTTCGTCTCCCTAGTGAGCGCCAAAATGCTAAATTAAACGTTGGACTCTCTCTCCTCCAAGGAAGGTGCTACGCAGGAATTGTCTTGCTGCTCCTCACTTGCCCTGGCAGTCATTGCAGATAAACAGCAAGACTGGGGCTCTGCTCTTTCCTAGCCTTGCAAACAGGCACTCTGCTTTTTCTCACTCTCGCACTCCAAAAATCAGAATGAAACGTTGCACTCTTTCTCCTCCAAGGAAGGTGGTAGGCAGGAATTTTCTTGCTGGTCCTCACTTGCCCTGGCAGTCATTTCAGATAAACAGCAAGTCTGGGGCTCTGCTCTTTCCTAGCCTTCCAAACAGGTACTCTACTTTTTCTCACTCTCGCACTCCAAAAATCAAAATGAAACGTTGCACTCTTTGTCCTCCAAGGAAGGTGCTAGGCAGGAATTGTCTTGCTGGTCCTCACTTGCCCTGGCAGTCATTGCAGATAAGCAGCAAGACTGGGGCTCTGCTCTTTCCTAGCCTTGCAAACAGCCAATGCAGTTCGTCTCCCTCGTGAGCGCCAAAATGCTAAAAGGAAACGTTGCACTCTCTCTCCTCCAAGGAAGGTGCTAGGCAGGAATTGTCTTGCTGGTCCTCACTTGCCCTGGCAGTCATTGCAGATAAACAGCAAGACTGGGGCTCTGCTCTTTCCTAGCCTTGCAAACAGGTACTCTGCTTTTTCTCACTCTCGCACTCCAAAAATCAGAATGAAACGTTGCACTCTTTCTCCTCCAAGGAAGGTGGTAGGCAGGAATTGTCTTCCTGGTCCTCACTTGCCCTGGCAGTCATTTCAGATAAACAGCAAGTCTGGGGCTCTGCTCTTTCCTAGCCTTACAAACAGGCACTCTACTTTTCCTCACTCTCGCACTCCAAAAATCAAAATGAAACGTTGCACTCTCTCTCCTCCAAGGAAGGTGCTAGGCAGGAATTGTCTTGCTGGTCCTCACTTGCCCTGGCAGTCATTGCAGATAAGCAGCAAGACTGGGGCGCTGCTCTTTCCTAGCCTTGCAAACAGCAAAAGTAGTTCGTCTCCCTCGTGAGCGCCAAAATGCTAAAATGAAACGTTGCACTCTCTCTCCTCCAAGGAAGGCGCTAGGCAGGAATTGTCTTGATGGTCCTCACTTACCCTGGCAGTCATTGCAGATAAACAGCAAGACTGGGGCTCTGCTCTTTCCTAGCCTTGCAAACAGCCAATGCATTTCGTCTCCCTCGTGAGCGCCAAAATGCTAAAATGAAACGTTGCACTCTCTCTCCTCCAAGGAAGGTGCTAGGCAGGAATTGTCTTGCTGGTCCTCACTTGCCCTGGCAGTCATTGCAGATAAACAGCAAGACTGGGGCTCTGCTCTTTCCTAGCCTTGCAAACAGCCAATGCAGTTCGTCTCCCTCGTGAGCGTAAAAATGCTAAAATGAAACGTTGCACTCTCTCTCCTCCAAGGAAGGTGCTAGGCAGGAATTGTGTTGCTGGTCCTCACTTGCCCTGGCAGTCATTGCAGATAAACACCAAGACTGATGCTCTGCTCTTTCCTAGCCTTGCAAACAGACAATGCAGTTCATCTCCGTCGTGAGCGTAAAAATGCTAAAATGAAACGTTGCACTCTCTCTCCTCCAAGGAAGGTGCTAGGCAGGAATTGTCTTGCTGCTCCTCACTTGCCCTGGCAGCCAGTGCAGATAAACAGCAAGACTGGGGCTCTGCTCTTTCCTAGCCTTGCAAACAGCCAATGCAGTTCGTCTCCCTCGTGAGCGCCAAAATGCTAAAATGAAACGTTGCACTCTCTCTCCTCCAAGGAAGGTGCTAGGCAGGAATTGTGTCGCTGCTCCTCACTTGCCCTGGCAGTCATTGCAGATGAACAGCAAGACTGGGGCTCTGCTCTTTCCTAGCCTTGCAAACAGGCACTCTACTTTTCCTCACTCTCGCACTCCAAAAATCAAAATGAAACGTTGCACTCTCTCTCCTCCAAGGAAGGTGCTAGGCAGGAATTGTCTTGCTGCTCCTCACTTGCCCTGGCAGTCATTGCAGATGAACAGCAAGACTGGGGCTCTGCTCTTTCCTAGCCTTGCAAACAGCCAAAGCAGTTCGTCTCACTCGTGAGCGCCAAAATGCTAAAAGGAAACGTTGCACTCTCTCTCCTCCAAGGAAGGCGCTAGGCAGGAATTGTGTTGCTGGTCCTCACTTGCCCTGGCAGTCATTGCAGATAAACAGCAAGACTGGGGCTCTGCTCTTTCCTAGCCTTGCAAACAGCCAATGCAGTTTGTCTCCATCGTGAGCGCCAAAATGCTAAAAGGAAACGTTGCACTCTCTCTCCTCCAAGGAAGGTGCTAGGCAGGAATTGTCTTGCTGGTCCTCACTTGCCCTGGCAGTCATTGCAGATAAACAGCAAGACTGGGGCTCTGCTCTTTCCTAGCCTTGCAAACAGGCACTCTGCTTTTTCTCACTCTTGCACTCCAAAAATCAAAATGAAACGTTGCACTCTCTCTCCTCCAAGGAAGGTGCTAGGCAGGAATTGTCTTGCTGGTCCTCACTTGCCCTGGCAGTCATTGCAGATAAGCAGCAAGACTGGGGCTCTGCTCTTTCCTAGCCTTGCAAACAGCCAATGCAGTTCGTCTCCCTCGTGAGCGCCAAAATGCTAAAAGGAAACGTTGCACTCTCTCTCCTCCAAGGAAGGTGCTAGGCAGGAATTGTCTTGTTGGTCCTCACTTGCCCTGGCAGCTAGTGCAGATAAACAGCAAGACTGGGGCTCTTCTCTTTCCTAGCCTTGCAAACAGGCACTCTGCTTTTTCTCACTCTCGCACTCCAAAAAGCAAAATGAAACGTTGCACTCTTTCTCCTCCAAGGAAGGTGCTAGGCAGGAATTGTCTTGCTGGCCCTCACTTGCCCTGGCAGTCATTGCAGATAAGCAGCAAGAGTGGGGCTCTGCTCTTTCCTAGCCTTGCAAACAGCCAAAGCAGTTCGTCTCCCTCGTAAGCGCCAAAATGCTAAAATGAAACGTTGCACTCTCTCTCCTCCAAGGAAGGTGCTAGACAGGAATTGTCTTGCTGGTCCTCACTTGCCCTGGCAGTCATTGCAGATAAACAGCAAGACTGGGGCTCTGCTCTTTCCTAGCCTTGCAAACAGCCAAAGTAGTTCGTCTCCCTTGTGAGCGCCAAAATGCTAAAATGAAACGTTGCACTCTCTCTCCTCCAAGGAAGGTTCTAGGCAGGAATTGTCTTGCTGGTACTCATTTGCCCTGGTAGTCATTGCAGATAAACACCAAGACTGGGGCTCTGCTCTTTCCTAGCCTTGCAAACAGGCACTCTGCGTTTTCTCACTCACGCACTCCAAAAAGGAAAATGAAACGTTGCACTCTTTCTCCTCCAAGGAAGGTGCTAGGCAGGAATTGTCTTGCTGGTCCTCACTTGCCCTGGCAGTCATTGCAGATGAACAGCAAGACTGGGGCTCTGCTCTTTCCTAGCCTTGCAAAAAGCCAAAGCAGTTCGTCTCCCTCGTGAGAGCCAAAATGCTAAAAGGGAACGTTGCACTCTCTCTCCTCCAAGGAAGGCGCTAGGCAGGAATTGTGTTGCTGGTCCTCACTTCCCGGGCAGTCATTGCAGATAAACAGCAAGACTGGGGCTCTGCTCTTTCCTAGCCTTGCAAACAGCCAATGCAGTTTGTCTCCCTCGTGAGCGCCAAAATGCTAAAAGGAAACGTTGCACTCTCTCTCCTCCAAGGAAGGTGCTAGGCAGGAATTGTCTTGCTGCTCCTCACTTGCCCTGGCAGTCATTGCAGATGAACAGCAAGACTGGGGCTCTGCTCTTTCCTAGCCTTGCAAACAGCCAATGCAGTTCGTCTCCCTCGTGAGCGCCAAAATGCTAAAATGAAACGTTGCACTCTCTCTCCTCCAAGGAAGGTGCTAGGCAGGAATTGTCTTGTTGGTCCTCACTTGCCCTGGCAGCCAGTGCAGATAAACAGCAAGACTGGGGCTCTGCTCTTTCCTAGCCTTGCAAACGGGCACTCTGCTTTTTCTCACTCTCGCACTCCTAAAAGCAAAATGAAACGTTGCACTCTTTCTCCTCCAAGGAAGGTGCTAGGCAGGAATTGTCTTGCTGGCCCTCACTTGCCCTGGCAGTCATTGCAGATAAGCAGCAAGACTGGGGCTCTGCTCTTTCCTAGCCTTGCAAACAGCCAAAGCAGTTCGTCTCCCCCGTGAGCGCCAAAATGCTAAAATGAAACGTTGCACTCTCTCTCCTCCAAGGAAGGTGCTAGACAGGAATTGTCTTGCTGGTCCTCACTTGCCCTGGCAGTCATTGCAGATAAACAGCAAGACTGGGGCTCTGCTCTTTCCTAGCCTTGCAAACAGCCAAAGTAGTTCGTCTCCCTCGTGAGCGCCAAAATGCTAAAATGAAACGTTGCACTCTTTCTCCTCCAAGGAAGGTGCTAGGCAGGAATTGTCTTGCTGGTACTCATTTGCCCTGGCAGTCATTGCAGATAAACACCAAGACTGAGGCTCTGCTCTTTCCTAGCCTTCCAAACAGCCAATGCAGTTCGTCTCCCTCGTGAGCGCCAAACTGCTAAAATGAAACGTTGCACTCTCTCTCCTCCAAGGAAGGTGCTAGGCAGGAATTGTCTTGCTGGTCCTCACTTGCCCTGGCAGTCATTGCAGATGAACAGTAAGACTGGGGCTCTGCTCTTTCCTAGCCTTGGAAACAGCCAATGCAGTTCGTCTCCCTCGTGAGCGCCAAAATGCTAAAATGAAACGTTGCAAACTCTCTCCTCCAAGGAAGGTGCTAGGCAGGAATTGTCTCGCTGCTCCTCACTTGCCCTGGCAGTCATTGCAGATGAACAGCAAGACTGGGGCTCTGCTCTTTCCTAGCCTTGCAAACAGGCACTCTACTTTTCCTCACTCTCGCACTCCAAAAATCAAAATGAAACGTTGCACTCTCTCTCCTCCAAGGAAGGTGCTAGGCAGGAATTGTCTTGCTGATCCTCACTTGCCCTGGCAGTCATTGTAGATAAACAGCAAGACTGGGGCTCTGCTCTTTCCTAGCCTTGCAAACAGCCAATGCAGTTCGTCTCCCTCGTGAGCCCCAAAATGCTAAAAGGAAACGTTGCACTCTCTCTCCTCCAAGGAAGGTGCTAGGCAGGAATTGTCTTGCTGGTCCTCACTTGCCCTGGCAGTCATTGCAGATGAACAGCAAGACTGGGGCTCTGCACTTTCCTAGCCTTGCAAACAGACAATGCAGTTCATCTCCGTCGTGAGCGTAAAAATGCTAAAAGGAAACGTTGCACTCTCTCTCCTCCAAGGAAGGTGCTAGGCAGAAATTGTCTTGCTGGTCCTCACTTGCCCTGGCAGTCATTGCAGATAAGCAGCAAGATTGGGGCTCTGCTCTTTCCTAACCTTGCAAACAGCCAATGCAGTTCGTCTCCCTCGTGAGCGCCAAAATGCTAAAATGAAACGTTGCACTCTCTCTCCTCCAAGGAAGGTGCTAGGCAGGAATTGTCTTGTTGGTCCTCACTTGCCCTGGCAGCTAGTGCAGATAAACAGCAAGACTGGGGCTCTGCTCTTTCCTAGCCTTGCAAACAGGCACTCTGCTTTTTCTCACTCTCGCACTCCAAAAAGCAAAATGAAACGTTGCACTCTTTCTCCTCCAAGGAAGGTGCTAGGCAGGAATTGTCTTGCTGGCCCTCACTTGCCCTGGCAGTCATTGCAGATAAGCAGCAAGAGTGGGGCTCTGCTCTTTCCTAGCCTTGCAAACAGCCAAAGCAGTTCGTCTCCCTCGTAAGCGCCAAAATGCTAAAATGAAACGTTGCACTCTCTCTCCTCCAAGGAAGGCGCTAGGCAGGAATTGTGTTGCTGGTCCTCACTTGCCCTGGCAGTCATTGCAGATAAACAGCAAGACTGGGGCTCTGCTCTTTCCTAGCCTTGCAAACAGCCAATGCAGTTTGTCTCCCTCGTGAGCGCCAAAATGCTAAAAGGAAACGTTGCACTCTCTCTCCTCCAAGGAAGGTGCTAGGCAGGAATTGTCTTGCTGCTCCTCACTTGCCCTGGCAGTCATTGCAGATGAACAGCAAGACTGGGGCTC
This sequence comes from Phaethon aethereus, assembly GCF_964289735.1. Classification (NCBI taxonomy): domain Eukaryota; kingdom Metazoa; phylum Chordata; class Aves; order Phaethontiformes; family Phaethontidae; genus Phaethon; species Phaethon aethereus. The sequence goes on along the minus strand of NW_028114240.1, from coordinate 420,244 downwards.
TGCTCTTTCCTAGCCTTGCAAACAGCCAATGCAGTTCGTCTCCCTCGTGAGCGCCAAAATGCTAAAATGAAACGTTGCACTCTCTCTCCTCCAAGGAAGGTGCTAGGCAGGAATTGTCTTGTTGGTCCTCACTTGCCCTGGCAGCCAGTGCAGATAAACAGCAAGACTGGGGCTCTGCTCTTTCCTAGCCTTGCAAACGGGCACTCTGCTTTTTCTCACTCTCGCACTCCAAAAATCAGAATGAAACGTTGCACTCTTTCTCCTCCTAGGAAGGTGCTAGGCAGGAATTGTCTTGCTGGCCCTCACTTGCCCTGGCAGTCATTGCAGATAAGCAGCAAGACTGGGGCTCTGCTCTTTCCTAGCCTTGCAAACAGCCAAAGCAGTTCGTCTCCCCCGTGAGCGCCAAAATGCTAAAATGAAACGTTGCACTCTCTCTCCTCCAAGGAAGGTGCTAGGCAGGAATTGTCTTGCTGGTCCTCACTTGCCCTGGCAGTCATTGCAGATGAACAGCAAGACTGGGGCTCTGCACTTTCCTAGCCTTGCAAACAGACAATGCAGTTCATCTCCGTCGTGAGCGCCAAAATGCTAAAAGGAAACGTTGCACTCTCTCTCCTCCAAGGAAGGTGCTAGGCAGGAATTGTCTTGCTGGTCCTCACTTGCCCTGGCAGTCATTGCAGATGAACAGCAAGACTGGGGCTCTGCTCTTTCCTAGCCTTGCAAACAGCCAATGCAGTTCGTCTCCCTCGTGCGCGCCAAACTGCTAAAATGAAACGTTGCACTCTCTCTCCTCCAAGGAAGGTGCTAGGCAGGAATTGTCTTGCTGGTCCTCACTTGCCCTGGCAGTCATTGCAGATGAACAGTAAGACTGGGGCTCTGCTCTTTCCTAGCCTTGGAAACAGCCAATGCAGTTCGTCTCCCTCGTGAGCGCCAAAATGCTAAAATGAAACGTTGCAAACTCTCTCCTCCAAGGAAGGTGCTAGGCAGGAATTGTCTCGCTGCTCCTCACTTGCCCTGGCAGTCATTGCAGATGAACAGCAAGACTGGGGCTCTGCTCTTTCCTAGCCTTGCAAACAGGCACTCTACTTTTCCTCACTCTCGCACTCCAAAAATCAAAATGAAACGTTGCACTCTCTCTCCTCCAAGGAAGGTGCTAGGCAGGAATTGTCTTGCTGATCCTCACTTGCCCTGGCAGTCATTGCAGATGAACAGCAAGACTGGGGCTCTGCTCTTTCCTAGCCTTGCAAACAGCCAATGCAGTTCGTCTCCCTCGTGAGCCCCAAAATGCTAAATTGAAACGTTGCACTCTCTCTCCTCCAAGGAAGGTGCTAGGCAGGAATTGTCTTGTTGGTCCTCACTTGCCCTGGCAGCCAGTGCAGATAAACAGCAAGACTGGGGCTCTACTCTTTCCTAGCCTTGCAAACGGGCACTCTGCTTTTTCTCACTCTCGCACTCCAAAAAGCAAAATGAAACGTTGCAATCTTTCTCCTCCAAGGAAGGTGCTAGGCAGGAATTGTCTTGCTGGCCCTCACTTGCCCTGGCAGTCATTGCAGATAAGCAGCAAGACTGGGGCTCTGCTCTTTCCTAGCCTTGCAAACAGCCAAAGCAGTTCGTCTCCCCCGTAAGCGCCAAAATGCTAAAATGAAACGTTGCACTCTCTCTCCTCCAAGGAAGGTGCTAGGCAGGAATTGTCTTGCTGGTCCTCACTTGCCCTGGCAGTCATTGCAGATAAACAGCAAGACTGGGGCTCTGCTCTTTCCTAGCCTTGCAAACAGCCAAAGTAGTTCATCTCCCTCGTGAGCGCCAAAATGCTAAAATGAAACGTTGCACACTCTCTCCTCCAAGGAAGGTGCTAGGCAGGAATTGTCTTGCTGGTCCTCACTTGCCCTGGCAGTCATTGCAGATGAACAGTAAGACTGGGGCTCTGCTCTTTCCTAGCCTTGCAAACAGCCAATGCAGTTCGTCTCCCTCGTGAGCGCCAAAATGCTAAAATGAAACGTTGCAAACTCTCTCCTCCAAGGAAGGTGCTAGGCAGGAATTGTCTCGCTGCTCCTCACTTGCCCTGGCAGTCATTGCAGATAAGCAGCAAGACTGGGGCTCTGCTCTTTCCTAGCCTTGCAAACAGCCAATGCAGTTCGTCTCCCTTGTGAGCGCCAAAATGCTAAAATGAAACGTTGCACTCTCTCTCCTCCAAGGAAGGTGCTAGACAGGAATTGTCTTGCTGGTCCTCACTTGCCCTGGCAGTCATTGCAGATAAACAGCAAGACTGGGGCTCTGCTCTTTCCTAGCCTTGCAAACAGCCAAAGTAGTTCGTCTCCCTTGTGAGCGCCAAAATGCTAAAATGAAACGTTGCACTCTCTCTCCTCCAAGGAAGGTGCTAGGCAGGAATTGTCTTGCTGGTCCTCAGTTGCCCTGGTAGTCATTGCAGATAAACACCAAGACTGGGGCTCTGCTCTTTCCTAGCCTTGCAAACAGGCACTCTGCTTTTTGTCACTCACGCACTCCAAAAAGGAAAATGAAACGTTGCAGTCTCTCTCCTCCAAGGAAGGTGCTAGGCAGGAATTGTCTTGCTGGTCCTCACTTGCCCTGGCAGTCATTGCAGATGAACAGCAAGACTGGGGCTCTGCTCTTTCCTAGCCTTGCAAACAGCCAATGCAGTTCGTCTCCCTCGTGAGCGCCAAAATGCTAAAATGAAACGTTGCACTCTCTCTCCTCCAAGGAAGGTGCTAGGCAGGAATTGTCTTGCTGGTCCTCACTTGCCCTGGCAGGCATTGCAGATAAACAGCAAGACTGGGGCTCTGCTCTTTCCTAGCCTTGCAAACAGCCAAAGTAGTTCATCTCCCTCGTGAGCGCCAAAATGCTAAAATGAAACGTTGCACTCTCTCTCCTCCAAGGAAGGTGCTAGGCAGGAATTGTCTTGCTGGTCCTCAGTTGCCCTGGTAGTCATTGCAGATAAACACCAAGACTGGGGCTCTGCTCTTTCCTAGCCTTGCAAACAGGCACTCTGCTTTTTCTCACTCACGCACTCCAAAAAGGAAAATGAAACGTTGCATTCTTTCTCCTCCAAGGAAGGTGCTAGGCAGGAATTGTCTTGCTGGTCCTCACTTGCCCTGGCAGTCATTGCAGATGAACAGCAAGACTGGGGCTCTGCTCTTTCCTAGCCTTGCAAACAGCCAAAGCAGTTCGTCTCCCTCGTGAGCGCCAAAATGCTAAAAGGAAACGTTGCACTCTCTCTCCTCCGAGGAAGGCGCTAGGCAGGAATTGTGTTGCTGGTCCTCACTTGCCCTGGCAGTCATTGCAGATAAACAGCAAGACTGGGGCTCTGCTCTTTCCTAGCCTTGCAAACAGCCAATGCAGTTTGTCTCCCTCGTGAGCGCCAAAATGCTAAAAGGAAACGTTGCACTCTCTCTCCTCCAAGGAAGGTGCTAGGCAGGAATTGTCTTGCTGCTCCTCACTTGCCCTGGCAGTCATTGCAGATGAAGAGCAAGACTGGGGCTCTGCTCTTTCCTAGCCTTGCAAACAGCCAATGCAGTTCGTCTCCCTCGTGAGCGCCAAAATGCTAAAATGAAACGTTGCACTCTCTCTCCTCCAAGGAAGGTGCTAGGCAGGAATTGTCTTGTTGGTCCTCACTTGCCCTGGCAGCCAGTGCAGATAAACAGCAAGACTGGGGCTCTGCTCTTTCCTAGCCTTGCAAACGGGCACTCTGCTTTTTCTCACTCTCGCACTCCAAAAAGCAAAATGAAACGTTGCAATCTTTCTCCTCCAAGGAAGGTGCTAGGCAGGAATTGTCTTGCTGGCCCTCACTTGCCCTGGCAGTCATTACAGATAAGCAGCAAGACTGGGGCTCTGCTCTTTCCTAGCCTTGCAAACAGCCAAAGCAGTTCGTCTCGTCGTGAGCGCCAAAATGCTAAAAGGAAACGTTGCACTCTCTCTCCTCCAAGGAAGGCGCTAGGCAGGAATTGTGTTGCTGGTCCTCACTTGCCCTGGCAGTCATTGCAGATAAACAGCAAGACTGGGGCTCTGCTCTTTCCTAGCCTTGCAAACAGCCAAAGTAGTTCGTCTCCCTCGTGAGCGCCAAACTGCTAAAATGAAACGTTGCACTCTCTCTCCTCCAAGGAAGGTGCTAGGCAGGAATTGTCTTGCTGGTCCTCACTTGCCCTGGCAGTCATTTCAGATGAACAGCAAGTCTGGGGCTCTGCTCTTTCCTAGCCTTGCAAACAGGCACTCTACTTTTCCTCACTCTCGCACTCCAAAAATCAAAATGAAACGTTGCACTCTCTCTCCTCCAAGGAAGGTGCTAGGCAGGAATTGTCTTGCTGCTCCTCACTTGCCCTGGCAGTCATTGCAGATGAACAGCAAGACTGGGGCTCTGCCCTTTCCTAGCCTTGCAAACAGCCAATGCAGTTCGTCTCCCTCGTGAGCGCCAAAATGCTAAAATGAAACGTTGCACTCTCTCTCCTCCAAGGAAGGTGCTAGGCAGGAATTGTCTTGCTGGTCCTCACTTGCCCTGGCAGCCAGTGCAGATAAACAGCAAGACTGGGGCTCTGCTCTTTCCTAGCCTTGCAAACGGGCACTCTGCTTTTTCTCACTCTCGCACTCCAAAAAGCAAAATGAAACGTTGCAATCTTTCTCCTCCAAGGAAGGTGCTAGGCAGGAATTGTCTTGCTGGCCCTCACTTGCCCTGGCAGTCATTGCAGATAAGCAGCAAGACTGGGGCTCTGCTCTTTCCTAGCCTTGCAAACAGCCAAAGCAGTTCGTCTCCCCCGTAAGCGCCAAAATGCTAAAATGAAACGTTGCACTCTCTCTCCTCCAAGGAAGGTGCTAGGCAGGAATTGTCTTGCTGGTCCTCACTTGCCCTGGCAGGCATTGCAGATAAACAGCAAGACTGGGGCTCTGCTCTTTCCTAGCCTTGCAAACAGCCAAAGTAGTTCATCTCCCTCGTGAGCGCCAAAATGCTAAAATGAAACGTTGCACACTCTCTCCTCCAAGGAAGGTGCTAGGCAGGAATTGTCTTGCTGGTCCTCACTTGCCCTGGCAGTCATTGCAGATGAACAGTAAGACTGGGGCTCTGCTCTTTCCTAGCCTTGCAAACAGACAATGCAGTTCGTCTCCCTCGTGAGCGCCAAAATGCTAAAATGAAACGTTGCAAACTCTCTCCTCCAAGGAAGGTGCTAGGCAGGAATTGTCTCGCTGCTCCTCACTTGCCCTGGCAGTCATTGCAGATAAGCAGCAAGACTGGGGCTCTGCTCTTTCCTAGCCTTGCAAACAGCCAATGCAGTTCGTCTCCCTTGTGAGCGCCAAAATGCTAAAATGAAACGTTGCACTCTCTCTCCTCCAAGGAAGGTGCTAGACAGGAATTGTCTTGCTGGTCCTCACTTGCCCTGGCAGTCATTGCAGATAAACAGCAAGACTGGGGCTCTGCTCTTTCCTAGCCTTGCAAACAGCCAAAGTAGTTCGTCTCCCTTGTGAGCGCCAAAATGCTAAAATGAAACGTTGCACTCTCTCTCCTCCAAGGAAGGTGCTAGGCAGGAATTGTCTTGCTGGTCCTCAGTTGCCCTGGTAGTCATTGCACATAAACACCAAGACTGGGGCTCTGCTCTTTCCTAGCCTTGCAAACAGGCACTCTGCTTTTTCTCAGTCACGCACTCCAAAAAGGAAAATGAAACGTTGCATTCTTTCTCCTCCAAGGAAGGTGCTAGGCAGGAATTGTCTTGCTGGTCCTCACTTGCCCTGGCAGTCATTGCAGATGAACAGCAAGACTGGGGCTCTGCTCTTTCCTAGCCTTGCAAACAGCCAAAGCAGTTCGTCTCCCTCGTGAGCGCCAAAATGCTAAAAGGAAACGTTGCACTCTCTCTCCTCCGAGGAAGGCGCTAGGCAGGAATTGTGTTGCTGGTCCTCACTTGCCCTGGCAGTCATTGCAGATAAACAGCAAGACTGGGGCTCTGCTCTTTCCTAGCCTTGCAAACAGCCAATGCAGTTTGTCTCCCTCGTGAGCGCCAAAATGCTAAAAGGAAACGTTGCACTCTCTCTCCTCCAAGGAAGGTGCTAGGCAGGAATTTTCTTGCTGCTCCTCACTTGCCCTGGCAGTCATTGCAGATGAAGAGCAAGACTGGGGCTCTGCTCTTTCCTAGCCTTGCAAACAGCCAATGCAGTTCGTCTCCCTCGTGAGCGCCAAAATGCTAAAATGAAACGTTGCACTCTCTCTCCTCCAAGGAAGGTGCTAGGCAGGAATTGTCTTGTTGGTCCTCACTTGCCCTGGCAGCCAGTGCAGATAAACAGCAAGACTGGGGCTCTGCTCTTTCCTAGCCTTGCAAACGGGCACTCTGCTTTTTCTCACTCTCGCACTCCAAAAAGCAAAATGAAACGTTGCAATCTTTCTCCTCCAAGGAAGGTGCTAGGCAGGAATTGTCTTGCTGGCCCTCACTTGCCCTGGCAGTCATTACAGATAAGCAGCAAGACTGGGGCTCTGCTCTTTCCTAGCCTTGCAAACAGCCAAAGCAGTTCGTCTCGTCGTGAGCGCCAAAATGCTAAAAGGAAACGTTGCACTCTCTCTCCTCCAAGGAAGGCGCTAGGCAGGAATTGTGTTGCTGGTCCTCACTTGCCCTGGCAGTCATTGCAGATAAACAGCAAGACTGGGGCTCTGCTCTTTCCTAGCCTTGCAAACAGCCAAAGTAGTTCGTCTCCCTCGTGAGCGCCAAACTGCTAAAATGAAACGTTGCACTCTCTCTCCTCCAAGGAAGGTGCTAGGCAGGAATTGTCTTGCTGGTCCTCACTTGCCCTGGCAGCCAGTGCAGATAAACAGCAAGACTGGGGCTCTGCTCTTTCCTAGACTTGCAAACAGGCACTCTGCTTTTTCTCACTCTCGCACTCCAAAAAGCAAAATGAAACGTTGCACTCTTTCTCCTCCAAGGAAGGTGCTAGGCAGGAATTGTCTTGCTGCTCCTCACTTGCCCTGGCAGTCATTGCAGATGAACAGCAAGACTGGGGCTCTGCTCTTTCCTAGCCTTGCAAACAGCCAATGCAGTTCGTCTCCCTCGTGAGCGCCAAAATGCTAAAATGAAACGTTGCACTCTCTCTCCTCCAAGGAAGGTGCTAGGCAGGAATTGTCTTGCTGATCCTCACTTGCCCTGGCAGTCATTGCAGATGAACAGCAAGACTGGGGCTCTGCTCTTTCCTAGCCTTGCAAACAGCCAATGCAGTTCGTCTCCCTCGTGAGCGCCAAAATGCTAAAAGGAAACGTTGCACTCTCTCTCCTCCAAGGAAGGTGCTAGGCAGGAATTGTCTTGCTGGTCCTCACTTGCCCTGGCAGTCATTGCAGATGAACAGCAAGACTGGGGCTCTGCTCTTTCCTAGCCTTGCAAACAGCCAATGCAGTTCGTCTCCCTCGTGAGCGCCAAAATGCTAAAATGAAACGTTGCACTCTCTCTCCTCCAAGGAAGGTGCTAGGCAGGAATTGTCTTGTTGGTCCTCACTTGCCCTGGCAGCCAGTGCAGATAAACAGCAAGACTGGGGCTCTGCTCTTTCCTAGACTTGCAAACAGGCACTCTGCTTTTTCTCACTCTCGCACTCCAAAAAGCAAAATGAAACGTTGCACTCTTTCTCCTCCAAGGAAGGTGCTAGGCAGGAATTGTCTTGCTGGCCCTCACTTGCCCTGGCAGTCATTGCAGATAAGCAGCAAGACTGGGGCTCTGCACTTTCCTAGCCTTCCAAACAGCCAAAGCAGTTCGTCTGCCTCGTAAGCGCCAAAATGCTAAAATGAAACGTTGCACTCTCTCTCCTCCAAGGAAGGTGCTAGACAGGAATTGTCTTGCTGGTCCTCACTTGCCCTGGCAGTCATTGCAGATAAACAGCAAGACTGGGGCTCTGCTCTTTCCTAGCCTTGCAAACAGCCAAAGTAGTTCGTCTCCCTTGTGAGCGCCAAAATGCTAAAATGAAACGTTGCACTCTCTCTCCTCCAAGGAAGGTGCTAGGCAGGAATTGTCTTGCTGGTACTCATTTGCCCTGGTAGTCATTGCAGATAAACACCAAGACTGGGGCTCTGCTCTTTCCTAGCCTTGCAAACAGGCACTCTGCTTTTTCTCACTCACGCACTCCAAAAAGCAAAATGAAACGTTGCACTCTTTCTCCTCCAAGGAAGGTGCTAGGCAGGAATTGTCTTGCTGGTCCTCACTTGCCCTGGCAGTCATTGCAGATAAGCAGCAAGACTGGGGCTCTGCTCTTTCCTAGCCTTGCAAACAGCCAATGCAGTTCGTCTCCCTCGTGAGCGCCAAAATGCTAAAATGAAACGTTGCAATCTCTCTCCTCCAAGGAAGGTGCTAGGCAGGAATTGTCTCGCTGCTCCTCACTTGCCCTGGCAGTCATTGCAGATGAACAGCAAGACTGGGGCTCTGCTCTTTCCTAGCCTTGCAAACAGGCACTCTACTTTTCCTCACTCTCGCACTCCAAAAATCAAAATGAAACGTTCCACTCTCTCTCCTCCACGGAAGGTGCTAGGCAGGAATTGTCTTGCTGCTCCTCACTTGCCCTGGCAGTCATTGCAGATGAACAGCAAGACTGGGGCTCTGCTCTTTCCTAGCCTTGCAAACAGCCAAAGCAGTTCGTCTCCCTCGTGAGCGCCAAAATGCTAAAAGGAAACGTTGCACTCTCTCTCCTCCAAGGAAGGCGCTAGGTAGGAATTGTGTTGCTGGTCCTCACTTGCCCTGGCAGTCATTGCAGATAAACAGCAAGACTGGGGCTCTCCTCTTTCCTAGCCTTGCAAACAGCCAATGCAGTTTGTCTCCCTCGTGAGCGCCAAAATGCTAAAAGGAAACGTTGCACTCTCTCTCCTCCAAGGAAGGTGCTAGGCAGGAATTGTCTTGCTGCTCCTCACTTGCCCTGGCAGTCATTGCAGATGAACAGCAAGACTGGGGCTCTGCTCTTTCCTAGCCTTGCAAACAGGCACTCTGCTTTTTCTCACTCTTGCACTCCAAAAATCAAAATGAAACGTTGCACTCTCTCTCCTCCAAGGAAGGTGCTAGACAGGAATTGTCTTGCTGGTCCTCACTTGCCCTGGCAGTCATTGCAGATAAACAGCAAGACTGGGGCTCTGCTCTTTCCTAGCCTTGCAAACAGCCAAAGTAGTTCGTCTCCCTTGTGAGCGCCAAAATGCTAAAATGAAACGTTGCACTCTCTCTCCTCCAAGGAAGGTGCTAGGCAGGAATTGTCTTGCTGGTACTCATTTGCCCTGGTAGTCATTGCAGATAAACACCAAGACTGGGGCTCTGCTCTTTCCTAGCCTTGCAAACAGGCACTCTGCTTTTTCTCACTCACGCACTCCAAAAAGCAAAATGAAACGTTGCACTCTTTCTCCTCCAAGGAAGGTGCTAGGCAGGAATTGTCTTGCTGGTCCTCACTTGCCCTGGCAGTCATTGCAGATAAGCAGCAAGACTGGGGCTCTGCTCTTTCCTAGCCTTGCAAACAGCCAATGCAGTTCGTCTCCCTCGTGAGCGCCAAAATGCTAAAATGAAACGTTGCACTCTCTCTCCTCCAAGGAAGCTGCTAGGCAGGAATTGTCTTGCTGGTACTCATTTGCCCTGGCAGTCATTGCAGATAAACACCAAGAGTGAGGCTCTGCTCTTTCCTAGCCTTGCAAACAGCCAATGCAGTTCGTCTCCCTCGTGAGCGCCAAACTGCTAAAATGAAACATTGCACTCTCTCTCCTCCAAGGAAGGTGCTAGGCAGGAATTGTCTTGCTGGTCCTCACTTGCCCTGGCAGTCATTGCAGATGAACAGTAAGACTGGGGCTCTGCTCTTTCCTAGCCTTGCAAACAGCCAATGCAGTTCGTCTCCCTCGTGAGCGCCAAAATGCTAAAATGAAACGTTGTAAACTCTCTCCTCCAAGGAAGGTGCTAGGCAGGAATTGTCTCGCTGCTCCTCACTTGCCCTGGCAGTCATTGCAGATGAACAGCAAGATTGGGGCTCTGCTCTTTCCTAGCCTTGCAAACAGGCACTCTACTTTTCCTCACTCTCGCACTCCAAAAATCAAAATGAAACGTTGCACTCTCTCTCCTCCAAGGAAGGTGCTAGGCAGGAATTGTCTTGCTGCTCCTCACTTGCCCTGGCAGTCATTGCAGATGAACAGCAAGACTGGGGCTCTGCTCTTTCCTAGCCTTGCAAACAGCCAAAGCAGTTCGTCTCGTGATGAGCGCCAAAATGCTAAAAGGAAACGTTGCACTCTCTCTCCTCCAAGGAAGGCGCTAGGCAGGAATTGTGTTGCTGGTCCTCACTTGCCCTGGCAGTCATTGCAGATAAACAGCAAGACTGGGGCTCTGCTCTTTCCTAGCCTTGCAAACAGCCAATGCAGTTTGTCTCCCTCGTGAGCGCCAAAATGCTAAAAGGAAACGTTGCACTCCCTCTCCTCCAAGGAAGGTGCTAGGCAGGAATTGTCTTGCTGCTCCTCACTTGCCCTGGCAGTCATTGCAGATGAACAGCAAGACTGGGGCTCTGCTCTTTCCTAGCCTTGCAAACAGGCACTCTGCTTTTTCTCACTCTTGCACTCCAAAAATCAAAATGAAACGTTGCACTCTCTCTCCTCCAGGGAAGGTGCTAGGCAGGAATTGTCTTGCTGGTCCTCACTTGCCCTGGCAGTCATTGCAGATAAGCAGCAAGACTGGGGCTCTGCTCTTTCCTAGCCTTGCAAACAGCCAATGCAGTTCGTCACCCTCGTGAGCGCCAAAATGCTAAAATGAAACGTTGCACTCTCTCTCCTCCAAGGAAGGTGCTAGGCAGGAATTGTCTTGCTGGTACTCATTTGCCCTGGTAGTCATTGCAGATAAACACCAAGACTGGGGCTCTGCTCTTTCCTAGCCTTGCAAACAGGCACTCTGCTTTTTCTCACTCACGCACTCCAAAAAGCAAAATGAAACGTTTCACTCTTTCTCCTCCAAGGAAGGTGCTAGGCAGGAATTGTCTTGCTGGTCCTCACTTGCCCTGGCAGTCATTGCAGAGAAGCAGCAAGACTGGGGCTCTGCTCTTTCCTAGCCTTGCAAACAACCAATGCAGTTCGTCTCCCTCGTGAGCGCCAAAATGCTAAAATGAAACGTTGCACTCTCTCTCCTCCAAGGAAGGTGCTAGGCAGGAATTGTCTTGCTGGTCCTCACTTGCCCTGGCAGTCATTGCAGATGAACAGTAAGACTGGGGCTCTGCTCTTTCCTAGCCTTGCAAACAGCCAATGCAGTTCGTCTCCCTCGTGAGCGCCAAAATGCTAAAATGAAACGTTGTAAACTCTCTCCTCCAAGGAAGGTGCTAGGCAGGAATTGTCTCGCTGCTCCTCACTTGCCCTGGCAGTCATTGCAGATGAACAGCAAGACTGGGGCTCTGCTCTTTCCTAGCCTTGCAAACAGGCACTCTACTTTTCCTCACTCTCGCACTCCAAAAATCAAAATGAAACGTTGCACTCTCTCTCCTCCAAGGAAGGTGCTAGGCAGGAATTGTCTTGCTGCTCCTCACTTGCCCTGGCAGTCATTGCAGATGAACAGCAAGACTGGGGCTCTGCTCTTTCCTAGCCTTGCAAACAGCCAAAGCAGTTCGTGTCGTCGTGAGCGCCAAAATGCTAAAAGGAAACGTTGCACTCTCTCTCCTCCAAGGAAGGCGCTAGGCAGGAATTGTGTTGCTGGTCCTCACTTGCCCTGGCAGTCATTGCAGATAAACAGCAAGACTGGGGCTCTGCTCTTTCCTAGCCTTGCAAACAGCCAATGCAGTTTGTCTCCCTCGTGAGCGCCAAAATGCTAAAAGGAAACGTTGCACTCTCTCTCCTCCAAGGAAGGTGCTAGGCAGGAATTGTCTTGCTGCTCCTCACTTGCCCTGGCAGTCATTGCAGATGAACAGCAAGACTGGGGCTCTGCTCTTTCCTAGCCTTGCAAACAGGCACTCTGCTTTTTCTCACTCTTGCACTCCAAAAATCAAAATGAAACGTTGCACTCTCTCTCCTCCAAGGAAGGTGCTAGGCAGGAATTGTCTTGCTGGTCCTCACTTGCCCTGGCAGTCATTGCAGATAAGCAGCAAGACTGGGGCTCTGCTCTTTCCTAGCCTTGCAAACAGCCAATGCAGTTCGTCACCCTCGTGAGCGCCAAAATGCTAAAATGAAACGTTGCACTCTCTCTCCTCCAAGGAAGGTGCTAGGCAGGAATTGTCTTGCTGGTACTCATTTGCCCTGGTAGTCATTGCAGATAAACACCAAGACTGGGGCTCTGCTCTTTCCTAGCCTTGCAAACAGGCACTCTGCTTTTTCTCACTCACGCACTCCAAAAAGCAAAATGAAACGTTTCACTCTTTCTCCTCCAAGGAAGGTGCTAGGCAGGAATTGTCTTGCTGGTCCTCACTTGCCCTGGCAGTCATTGCAGATAAGCAGCAAGACTGGGGCTCTGCTCTTTCCTAGCCTTGCAAACAACCAATGCAGTTCGTCTCCCTCGTGAGCGCCAAACTGCTAAAATGAAACGTTGCACTCTCTCTCCTCCAAGGAAGGTGCTATTCAGGAATTGTCTTGCTGGTCCTCACTTGCCCTGGCAGTCATTTCAGATGAACAGCAAGTCTGGTGCTCTGCTCTTTCCTAGCCTTGCAAACAGGCACTCTACTTTTCCTCACTCTCGCACTCCAAAAATCAAAATGAAACGTTGCACTCTCTCTCCTCCAAGGAAGGTGCTAGGCAGGAATTGTCTTGCTGGTCCTCACTTCCCTGGCAGTCATTGCAGATGAACAGTAAGACTGGGGCTCTGCTCTTTCCTAGCCTTGCAAACAGCCAATGCAGTTCGTCTCCCTCGTGAGCGCCAAAATGCTAAAATGAAACGTTGTAAACTCTCTCCTCCAAGGAAGGTGCTAGGCAGGAATTGTCTCGCTGCTCCTCACTTGCCCTGGCAGTCATTGCAGATGAACAGCAAGACTGGGGCTCTGCTCTTTCCTAGCCTTGCAAACAGGCACTCTACTTTTCCTCACTCTCGCACTCCAAAAATCAAAATGAAACGTTGCACTCTCTCTCCTCCAAGGAAGGTGCTAGGCAGGAATTGTCTTGCTGCTCCTCACTTGCCCTGGCAGTCATTGCAGATGAACAGCAAGACTGGGGCTCTGCTCTTTCCTAGCCTTGCAAACAGCCAAAGCAGTTCGTCTCGTCGTGAGCGCCAAAATGCTAAAAGGAAACGTTGCACTCTCTCTCCTCCAAGGAAGGCGCTAGGCAGGAATTGTGTTGCTGGTCCTCACTTGCCCTGGCAGTCATTGCAGATAAACAGCAAGACTGGGGCTCTGCTCTTTCCTAGCCTTGCAAACAGCCAATGCAGTTTGTCTCCCTCGTGAGCGCCAAAATGCTAAAAGGAAACGTTGCACTCTCTCTCCTCCAAGGAACGTGCTAGGCAGGAATTGTCTTGCTGCTCCTCACTTACCCTGGCAGTCATTGCAGATGAACAGCAAGACTGGGGCTCTGCTCTTTCCTAGCCTTGCAAACAGGCACTCTGCTTTTTCTCACTCTTGCACTCCAAAAATCAAAATGAAACGTTGCACTCTCTCTCCTCCAAGGAAGGTGCTAGGCAGGAATTGTCTTGTTGGTCCTCACTTGCCCTGGCAGCCAGTGCAGATAAACAGCAAGACTGGGGCTCTGCTCTTTCCTAGCCTTGCAAACAGGCACTCTGCTTTTTCTCACTCTCGCACTCCAAAAAGCAAAATGAAACGTTGCACTCTTTCTCCTCCAAGGAAGGTGCTAGGCAGGAATTGTCTTGCTGGCCCTCACTTGCCCTGGCAGTCATTGCAGATAAGCAGCAAGACTGGGGCTCTGCTCTTTCCTAGCCTTGCAAACAGCCAATGCAGTTCGTCACCCTCGTGAGCTCCAAAATGCTAAAATGAAACGTTGCACTCTCTCTCCTCCAAGGAAGGTGCTAGGCAGGAATTGTCTTGCTGATCCTCACTTGCCCTGGCAGTCATTGCAGATGAACAGCAAGGCTGGGGCTCTGCTCTTTCCTAGCCTTGCAAACAGCCAATGCAGTTCGTCTCCCTCGTGAGCGCCAAAATGCTAAAAGGAAACGTTGCACTCTCTCTCCTCCAAGGAAGGTGCTAGGCAGGAATTGTCTTGTTGGTCCTCACTTGCCCTGGCAGCCAGTGCAGATAAACAGCAAGACTGGGGCTCTGCTCTTTCCTAGCCTTGCAAAAAGGCACTCTGCTTTTTCTCACTCTCGCACTCGAAAAAGCAAAATGAAACGTTGCACTCTCTCTCCTCCAAGGAAGGTGCTAGACAGGAATTGTCTTGCTGGTCCTCACTTGCCCTGGCAGTCATTGCAGATAAACAGCAAGACTGGGGCTCTGCTCTTTCCTAGCCTTGCAAACAGCCAAAGTAGTTCGTCTCCCTCATGAGCGCCAAAATGCTAAAATGAAACGTTGCACTCTCTCTCCTCCAAGGAAGGTGCTAGACAGGAATTGTCTTGCTGGTCCTCACTTGCCCTGGCAGCCAGTGCAGATAAACAGCAAGACTGGGGCTCTGCTCTTTCCTAGCCTTGCAAACAGGTACTCTGCTTTTTCTCACTCACGCACTCCAAAAAGCAAAATGAAACGTTGCACTCTTTCTCCTCCAAGGAAGGTGCTAGGCAGGAATTGTCTTGCTGGTCCTCACTTGCCCTGGCAGTCATTGCAGATAAGCAGCAAGACTGGGGCTCTGCTCTTTCCTAGCCTTGCAAACAGCCAATGCAGTTCGTCTCCCTCGTGAGCGCCAAAATGCTAAAATGAAATGTTGCACTCTCTCTCCTCCAAGGAAGGTGCTAGGCAGGAATTGTCTTGCTGGTACTCATTTGCCCTGGCAGTCATTGCAGATAAACACCAAGACTGAGGCTCTGCTCTTTCCTAGCCTTCCAAACAGCCAATGCAGTTCGTCTCCCTCGTGAGCGCCAAAATGCTAAAATGAAACGTTGCACTCTCTCTCCTCCAAGGAAGGTGCTAGGCAGGAATTGTCTTGCTGGTCCTCACTTGCCCTGGCAGTCATTGTAGATAAACAGCAAGTCTGGGGCTCTGCTCTTTCCTAGCCTTGCAAACAGGCACTCTACTTTTCCTCACTCTCGCACTCCAAAAATCAAAATGACACGTTACACTCTCTCTCCTCCAAGGAAGGTGCTAGGCAGGAATTGTCTCGCTGCTCCTCACTTGCCCTGGCAGTCATTGCAGATAAGCAGCAAGACTGGGGCTCTGCTCTTTCCTAGCCTTGCAAGCAGCCAAAGCAGTTCGTCTCCCTCGTGAGCGCCAAAATGCTAAAATGAAACGTTGCACTCTCTCTCCTCCAAGGAAGGTGCTAGACAGGAATTGTCTTGCTGCTCCTCACTTGTCCTGGCAGTCATTGCAGATAAACAGCAAGACTGGGGCTCTGCTCTTTCCTAGCCTTGCAAACACCCAAAGTAGTTCGTCTCCCTTGTGAGCGCCAAAATGCTAAAATGAAACGTTGCACTCTCTCTCCTCCAAGGAAGGTGCTAGGCAGGAATTGTCTTGCTGGTCCTCACTTGCCCTGGCAGCCAGTGCAGATAAACAGCAAGACTGGGGCTCTTCTCTTTCCTAGCCTTGCAAACAGGCACTCTGCTTTTTCTCACTCACGCACTCCAAAAAGCAAAATGAAACGTTGCACTCTTTCTCCTCCAAGGAAGGTGCTAGGCAGGAATTGTCTTGCTGGTCCTCACTTGCCCTGGCAGTCATTGCAGATAAGCAGCAAGACTGGGGCTCTGCTCTTTCCTAGCCTTGCAAACAGCCAATGCAGTTCGTCTCCCTCGTGAGCGCCAAAATGCTAAAATGAAATGTTGCACTCTCTCTCCTCCAAGGAAGGTGCTAAGCAGGAATTGTCTTGCTGGTACTCATTTGCCCTGGCAGTCATTGCAGATAAATACCAAGACTGAGGCTCTGCTCTTTCCTAGCCTTCCAAACAGCCAATGCAGTTCGTCTCCCTCGTGAGCGCCAAAATGCTAAAATGAAACGTTGCACTCTCTCTCCTCCAAGGAAGGTGCTAGGCAGGAATTGTCTTGCTGGTCCTCACTTGCCCTGGCAGTCATTGCAGATGAACAGCAAGTCTGGGGCTCTGCTCTTTCCTAGCCTTGCAAAGAGGCACTCTGCTTTTTCTCACTCTCGCACTCCAAAAATCAGAATGAAACGTTGCACTCTTTCTCCTCCAAGGAAGGTGCTAGGCAGGAATTGTCTTGCTGGTCCTCACTTGCCCTGGCAGTCAGTGTAGATAAACAGCAAGTCTGGGGCTCTGCTCTTTCCTAGCCTTGCAAACAGGCACTCTACTTTTCCTCACTCTCGCACTCCAAAAATCAAAATGAAACGTTGCACTCTCTCTCCTCCAAGGAAGGTGCTAGGCAGGAATTGTCTTGCTGCTCCTCACTTGCCCTGGCAGTCATTGCAGATGAACAGCAAGACTGGGGCTCTGCTCTTTCCTAGCCTTGCAAACAGCCAAAGCAGTTCGTCTCCCTCGTGAGCGCCAAAATGCTAAAAGGAAACGTTGCACTCTCTCTGCTCCAAGGAAGGCGCTAGGCAGGAATTGTCTTGATGGTCCTCACTTGCCCTGGCAGTCATTGCAGATAAACAGCAAGACTGGGGCTCTGCTCTTTCCTAGCCTTGCAAACAGCCAATGCAGTTTGTCTCCCTTGTGAGCGCCAAAATGCTAAAATGACACGTTGCACTCTCTCTCCTCCAAGGAAGGTGCTAGGCAGGAATTGTCTCGCTGCTCCTCACTTGCCCTGGCAGTCATTGCAGATGAACAGCAAGACTGGGGCTCTGCTCTTTCCTAGCCTTGCAAGCAGCCAAAGCAGTTCGTCTCCCTCGTGAGCGCCAAAATGCTAAAATGAAACGTTGCACTCTCTCTCCTCCAAGGAAGGTGCTAGACAGGAATTGTCTTGCTGGTCCTCACTTGCCCTGGCAGGCATTGCAGATAAACAGCAAGACTGGGGCTCTGCTCTTTCCTAGCCTTGCAAACAGCCAAAGTAGTTCGTCTCCCTCATTAGCGCCAAAATGCTAAAATGAAACGTTGCACTCTCTCTCCTCCAAGGAAGGTGCTAGGCAGGAATTGTCTTGCTGGTCCTCACTTGCCCTGGCAGCCAGTGCAGATAAACAGCAAGACTGGGGCTCTGCTCTTTCCTAGCCTTGCAAACAGGCACTCTGCTTTTTCTCACTCACGCACTCCAAAAAGCAAAATGAAACGTTGCACTCTTTCTCCTCCAAGGAAGGTGCTAGGCAGGAATTGTCTTGCTGGTCCTCACTTGCCCTGGCAGTCAGTGTAGATAAACAGCAAGTCTGGGGCTCTGCTCTTTCCTAGCCTTGCAAACAGGCACTCTACTTTTCCTCACTCTCGCACTCCAAAAATCAAAATGAAACGTTGCACTCTCTCTCCTCCAAGGAAGGTGCTAGGCAGGAATTGTCTTGCTGCTCCTCACTTGCCCTGGCAGTCATTGCAGATGAACAGCAAGACTGGGGCTCTGCTCTTTCCTAGCCTTGCAAACAGCCAAAGCAGTTCGTCTCCCTCGTGAGCGCCAAAATGCTAAAAGGAAACGTTGCACTCTCTCTGCTCCAAGGAAGGTGCTAGGCAGGAATTGTCTTGATGGTCCTCACTTGCCCTGGCAGTCATTGCAGATAAACAGCAAGACTGGGGCTCTGCTCTTTCCTAGCCTTGCAAACAGCCAATGCAGTTTGTCTCCCTTGTGAGCGCCAAAATGCTAAAATGAAGCGTTGCACTCTCTCTCCTCCAAGGAAGGTGCTAGGCAGGAATTGTCTCGCTGCTCCTCACTTGCCCTGGCAGTCATTGCAGATGAACAGCAAGACTGGGGCTCTGCTCTTTCCTAGCCTTGCAAGCAGCCAAAGCAGTTCGTCTCCCTCGTGAGCGCCAAAATGCTAAAATGAAACGTTGCACTCTCTCTCCTCCAAGGAAGGTGCTAGACAGGAATTGTCTTGCTGGTCCTCACTTGCCCTGGCAGTCATTGCAGATAAACAGCAAGACTGGGGCTCTGCTCTTTCCTAGCCTTGCAAACAGCCAAAGTAGTTCGTCTCCCTCATTAGCGCCAAAATGCTAAAATGAAACGTTGCACTCTCTCTCCTCCAAGGAAGGTGCTAGGCAGGAATTGTCTTGCTGGTCCTCACTTGCCCTGGCAGCCAGTGCAGATAAACAGCAAGACTGGGGCTCTGCTCTTTCCTAGCCTTGCAAACAGGCACTCTGCTTTTTCTCACTCACGCACTCCAAAAAGCAAAATGAAACGTTGCACTCTTTCTCCTCCAAGGAAGGTGCTAGGCAGGAATTGTCTTGCTGGGCCTCACTTGCCCTGGCAGTCATTGCAGATAAGCAGCAAGACTGGGGCTCTGCTCTTTCCTAGCCTTGCAAACAGCCAATGCAGTTCGTCTCCCTCGTGAGCGCCAAAATGCTAAAATGAAACGTTGCACTCTCTCTCCTCCAAGGAAGGTGCTAGGCAGGAATTGTCTTGCTGGTCCTCACTTGCCCTGGCAGTCATTGCAGATGAATAGCAAGTCTGGGGCTCTGCTCTTTCCTAGCCTTGCAAAGAGGCACTCTGCTTTTTCTCACTCTCGCACTCCAAAAATCAGAATGAAACGTTGCACTCTTTCTCCTCCAAGGAAGGTGCTAGGCAGGAATTGTCTTGCTGGTTCTCACTTGCCCTGGCAGTCATTGTAGATAAACAGCAAGTCTGGGGCTCTGCTCTTTCCTAGCCTTGCAAACAGGCACTCTACTTTTCCTCACTCTCGCACTCCAAAAATCAAAATGACACGTTACACTCTCTCTCCTCCAAGGAAGGTGCTAGGCAGGAATTGTCTCGCTGCTCCTCACTTGCCCTGGCAGTCATTGCAGATAAGCAGCAAGACTGGGGCTCTGCTCTTTCCTAGCCTTGCAAACAGCCAAAGCAGTTCGTCTCCCTCGTGAGCGCCAAAATGCTAAAATGAAACGTTGCACTCTCTCTCCTCCAAGGAAGGTGCTAGACAGGAATTGTCTTGCTGCTCCTCACTTGCCCTGGCAGTCATTGCAGATAAACAGCAAGACTGGGGCTCTGCTCTTTCCTAGCCTTGCAAACACCCAAAGTAGTTCGTCTCCCTTGTGAGCGCCAAAATGCTAAAATGAAACGTTGCACTCTCTCTCCTCCAAGGAAGGTGCTAGGCAGGAATTGTCTTGCTGGTCCTCACTTGCCCTGGCAGCCAGTGCAGATAAACAGCAAGACTGGGGCTCTTCTCTTTCCTAGCCTTGCAAACAGGCACTCTGCTTTTTCTCACTCACGCACTCCAAAAAGCAAAATGAAACGTTGCACTCTTTCTCCTCCAAGGAAGGTGCTAGACAGGAATTGTCTTGCTGGTCCTCACTTGCCCTGGCAGTCATTGCAGATAAGCAGCAAGACTGGGGCTCTGCTCTTTCCTAGCCTTGCAAACAGCCAATGCAGTTCGTCTCCCTCGTGAGCGCCAAAATGCTAAAATGAAATGTTGCACTCTCTCTCCTCCAAGGAAGGTGCTAAGCAGGAATTGTCTTGCTGGTACTCATTTGCCCTGGCAGTCATTGCAGATAAATACCAAGACTGAGGCTCTGCTCTTTCCTAGCCTTCCAAACAGCCAATGCAGTTCGTCTCCCTCGTGAGCGCCAAAATGCTAAAATGAAACGTTGCACTCTCTCTCCTCCAAGGAAGGTGCTAGGCAGGAATTGTCTTGCTGGTCCTCACTTGCCCTGGCAGTCATTGCAGATGAACAGCAAGTCTGGGGCTCTGCTCTTTCCTAGCCTTGCAAAGAGGCACTCTGCTTTTTCTCACTCTCGCACTCCAAAAATCAGAATGAAACGTTGCACTCTTTCTCCTCCAAGGAAGGTGCTAGGCAGGAATTGTCTTGCTGGTCCTCACTTGCCCTGGCAGTCAGTGTAGATAAACAGCAAGTCTGGGGCTCTGCTCTTTCCTAGCCTTGCAAACAGGCACTCTACTTTTCCTCACTCTCGCACTCCAAAAATCAAAATGAAACGTTGCACTCTCTCTCCTCCAAGGAAGGTGCTAGGCAGGAATTGTCTTGCTGCTCCTCACTTGCCCTGGCAGTCATTGCAGATGAACAGCAAGACTGGGGCTCTGCTCTTTCCTAGCCTTGCAAACAGCCAAAGCAGTTCGTCTCCCTCGTGAGCGCCAAAATGCTAAAAGGAAACGTTGCACTCTCTCTCCTCCAAGGAAGGCGCTAGGCAGGAATTGTCTTGATGGTCCTCACTTGCCCTGGCAGTCATTGCAGATAAACAGCAAGACTGGGGCTCTGCTCTTTCCTAGCCTTGCAAACAGCCAATGCAGTGCGTCTCCCTTGTGAGCGCCAAAATGCTAAAATGACACGTTGCACTCTCTCTCCTCCAAGGAAGGTGCTAGGCAGGAATTGTCTCGCTGCTCCTCACTTGCACTGGCAGTCATTGCAGATGAACAGCAAGACTGGGGCTCTGCTCTTTCCTAGCCTTGCAAACAGCCAATGCAGTTCGTCTCCCTCGTGAGCGCCAAAATGCTAAAATGAAACGTTGCACTCTCTCTCCTCCAAGGAAGGTGCCAGGCAGGAATTGTCTCGCTGCTCCTCACTTACCCTGGCAGTCATTGCAGATAAGCAGCAAGACTGGGGCTCTGCTCTTTCCTAGCCTTGCAAACAGCCAATGCAGTTCGTCTCCCTCGTGAGCGCCAAAATGCTAAAATGAAGCGTTGCACTCTCTCTCCTCCAAGGAAGGTGCTAGGCAGGAATTGTCTTGCTGGTCCTCACTTGCCCTGGCAGTCATTTAGATAAACAGCAAGACTGGGGCTCTGCTCTTTCCTAGCCTTGCAAACAGCCAATGCAGTTCGTCTCCCTTGTGAGCGCCAAAATGCTAAAATGACACGTTGCACTCTCTCTCCTCCAAGGAAGGTGCTAGGCAGGAATTGTCTCGCTGCTCCTCACTTGCCCTGGCAGTCATTGCAGATGAACAGCAAGACTGGGGCTCTGCTCTTTCCTAGCCTTGCAAACAGGCACTCTGCTTTTTCTCACTCTCGCACTCCAAAAATCAAAATGAAACGTTGCACTCTTTCTCCTCCAAGGAAGGTGATAGGCAGGAATTGTCTTGCTGGTCCTCACATACCCTGGCAGTCATTGCAGATAAGCAGCAAGACTGGGGCTCTGCTCTTTCCTAGCCTTGCAAACAGCCAATGCAGTTCGTCTCCCTCGTGAGCGCCAAAATGCTAAAATGAAACGTTGCACTCTCTCTCCTCCAAGGAAGGCGCTAGGCAGGAATTGTGTTGCTGGTCCTCACTTGCCCTGGCAGTCATTGCAGATAAACAGCAAGACTGGGGCTCTGCTCTTTCCTAGCCTTGCAAACAGCCAAAGCAGTTCGTCTCCCTCGTGAGCGCCAAAATGCTAAAATGAAACGTTGCACTCTCTCTCCTCCAAGGAAGGTGCTAGGCAGGAATTGTCTTGCTGGTCCTCACTTGCCCTGGCAGTCATTGCAGATAAACAGCAAGACTGGGGCTCTGCTCTTTCCTAGCCTTGCAAACACCCAAAGAAGTTCGTCTCCCTTGTGAGCGCCAAAATGCTAAAATGAAACGTTGCACTCTCTCTCCTCCAAGGAAGGTGCTAGGCAGGAATTGTCTTGCTGGTCCTCACTTGCCCTGGCAGCCAGTGCAGATAAACAGCAAGACTGGGGCTCTGCTCTTTCCTAGCCTTGCAAACAGGCACTCTGCTTTTTCTCACTCACGCACTCCAAAAAGCAAAATGAAACGTTGCTCTCTTTCTCCTCCAAGGAAGGTGCTAGGCAGGAATTGTCTTGCTGGTCCTCACTTGCCCTGGCAGTCATTGCAGATAAGCAGCAAGACTGGGGCTCTGCTCTTTCCTAGCCTTGCAAACAGCCAATGCAGTTCGTCACCCTCGTGAGCGCCAAAATGCTAAAATGAAATGTTGCACTCTCTCTCCTCCAAGGAAGGTGCTAGGCAGGAATTGTCTTGCTGGTACTCATTTGCCCTGGCAGTCATTGCAGATAAACACCAAGACTGAGGCTCTGCTCTTTCCTAGCCTTCCAAACAGCCAATGCAGTTCGTCTCCCTCGTGAGCGCCAAAATGCTAAAATGAAACGTTGCACTCTCTCTCCTCCAAGGAAGGTGCTAGGCAGGAATTGTCTTGCTGGTCCTCACTTGCCCTGGCAGTCATTGCAGATGAACAGCAAGTCTGGGGCTCTGCTCTTTCCTAGCCTTGCAAAGAGGCACTCTGCTTTTTCTCACTCTCGCACTCCAAAAATCAGAATGAAACGTTGCACTCTTTCTCCTCCAAGGAAGGTGCTAGGCAGGAATTGTCTTGCTGGTCCTCACTTGCCCTGGCAGTCAGTGTAGATAAACAGCAAGTCTGGTGCTCTGCTCTTTCCTAGCCTTGCAAACAGGCACTCTACTTTTCCTCACTCTCGCACTCCAAAAATCAAAATGAAACGTTGCTCTCTTTCTCCTCCAAGGAAGGTGCTAGGCAGGAATTGTCTTGCTGCTCCTCACTTGCCCTGGCAGTCATTGCAGATGAACAGCAAGACTGGGGCTCTGCTCTTTCCTAGCCTTGCAAACAGCCAATGCAGTTCGTCTCCCTCGTGAGCGCCAAAATGCTAAAATGAAACGTTGCACTCTCTCTCCTCCAAGGAAGGTGCCAGGCAGGAATTGTCTCGCTGCTCCTCACTTACCCTGGCAGTCATTGCAGATAAGCAGCAAGACTGGGGCTCTGCTCTTTCCTAGCCTTGCAAACAGCCAATGCAGTTCGTCTCCCTCGTGAGCGCCAAAATGCTAAAATGAAGCGTTGCACTCTCTCTCCTCCAAGGAAGGTGCTAGGCAGGAATTGTCTTGCTGGTCCTCACTTGCCCTGGCAGTCATTTAGATAAACAGCAAGACTGGGGCTCTGCTCTTTCCTAGCCTTGCAAACAGCCAATGCAGTTCGTCTCCCTTGTGAGCGCCAAAATGCTAAAATGACACGTTGCACTCTCTCTCCTCCAAGGAAGGTGCTAGGCAGGAATTGTCTCGCTGCTCCTCACTTGCCCTGGCAGTCATTGCAGATGAACAGCAAGACTGGGGCTCTGCTCTTTCCTAGCCTTGCAAACAGGCACTCTACTTTTCCTCACTCTCGCACTCCAAAAATCAAAATGAAACGTTGCACTCTTTCTCCTCCAAGGAAGGTGATAGGCAGGAATTGTCTTGCTGGTCCTCACATACCCTGGCAGTCATTGCAGATAAGCAGCAAGACTGGGACTCTGCTCTTTCCTAGCCTTGCAAACAGCCAATGCAGTTCGTCTCCCTCGTGAGCGCCAAAATGCTAAAATGAAACGTTGCACTCTCTCTCCTCCAAGGAAGGCGCTAGGCAGGAATTGTGTTGCTGGTCCTCACTTGCCTTGGCAGTCATTGCAGATAAACAGCAAGACTGGGGCTCTGCTCTTTCCTAGCCTTGCAAACAGCCAAAGCAGTTCGTCTCCCCAGTGAGCGCCAAAATGCTAAATTAAACGTTGGACTCTCTCTCCTCCAAGGAAGGTGCTACGCAGGAATTGTCTTGCTGGTCCTCACTTGCCCTGGCAGTCATTGCAGATAAACAGCAAGACTGGGGCGCTGCTCTTTCCTAGCCTTGCAAACAGCCAATGCAGTTCGTCTCCCTCGTGAGCGCCAAAATGCTAAAATGAAACGTTGCACTCTCTCTCCTCCAAGGAACGTGCTAGGCAGGAATTGTCTTGCTGGTCCTCACTTGCCCTGGCAGTCATTGCAGATGAACAGCAAGTCTGGGGCTCTGCTCTTTCCTAGCCTTGCAAAGAGGCACTCTGCTTTTTCTCACTCTCGCACTCCAAAAATCAGAATGAAACGTTGCACTCTTTCTCCTCCAAGGAAGGTGCTAGGCAGGAATTGTCTTGCTGGTCCTCACTTGCCCTGGCAGTCAGTGTAGATAAACAGCAAGTCTGGGGCTCTGCTCTTTCCTAGCCTTGCAAACAGGCACTCTACTTTTCCTCACTCTCGCACTCCAAAAATCAAAATGAAACGTTGCACTCTCTCTCCTCCAAGGAAGGTGCTAGGCAGGAATTGTCTTGCTGCTCCTCACTTGCACTGGCAGTCATTGCAGATGAACAGCAAGACTGGGGCTCTGCTCTTTCCTAGCCTTGCAAACAGCCAATGCAGTTCGTCTCCCTCGTGAGCGCCAAAATGCTAAAATGAAACGTTGCACTCTCTCTCCTCCAAGGAAGGTGCCAGGCAGGAATTGTCTCGCTGCTCCTCACTTACCCTGGCAGTCATTGCAGATAAGCAGCAAGACTGGGGCTCTGCTCTTTCCTAGCCTTGCAAACAGCCAATGCAGTTCGTCTCCCTCGTGAGCGCCAAAATGCTAAAATGAAGCGTTGCACTCTCTCTCCTCCAAGGAAGGTGCTAGGCAGGAATTGTCTTGCTGGTCCTCACTTGCCCTGGCAGTCATTTAGATAAACAGCAAGACTGGGGCTCTGCTCTTTCCTAGCCTTGCAAACAGCCAATGCAGTTCGTCTCCCTTGTGAGCGCCAAAATGCTAAAATGACACGTTGCACTCTCTCTCCTCCAAGGAAGGTGCTAGGCAGGAATTGTCTCGCTGCTCCTCACTTGCCCTGGCAGTCATTGCAGATGAACAGCAAGACTGGGGCTCTGCTCTTTCCTAGCCTTGCAAACAGGCACTCTACTTTTCCTCACTCTCGCACTCCAAAAATCAAAATGAAACGTTGCACTCTTTCTCCTCCAAGGAAGGTGATAGGCAGGAATTGTCTTGCTGGTCCTCACATACCCTGGCAGTCATTGCAGATAAGCAGCAAGACTGGGACTCTGCTCTTTCCTAGCCTTGCAAACAGCCAATGCAGTTCGTCTCCCTCGTGAGCGCCAAAATGCTAAAATGAAACATTGCACTCTCTCTCCTCCAAGGAAGGCGCTAGGCAGGAATTGTGTTGCTGGTCCTCACTTGCCCTGGCAGTCATTGCAGATAAACAGCAAGACTGGGGCTCTGCTCTTTCCTAGCCTTGCAAACAGCCAAAGCAGTTCGTCTCCCCAGTGAGCGCCAAAATGCTAAATTAAACGTTGGACTCTCTCTCCTCCAAGGAAGGTGCTACGCAGGAATTGTCTTGCTGGTCCTCACTTGCCCTGGCAGTCATTGCAGATAAACAGCAAGACTGGGGCGCTGCTCTTTCCTAGCCTTGCAAACAGCCAATGCAGTTCGTCTCCCTCGTGAGCGCCAAAATGCTAAAATGAAACGTTGCACTCTCTCTCCTCCAAGGAAGGTGCTAGGCAGGAATTGTCTTGCTGGTCCTCACTTGCCCTGGCAGTCATTGCAGATAAACAGCAAGACTGGGGCTCTGCTCTTTCCTAGCCTTGCAAACAGGCACTCTGCTTTTTCTCACTCTCGCACTCCAAAAATCAGAATGAAACGTTGCACTCTTTCTCCTCCAAGGAAGGTGCTAGGCAGGAATTGTCTTGCTGGTCCTCACTTGCCCTGGCAGTCATTTCAGATAAACAGCAAGTCTGGGGCTCTGCTCTTTCCTAGCCTTACAAACAGGCACTCTACTTTTCCTCACTCTCGCACTCCAAAAATCAAAATGAAACGTTGCACTCTCTCTCCTCCAAGGAAGGTGCTAGGCAGGAATTGTCTTGCTGCTCCTCACTTGCCCTGGCAGTCATTGCAGACAAGCAGCAAGACTGGGGCTCTGCTCTTTCCTAGCCTTGCAAACAGCCAATGCAGTTCGTCTCCCTCGTGAGCGCCAAAATGCTAAAATGAAACGTTGCACTCTCTCTCCTCCAAGGAAGGTGCTAGGCAGGAATTGTCTTGCTGGTCCTCACTTGCCCTGGCAGTCATTGCAGATAAACAGCAAGACTGCGGCTCTGCTCTTTCCTAGCCTTGCAAACAGCCAAAGTAGTTCGTCTCCCTCGTGAGCGCCAAAATGCTAAAATGAAGCGTTGCACTCTCTCTCCTCCAAGGAAGGTGCTAGGCAGGAATTGTCTTGCTGGTCCTCACTTGCCCTGGCAGTCATTTAGATAAACAGCAAGACTGGGGCTCTGCTCTTTCCTAGCCTTGCAAACAGCCAATGCAGTTCGTCTCCCTTGTGAGCGCCAAAATGCTAAAATGACACGTTGCACTCTCTCTCCTCCAAGGAAGGTGCTAGGCAGGAATTGTCTCGCTGCTCCTCACTTGCCCTGGCAGTCATTGCAGATGAACAGCAAGACTGGGGCTCTGCTCTTTCCTAGCCTTGCAAACAGGCACTCTACTTTTCCTCACTCTCGCACTCCAAAAATCAAAATGAAACGTTGCACTCTTTCTCCTCCAAGGAAGGTGCTAGGCAGGAATTGTCTTGCTGGTCCTCACTTGCCCTGGCAGTCATTGCAGATAAACAGCAAGACTGGGGCTCTGCTCTTTCCTAGCCTTGCAAACAGGCACTCAGCTTTTTCTCACTCTCGCACTCCAAAAATCAGAATGAAACGTTGCACTCTTTCTCCTCCAAGGAAGGTGCTAGGCAGGAATTGTCTTGCTGGTCCTCACTTGCCCTGGCAGTCATTTCAGATAAACAGCAAGTCTGGGGCTCTGCTCTTTCCTAGCCTTACAAACAGGCACTCTACTTTTCCTCACTCTCGCACTCCAAAAATCAAAATGAAACGTTGCACTCTCTCTCCTCCAAGGAAGGTGCTAGGCAGGAATTGTCTTGATGGTCCTCACTTGCCCTGGCAGTCATTGCAGACAAGCAGCAAGACTGGGGCTCTGCTCTTTCCTAGCCTTGCAAACAGCCAATGCAGTTCGTCTCCCTCGTGAGCGCCAAAATGCTAAAATGAAACGTTGCACTCTCTCTCCTCCAAGGAAGGTGCTAGGCAGGAATTGTCTTGCTGGTACTCATTTGCCCTGGCAGTCATTGCAGATAAACACCAAGACTGAGGCTCTGCTCTTTCCTAGCCTTGCAAACAGCTAATGCAGTTCGTCTCCCTCGTGAGCGCCAAAATGCTAAAATGAAGCGTTGCACTCTCTCTCCTCCAAGGAAGGTGCTAGGCAGGAATTGTCTTGCTGGTCCTCACTTGCCCTGGCAGTCATTTAGATAAACAGCAAGACTGGGGCTCTGCTCTTTCCTAGCCTTGCAAACAGCCAATGCAGTTCGTCTCCCTTGTGAGCGCCAAAATGCTAAAATGACACGTTGCACTCTCTCTCCTCCAAGGAAGGTGCTAGGCAGGAATTGTCTTGCTGCTCCTCACTTGCCCTGGCAGTCATTGCAGATGAACAGCAAGACTGGGGCTCTGCTCTTTCCTAGCCTTGCAAACAGGCACTCTACTTTTCCTCACTCTCGCACTCCAAAAATCAAAATGAAACGTTGCACTCTTTCTCCTCCAAGGAAGGTGATAGGCAGGAATTGTCTTGCTGGTCCTCACATACCCTGGCAGTCATTGCAGATAAGCAGCAAGACTGGGGCTCTGCTCTTTCCTAGCCTTGCAAACAGCCAATGCAGTTCGTCTCCCTCGTGAGCGCCAAAATGCTAAAATGAAACGTTGCACTCTCTCTCCTCCAAGGAAGGCGCTAGGCAGGAATTGTGTTGCTGGTCCTCACTTGCCCTGGCAGTCATTGCAGATAAACAGCAAGACTGGGGCTCTGCTCTTTCCTAGCCTTGCAAACAGCCAAAGCAGTTCGTCTCCCTAGTGAGCGCCAAAATGCTAAATTAAACGTTGGACTCTCTCTCCTCCAAGGAAGGTGCTACGCAGGAATTGTCTTGCTGGTCCTCACTTGCCCTGGCAGTCATTGCAGATAAACAGCAAGACTGGGGCGCTGCTCTTTCCTAGCCTTGCAAACAGCCAATGCAGTTCGTCTCCCTCGTGAGCGCCAAAATGCTAAAATGAAACGTTGCACTCTCTCTCCTCCAAGGAAGGTGCTAGGCAGTAATTGTCTTGCTGGTCCTCACTTGCCCTGGCAGTCATTGCAGATAAACAGCAAGACTGGGGCTCTGCTCTTTCCTAGCCTTGCAAACAGGCACTCTGCTTTTTCTCACTCTCGCACTCCAAAAATCAGAATGAAACGTTGCAGTCTTTCTCCTCCAAGGAAGGTGCTAGGCAGGAATTGTCTTGCTGGTCCTCACTTGCCCTGGCAGTCATTTCAGATAAACAGCAAGTCTGGGGCTCTGCTCTTTCCTAGCCTTACAAACAGGCACTCTACTTTTCCTCACTCTCGCACTCCAAAAATCAAAATGAAACGTTGCACTCTCACTCCTCCAAGGAAGGTGCTAGGCAGGAATTGTCTTGCTGGTCCTCACTTGCCCTGGCAGTCATTGCAGACAAGCAGCAAGACTGGGGCTCTGCTCTTTCCTAGCCTTGCAAACAGCCAATGCAGTTCGTCTCCCTCGTGAGCGCCAAAATGCTAAAATGAAACGTTGCACTCTCTCTCCTCCAAGGAAGGTGCTAGACAGGAATTGTCTTGCTGGTCCTCACTTGCCCTGGCAGTCATTGCAGATAAACAGCAAGACTGGGGCTCTGCTCTTTCCTAGCCTTGCAAACAGCCAAAGTAGTTCGTCTCCCTCGTGAGCGCCAACATGCTAAAATGAAACGTTGCACTCTCTCTCCTCCAAGGAAGGTGCTAGGCAGGAATTGTCTTGCTGGTACTCATTTGCCCTGGCAGTCATTGCAGATAAACACCAAGACTGAGGCTCTGCTCTTTCCTAGCCTTCCAAACAGCCAATGCAGTTCGTCTCCCTCGTGAGCGCCAAAATGCTAAAATGAAACGTTGCACTCTCTCTCCTCCAAGGAAGGTGCTAGGCAGGAATTGTCTTGCTGGTCCTCACTTGCCCTGGCAGTCATTGCAGATAAACAGCAAGACTGGGGCTCTGCTCTTTCCTAGCCTTGCAAACAGGCACTCAGCTTTTTCTCACTCTCGAACTCCAAAAATCAAAATGAAACGTTGCACTCTTTCTCCTCCAAGGAAGGTGCTAGGCAGGAATTGTCTTGCTGGTCCTCACTTGCCCTGGCAGTCATTTCAGATAAACAGCAAGTCTGGGGCTCTGCTCTTTCCTAGCCTTACAAACAGGCACTCTACTTTTCCTCACTCTCGCACTCCAAAAATCAAAATGAAACGTTGCACTCTCTCTCCTCCAAGGAAGGTGCTAGGCAGGAATTGTCTTGCTGGTCCTCACTTGCCCTGGCAGTCATTGCAGACAAGCAGCAAGACTGGGGCTCTGCTCTTTCCTAGCCTTGCAAACAGCCAATGCAGTTCGTCTCCCTCGTGAGCGCCAAAATGCTAAAATGAAACGTTGCACTCTCTCTCCTCCAAGGAAGGTGCTAGGCAGGAATTGTCTTGCTGGTACTCATTTGCCCTGGCAGTCATTGCAGATAAACACCAAGACTGAGGCTCTGCTCTTTCCTAGCCTTCCAAACAGCCAATGTAGTTCGTCTCCCTCGTGAGCGCCAAAATGCTAAAATGAAACGTTGCACTCTCTCTCCTCCAAGGAAGGTGCTAGGCAGGAATTGTCTTGCTGGTCCTCACTTGCCCTGGCAGTCATTGCAGATAAACAGCAAGACTGGGGCTCTGCTCTTTCCTAGCCTTGCAAACACGCACTCTGCTTTTTCTCACTCTCGCACTCCAAAAATCAGAATGAAACGTTGCACTCTTTCTCCTCCAAAGAAGGTGCTAGGCAGGAAATGTCTTGCTGGTCCTCACTTGCCCTGGCAGTCATTGCAGATAAACAGCAAGTCTGGGGCTCTGCTCTTTCCTAGCCTTACAAACAGGCACTCTACTTTTCCTCACTCTCGCACTCCAAAAATCAAAATGAAACGTTGCACTCTCTCTCCTCCAAGGAAGGTGCTAGGCAGGAATTGTCTTGCTGGTCCTCACTTGCCCTGGCAGTCATTGCAGATAAGCAGCAAGACTGGGGCGCTGCTCTTTCCTAGCCTTGCAAACAGCCAATGCAGTTCGTCTCCCTCGTGAGCGCCAAAATGCTAAAATGAAGCGTTGCACTCTCTCTCCTCCAAGGAAGGTGCTAGGCAGGAATTGTCTTGCTGGTCCTCACTTGCCCTGGCAGTCATTTAGATAAACAGCAAGACTGGGGCTCTGCTCTTTCCTAGCCTTGCAAACAGCCAATGCAGTTCGTCTCCCTTGTGAGCGCCAAAATGCTAAAATGACACGTTGCACTCTCTCTCCTCCAAGGAAGGTGCTAGGCAGGAATTGTCTCGCTGCTCCTCACTTGCCCTGGCAGTCATTGCAGATGAACAGCAAGACTGGGGCTCTGCTCTTTCCTAGCCTTGCAAACAGGCACTCTACTTTTCCTCACTCTCGCACTCCAAAAATCAGAATGAAACGTTGCACTCTTTCTCCTCCAAGGAAGGTGCTAGGCAGGAATTGTCTTGCTGGTCCTCACTTGCCCTGGCAGTCATTTCAGATAAACAGCAAGTCTGGGGCTCTGCTCTTTCCTAGCCGTACAAACAGGCACTCTACTTTTCCTCACTCTCGCACTCCAAAAATCAAAATGAAACGTTGCACTCTCTCTCCTCCAAGGAAGGTGCTAGGCAGGAATTGTCTTGCTGGTCCTCACTTGCCCTGGCAGTCATTGCAGACAAGCAGCAAGACTGGGGCTCTGCTCTTTCCTAGCCTTGCAAACAGCCAATGCAGTTCGTCTCCCTCGTGAGCGCCAAAATGCTAAAATGAAACGTTGCACTCTCTCTCCTCCAAGGAAGGTGCTAGGCAGGAATTGTCTTGCTGGTCCTCACTTGCCCTGGCAGTCATTGCAGATAAACAGCAAGACTGGGGCTCTGCTCTTTCCTAGCCTTGCAAACACGCACTCTGCTTTTTCTCACTCTCGCACTCCAAAAATCAGAATGAAACGTTGCACTCTTTCTCCTCCAAAGAAGGTGCTAGGCAGGAAATGTCTTGCTGGTCCTCACTTGCCCTGGCAGTCATTGCAGATAAACAGCAAGTCTGGGGCTCTGCTCTTTCCTAGCCTTACAAACAGGCACTCTACTTTTCCTCACTCTCGCACTCCAAAAATCAAAATGAAACGTTGCACTCTCTCTCCTCCAAGGAAGGTGCTAGGCAGGAATTGTCTTGCTGGTCCTCACTTGCCCTGGCAGTCATTGCAGATAAGCAGCAAGACTGGGGCGCTGCTCTTTCCTAGCCTTGCAAACAGCCAATGCAGTTCGTCTCCCTCGTGAGCGCCAAAATGCTAAAATGAAGCGTTGCACTCTCTCTCCTCCAAGGAAGGTGCTAGGCAGGAATTGTCTTGCTGGTCCTCACTTGCCCTGGCAGTCATTTAGATAAACAGCAAGACTGGGGCTCTGCTCTTTCCTAGCCTTGCAAACAGCCAATGCAGTTCGTCTCCCTTGTGAGCGCCAAAATGCTAAAATGACACGTTGCACTCTCTCTCCTCCAAGGAAGGTGCTAGGCAGGAATTGTCTCGCTGCTCCTCACTTGCCCTGGCAGTCATTGCAGATGAACAGCAAGACTGGGGCTCTGCTCTTTCCTAGCCTTGCAAACAGGCACTCTACTTTTCCTCACTCTCGCACTCCAAAAATCAGAATGAAACGTTGCACTCTTTCTCCTCCAAGGAAGGTGCTAGGCAGGAATTGTCTTGCTGGTCCTCACTTGCCCTGGCAGTCATTTCAGATAAACAGCAAGTCTGGGGCTCTGCTCTTTCCTAGCCTTACAAACAGGCACTCTACTTTTCCTCACTCTCGCACTCCAAAAATCAAAATGAAACGTTGCACTCTCTCTCCTCCAAGGAAGGTGCTAGGCAGGAATTGTCTTGCTGGTCCTCACTTGCCCTGGCAGTCATTGCAGACAAGCAGCAAGACTGGGGCTCTGCTCTTTCCTAGCCTTGCAAACAGCCAATGCAGTTCGTCTCCCTCGTGAGCGCCAAAATGCTAAAATGAAACGTTGCACTCTCTCTCCTCCAAGGAAGGTGCTAGGCAGGAATTGTCTTGCTGGTCCTCACTTGCCCTGGCAGTCATTGCAGATAAACAGCAAGACTGGGGCTCTGCTCTTTCCTAGCCTTGCAAACAGCCAATGCAGTTCGTCTCCCTTGTGAGCGCCAAAATGCTAAAATGACACGTTGCACTCTCTCTCCTCCAAGGAAGGTGCTAGGCAGGAATTGTCTCGCTGCTCCTCACTTGCCCTGGCAGTCATTGCAGATGAACAGCAAGACTGGGGCTCTGCTCTTTCCTAGCCTTGCAAACAGGCACTCTACTTTTCCTCACTCTCGCACTCCAAAAATCAAAATGAAACGTTGCACTCTTTCTCCTCCAAGGAAGGTGCTAGGCAGGAATTGTCTTGCTGGTCCTCACTTGCCCTGGCAGTCATTGCAGATAAACAGCAAGACTGGGGCTCTGCTCTTTCCTAGCCTTGCAAACAGGCACTCAGCTTTTTCTCACTCTCGCACTCCAAAAATCAGAATGAAACGTTGCACTCTTTCTCCTCCAAGGAAGGTGCTAGGCAGGAATTGTCTTGCTGGTCCTCACTTGCCCTGGCAGTCATTTCAGATAAACAGCAAGTCTGGGGCTCTGCTCTTTCCTAGCCTTGCAAACAGGCACTCTACTTTTCCTCACTCTCGCACTCCAAAAATCAAAATGAAACGTTGCACTCTCTCTCCTCCAAGGAAGGTGCTAGGCAGGAATTGTCTTGATGGTCCTCACTTGCCCTGGCAGTCATTGCAGACAAGCAGCAAGACTGGGGCTCTGCTCTTTCCTAGCCTTGCAAACAGCCAATGCAGTTCGTCTCCCTCGTGAGCGCCAAAATGCTAAAATGAAACGTTGCACTCTCTCTCCTCCAAGGAAGGTGCTAGGCAGGAATTGTCTTGCTGGTACTCATTTGCCCTGGCAGTCATTGCAGATCAACACCAAGACTGAGGCTCTGCTCTTTCCTAGCCTTGCAAACAGCCAATGCAGTTCGTCTCCCTCGTGAGCACCAAAATGCTAAAATGAAACGTTGCACTCTCTCTCCTCCAAGGAAGGTGCTACGCAGGAATTGTCTTGCTGGTCCTCACTTGCCCTGGCAGTCATTTAGATAAACAGCAAGACTGGGGCTCTGCTCTTTCCTAGCCTTGCAAACAGCCAATGCAGTTCGTCTCCCTTGTGAGCGCCAAAATGCTAAAATGACACGTTGCACTCTCTCTCCTCCAAGGAAGGTGCTAGGCAGGAATTGTCTTGCTGCTCCTCACTTGCCCTGGCAGTCATTGCAGATGAACAGCAAGACTGGGGCTCTGCTCTTTCCTAGCCTTGCAAACAGGCACTCTACTTTTCCTCACTCTCGCACTCCAAAAATCAAAATGAAACGTTGCACTCTTTCTCCTCCAAGGAAGGTGATAGGCAGGAATTGTCTTGCTGGTCCTCACATACCCTGGCAGTCATTGCAGATAAGCAGCAAGACTGGGGCTCTGCTCTTTCCTAGCCTTGCAAACAGCCAATGCAGTTCGTCTCCCTCGTGAGCGCCAAAATGCTAAAATGAAACGTTGCACTCTCTCTCCTCCAAGGAAGGCGCTAGGCAGGAATTGTGTTGCTGGTCCTCACTTGCCCTGGCAGTCATTGCAGATAAACAGCAAGACTGGGGCTCTGCTCTTTCCTAGCCTTGCAAACAGCCAAAGCAGTTCGTCTCCCTAGTGAGCGCCAAAATGCTAAATTAAACGTTGGACTCTCTCTCCTCCAAGGAAGGTGCTACGCAGGAATTGTCTTGCTGGTCCTCACTTGCCCTGGCAGTCATTGCAGATAAACAGCAAGACTGGGGCGCTGCTCTTTCCTAGCCTTGCAAACAGCCAATGCAGTTCGTCTCCCTCGTGAGCGCCAAAATGCTAAAATGAAACGTTGCACTCTCTCTCCTCCAAGGAAGGTGCTAGGCAGGAATTGTCTTGCTGGTCCTCACTTGCCCTGGCAGTCATTGCAGATAAACAGCAAGACTGGGGCTCTGCTCTTTCCTAGCCTTGCAAACAGGCACTCTGCTTTTTCTCACTCTCGCACTCCAAAAATCAGAATGAAACGTTGCACTCTTTCTCCTCCAAGGAAGGTGCTAGGCAGGAATTGTCTTGCTGGTCCTCACTTGCCCTGGCAGTCATTTCAGATAAACAGCAAGTCTGGGGCTCTGCTCTTTCCTAGCCTTACAAACAGGCACTCTACTTTTCCTCACTCTCGCACTCCAAAAATCAAAATGAAACGTTGCACTCTCTCTCCTCCAAGGAAGGTGCTAGGCAGGAATTGTGTTGCTGGTCCTCACTTGCCCTGGCAGTCATTGCAGACAAGCAGCAAGACTGGGGCTCTGCTCTTTCCTAGCCTTGCAAACAGCCAATGCAGTTCGTCTCCCTCGTGAGCGCCAAAATGCTAAAATGAAACGTTGCACTCTCTCTCCTCCAAGGAAGGTGCTAGGCAGGAATTGTCTTGCTGGTACTCATTTGCCCTGGCAGTCATTGCAGATAAACACCAAGACTGAGGCTCTGCTCTTTCCTAGCCTTGCAAACAGCCAATGCAGTTCGTCTCCCTCGTGAGCACCAAAATGCTAAAATGAAACGTTGCACTCTCTCTCCTCCAAGGAAGGTGCCAGGCAGGAATTGTCTCGCTGCTCCTCACTTACCCTGGCAGTCATTGAAGATAAGCAGCAAGACTGGGGCGCTGCTCTTTCCTAGCCTTGCAAACAGCCAATGCAGTTCGTCTCCCTCGTGAGCGCCAAAATGCTAAAATGAAGCGTTGCACTCTCTCTCCTCCAAGGAAGGTGCTACGCAGGAATTGTCTTGCTGGTCCTCACTTGCCCTGGCAGTCATTTAGATAAACAGCAAGACTGGGGCTCTGCTCTTTCCTAGCCTTGCAAACAGCCAATGCAGTTCGTCTCCCTTGTGAGCGCCAAAATGCTAAAATGAAACGTTGCACTCTCTCTCCTCCAAGGAAGGCGCTAGGCAGGAATTGTGTTGCTGGTCCTCACTTGCCCTGGCAGTCATTGCAGATAAACAGCAAGACTGGGGCTCTGCTCTTTCCTAGCCTTGCAAACAGCCAAAGCAGTTCGTCTCCCTAGTGAGCGCCAAAATGCTAAATTAAACGTTGGACTCTCTCTCCTCCAAGGAAGGTGCTACGCAGGAATTGTCTTGCTGGTCCTCACTTGCCCTGGCAGTCATTGCAGATAAACAGCAAGACTGGGGCGCTGCTCTTTCCTAGCCTTGCAAACAGCCAATGCAGTTCGTCTCCCTCGTGAGCGCCAAAATGCTAAAATGAAACGTTGCACTCTCTCTCCTCCAAGGAAGGTGCTAGGCAGGAATTGTCTTGCTGGTCCTCACTTGCCCTGGCAGTCATTGCAGATAAACAGCAAGACTGGGGCTCTGCTCTTTCCTAGCCTTGCAAACAGGCACTCTGCTTTTTCTCACTCTCGCACTCCAAAAATCAGAATGAAACGTTGCACTCTTTCTCCTCCAAGGAAGGTGCTAGGCAGGAATTGTCTTGCTGGTCCTCACTTGCCCTGGCAGTCATTTCAGATAAACAGCAAGTCTGGGGCTCTGCTCTTTCCTAGCCTTACAAACAGGCACTCTACTTTTCCTCACTCTCGCACTCCAAAAATCAAAATGAAACGTTGCACTCTCTCTCCTCCAAGGAAGGTGCTAGGCAGGAATTGTCTTGCTGGTCCTCACTTGCCCTGGCAGTCATTGCAGACAAGCAGCAAGACTGGGGCTCTGCTCTTTCCTAGCCTTGCAAACAGCCAATGCAGTTCGTCTCCCTCGTGAGCGCCAAAATGCTAAAATGAAACGTTGCACTCTCTCTCCTCCAAGGAAGGTGCTAGACAGGAATTGTCTTGCTGGTCCTCACTTGCCCTGGCAGTCATTGCAGATAAACAGCAAGACTGGGGCTCTGCTCTTTCCTAGCCTTGCAAACAGCCAAAGTAGTTCGTCTCCCTCGTGAGCGCCAACATGCTAAAATGAAACGTTGCACTCTCTCTCCTCCAAGGAAGGTGCTAGGCAGGAATTGTCTTGCTGGTACTCATTTGCCCTGGCAGTCATTGCAGATAAACACCAAGACTGAGGCTCTGCTCTTTCCTAGCCTTCCAAACAGCCAATGCAGTTCGTCTCCCTCGTGAGCGCCAAAATGCTAAAATGAAACGTTGCAATCTCTCTCCTCCAAGGAAGGTGCTAGGCAGGAATTGTCTTGCTGGTCCTCACTTGCCCTGGCAGTCATTGCAGATAAACAGCAAGACTGGGGCTCTGCTCTTTCCTAGCCTTGCAAACAGGCACTCAGCTTTTTCTCACTCTCGCACTCCAAAAATCAGAATGAAACGTTGCACTCTTTCTCCTCCAAGGAAGGTGCTAGGCAGGAATTGTCTTGCTGGTCCTCACTTGCCCTGGCAGTCATTTCAGATAAACAGCAAGTCTGGGGCTCTGCTCTTTCCTAGCCTTACAAACACGCACTCTGCTTTTTCT
Source organism: Phaethon aethereus (assembly GCF_964289735.1). NCBI lineage: Eukaryota > Metazoa > Chordata > Aves > Phaethontiformes > Phaethontidae > Phaethon > Phaethon aethereus. The sequence goes on along the minus strand of NW_028114240.1, from coordinate 383,898 downwards.
CACTCTCGCACTCCAAAAATCAAAATGAAACGTTGCACTCTCTCTCCTCCAAGGAAGGTGCTAGGCAGGAATTGTCTCGCTGGTCCTCACTTGCCCTGGCAGTCATTGCAGATAAGCAGCAAGACTGGGGCGCTGCTCTTTCCTAGCCTTGCAAACAGCCAATGCAGTTCGTCTCCCTCGTGAGCGCCAAAATGCTAAAATGAAACGTTGCACTCTCTCTCCTCCAAGGAAGGTGCTAGGCAGGAATTGTCTTGCTGGTACTCATTTGCCCTGGCAGTCATTGCAGATAAACACCAAGACTGAGGCTCTGCTCTTTCCTAGCCTTCCAAACAGCCAATGCAGTTCGTCTCCCTCGTGAGCGCCAAAATGCTAAAAGGAAACGTTGCACTCTCTCTCCTCCAAGGAAGGTGCTAGGCAGGAATTGTCTTGCTGGTCCTCACTTGCCCTGGCAGTCATTGCAGATAAACAGCAAGACTGGGGCTCTGCTCTTTCCTAGCCTTGCAAACACGCACTCTGCTTTTTCTCACTCTCGCACTCCAAAAATCAGAATGAAACGTTGCACTCTTTCTCCTCCAAAGAAGGTGCTAGGCAGGAAATGTCTTGCTGGTCCTCACTTGCCCTGGCAGTCATTGCAGATAAACAGCAAGTCTGGGGCTCTGCTCTTTCCTAGCCTTGCAAACAGGCACTCTACTTTTCCTCACTCTCGCACTCCAAAAATCAAAATGAAACGTTGCACTCTCTCTCCTCCAAGGAAGGTGCTAGGCAGGAATTGTCTTGCTGGTCCTCACTTGCCCTGGCAGTCATTGCAGATAAGCAGCAAGACTGGGGCGCTGCTCTTTCCTAGCCTTGCAAACAGCAAAAGCACTTCGTCTCCCTCGTGAGCGCCAAAATGCTAAAATGAAACGTTGCACTCTCTCTCCTCCAAGGAAGGCGCTAGGCAGGAATTGTCTTGATGGTCCTCACTTCCCCTGGCAGTCATTGCAGATAAACAGCAAGACTGGGGCTCTGCTCTTTCCTAGCCTTGCAAACAGCCAATGCATTTCGTCTCCCTCGTGAGCGCCAAAATGCTAAAATGAAACGTTGCACTCTCTCTCCTCCAAGGAAGGTGCTAGGCAGGAATTGTCTTCCTGGTCCTCACTTGCCCTGGCAGTCATTGCAGATGAACAGTAAGACTGGGGCTCTGCTCTTTCCTAGCCTTGCAAACAGCCAATGCAGTTCGTCTCCCTCGTGAGCGCCAAAATGCTAAAATGAAACGTTGCAATCTCTCTCCTCCAAGGAAGGTGCTAGGCAGGAATTGTCTCGCTGCTCCTCACTTACCCTGGCAGTCATTGCAGATGAACAGCAAGACTGGGGCTCTGCTCTTTCCTAGCCTTGCAAACAGGCACTCTACTTTTCCTCACTCTCGCACTCCAAAAATCAAAATGAAACGTTGCACTCTCTCTCCTCCAAGGAAGGTGCTAGGCAGGAATTGTCTTGCTGGTCCTCACTTGCCCTGGCAGTCATTTCAGATAAACAGCAAGACTGGGGCTCTGCTCTTTCCTAGCCTTGCAAACAGGCACTCTGCTTTTTCTCACTCTCGCACTCCAAAAATCAGAATGAAACGTTGCACTCTTTCTCCTCCAAGGAAGGTGCTAGGCAGGAATTGTCTTGCTGGTCCTCACTTGCCCTGGCAGTCATTTCAGATAAACAGCAAGTCTGGGGCTCTGCTCTTTCCTAGCCTTGCAAACAGGCACTCTGCTTTTTCTCACTCTCGCACTCCAAAAATCAGAATGAAACGTTGCACTCTTTCTCCTCCAAGGAAGGTGCTAGGCAGGAATTGTCTTGCTGGTCCTCACTTGCCCTGGCAGTCATTTCAGATAAACAGCAAGTCTGGGGCTCTGCTCTTTCCTAGCCTTACAAACAGGCACTCTACTTTTCCTCACTCTCGCACTCCAAAAATCAAAATGAAACGTTGCACTCTCTCTCCTCCAAGGAAGGTGCTAGGCAGGAATTGTCTTGATGGTCCTCACTTGCCCTGGCAGTCATTGCAGACAAGCAGCAAGACTGGGGCTCTGCTCTTTCCTAGCCTTGCAAACAGCCAATGCAGTTCGTCTCCCTCGTGAGCGCCAAAATGCTAAAATGAAACGTTGCACTCTCTCTCCTCCAAGGAAGGTGCTAGGCAGGAATTGTCTTGCTGGTACTCATTTGCCCTGGCAGTCATTGCAGATAAACACCAAGACTGAGGCTCTGCTCTTTCCTAGCCTTCCAAACAGCCAATGCAGTTCGTCTCCCTCGTGAGCGCCAAAATGCTAAAATGAAACGTTGCACTCTCTCTCCTCCAAGGAAGGTGCTAGGCAGGAATTGTCTTGCTGGTGCTCACTTGCCCTGGCAGTCATTGCAGATAAACAGCAAGACTGGGGCTCTGCTCTTTCCTAGCCTTGCAAACACGCACTCTGCTTTTTCTCACTCTCGCACTCCAAAAATCAGAATGAAACGTTGCACTCTTTCTCCTCCAAAGAAGGTGCTAGGCAGGAAATGTCTTGCTGGTCCTCACTTGCCCTGGCAGTCATTGCAGATAAACAGCAAGTCTGGGGCTCTGCTCTTTCCTAGCCTTACAAACAGGCACTCTACTTTTCCTCACTCTCGCACTCCAAAAATCAAAATGAAACGTTGCACTCTCTCTCCTCCAAGGAAGGTGCTAGGCAGGAATTGTCTTGCTGGTCCTCACTTGCCCTGGCAGTCATTGCAGATAAGCAGCAAGACTGGGGCGCTGCTCTTTCCTAGCCTTGCAAACAGCCAATGCAGTTCGTCTCCCTCGTGAGCGCCAAAATGCTAAAATGAAACGTTGCACTCTCTCTCCTCCAAGGAAGGTGCTAGGCAGGAATTGTCTTGCTGGTACTCATTTGCCCTGGCAGTCATTGCAGATAAACACCAAGACTGAGGCTCTGCTCTTTCCTAGCCTTCCAAACAGCCAATGCAGTTCGTCTCCCTCGTGAGCGCCAAAATGCTAAAATGAAACGTTGCACTCTCTCTCCTCCAAGGAAGGTGCTAGGCAGGAATTGTCTTGCTGGTCCTCACTTGCCCTGGCAGTCATTGCAGATAAACAGCAAGACTGGGGCTCTGCTCTTTCCTAGCCTTGCAAACACGCACTCTGCTTTTTCTCACTCTCGCACTCCAAAAATCAGAATGAAACGTTGCACTCTTTCTCCTCCAAAGAAGGTGCTAGGGAGGAAATGTCTTGCTGGTCCTCACTTGCCCTGGCAGTCATTGCAGATAAACAGCAAGTCTGGGGCTCTGCTCTTTCCTAGCCTTACAAACAGGCACTCTACTTTTCCTCACTCTCGCACTCCAAAAATCAAAATGAAACGTTGCACTCTCTCTCCTCCAAGGAAGGTGCTAGGCAGGAATTGTCTTGCTGGTCCTCACTTGCCCTGGCAGTCATTGCAGATAAGCAGCAAGACTGGGGCGCTGCTCTTTCCTAGCCTTGCAAACAGCAAAAGCACTTCGTCTCCCTCGTGAGCGCCAAAATGCTAAAATGAAACGTTGCACTCTCTCTCCACCAAGGAAGGCGCTAGGCAGGAATTGTCTTGATGGTCCTCACTTCCCCTGGCAGTCATAGCAGATAAACAGCAAGACTGGGGCTCTGCTCTTTCCTAGCCTTGCAAACAGCCAATGCATTTCGTCTCCCTCGTGAGCGCCAAAATGCTAAAATGAAACGTTGCACTCTCTCTCCTCCAAGGAAGGTGCTAGGCAGGAATTGTCTTCCTGGTCCTCACTTGCCCTGGCAGTCATTGCAGATGAACAGTAAGACTGGGGCTCTGCTCTTTCCTAGCCTTGCAAACAGCCAATGCAGTTCGTCTCCCTCGTGAGCGCCAAAATGCTAAAATGAAACGTTGCACTCTTTCTCCTCCAAGGAAGGTGCTAGGCAGGAATTGTCTCGCTGCTCCTCACTTACCCTGGCAGTCATTGCAGATGAACAGCAAGACTGGGGCTCTGCTCTTTCCTAGCCTTGCAAACAGGCACTCTACTTTTCCTCACTCTCGCACTCCAAAAATCAAAATGAAACGTTGCACTCTCTCTCCTCCAAGGAAGGTGCTAGGCAGGAATTGTCTTGCTGCTCCTCACTTGCCCTGGCAGTCATTGCAGATGAACAGGAAGACTGGGGCTCTGCTCTTTCCTAGCCTTGCAAACAGCAAAAGCAGTTCGTCTCCCTCGTGAGCGCCAAAATGCTAAAACGAAACGTTGCACTCTCTCTCCTCCAAGGAAGGCGCTAGGCAGGAATTGTCTTGCTGCTCCTCACTTGCCCTGGCAGTGATTGCAGATGAACAGCAAGACTGGGGCTCTGCTCTTTCCTAGCCTTGCAAACAGCAAAAGCAGTTCGTCTCCCTCGTGAGCGCCAAAATGCTAAAACGAAACGTTGCACTCTCTCTCCTCCAAGGAAGGCGCTAGGCAGGAATTGTCTTGATGGTCCTCACTTGCCCTGGCAGTCATTGCAGATAAACAGCAAGACTGGGGCTCTGCTCTTTCCTAGCCTTGCAAACAGCCAATGCAGTTCGTCTCCCCTGTGAGCGCCAAAATGCTAAAATGAAGCGTTGCACTCTCTCTCCTCCAAGGAAGGTGCTAGGCAGGAATTGTCTCGCTGCTCCTCACTTGCCCTGGCAGTCATTGCAGATGAACAGCAAGACTGGGGCTCTGCTCTTTCCTAGCCTTGCAAACAGGCACTCTGCTTTTTCTCACTCTCGCACTCCAAAAAGTCAAAATGTAACGTTGCACTCTTTCTCCTCCAAGGAAGGTCATAGGCAGGAATTGTCTTGCTGGTCCTCACTTACCCTGGCAGTCATTGCAGATAAGCAGCAAGACTGGGGCTCTGCTCTTTCCTAGCCTTGCAAACAACAAAAGAAGGTCGTCTCCCTCGTGAGCGCCAAAATGCTAAAATGAAACGTTGCACTCTCTCTCCTCCAAGGAAGGTGCTAGGCAGGAATTGTGTTGTTGGTCCTCACTTGCCCTGGCAGCCAGTGCAGATAAACAGCAAGACTGGGGCTCTGCTCTTTCCTAGCCTTGCAAACAGGTTCTCTGCTTTTTCTCACTCTCACACTCCAAAAAGCAAAATGAAACGTTGCACTCTTTCTCCTCCAAGGAAGGTGCTAGGCAGGAATTGTCTTGCTGGTGCTCACTTGCCCTGGCAGTCATTGCAGATAAGCAGCAAGACTGGGGCTCTGCTCTTTCCTAGCCTTGCAAACAGCCAAAGCAGTTCGTCTCCCTCGTGAGCGCCAAAATGCTAAAATGAAACGTTGCACTCTCTCTCCTCCAAGGAAGGTGCTAGACAGGAATTGTCTTGCTGGTCCTCACTTGCCCTGGCAGTCATTGCAGATAAACAGCAAGACTGGGGCTCTGCTCTTTCCTAGCCTTGCAAACAGCCAAAGTAGTTCGTCTCCCTTGCGAGCGCCAAAATGCTAAAACGAAACGTTGCACTCTCTCTCCTCCAAGGAAGGCGCTAGGCAGGAATTGTCTTGATGGTCCTCACTTGCCCTGGCAGTCATTGCAGATAAACAGCAAGACTGGGGCTCTGCTCTTTCCTAGCCTTGCAAACAGCCAATGCAGTTCGTCTCCCTCGTGAGCGCCAAAATGCTAAAATGAAACGTTGCACTCTTTCTCCTCCAAGGAAGGTGCTAGGCAGGAATTGTCTTGCTGCTCCTCACTTGCCCTGGCAGTCATTGCAGATGAACAGCAAGACTGGGGCTCTGCTCTTTCCTAGCCTTGCAAACAGCAAAAGCAGTTCGTCTCCCTCGTGAGCGCCAAAATGCTAAAACGAAACGTTGCACTCTCTCTCCTCCAAGGAAGGCGCTAGGCAGGAATTGTCTTGATGGTCCTCACTTGCCCTGGCAGTCATTGCAGATAAACAGCAAGACTGGGGCTCTGCTCTTTCCTAGCCTTGCAAACAGCCAATGCAGTTCGTCTCCCTTGTGAGCGCCAAAATGCTAAAATGAAGCGTTGCACTCTCTCTCCTCCAAGGAAGGTGCTAGGCAGCAATTGTCTCGCTGCTCCTCACTTGCCCTGGCAGTCATTGCAGATGAACAGCAAGACTGGGGCTCTGCTCTTTCCTAGCCTTGCAAACAGGCACTCTGCTTTTTCTCACTCTCGCACTCCAAAAAGTCAAAATGAAACGTTGCACTCTTTCTCCTCCAAGGAAGGTCATAGGCAGGAATTGTCTTGCTGGTCCTCACTTGCCCTGCCAGTCATTGCAGATAAACAGCAAGACTGGGGCTCTGCTCTTTCCTAGCCTTGCAAACAGCCAAAGTAGTTCGTCTCCCTCGTGAGCGCCAAAATGCTAAAATGAAACGTTGCACTCTCTCTCCTCCAAGGAAGGTGCTAGGCAGGAATTGTCTTGCTGGTACTCATTTGCCCTGGCAGTCATTGCAGATAAACACCAAGACTGAGGCTCTGCTCTTTCCTAGCCTTCCAAACAGCCAATGCAGTTCGTCTCCCTCGTGAGCGCCAAACTGCTAAAATGAAATGTTGCACTCTCTCTCCTCCAAGGAAGGTGCTAGGCAGGAATTGTCTTGCTGGTCCTCACTTGCCCTGGCAGTCATTGCAGATAAACAGCAAGACTGGGGCTCTGCTCTTTCCTAGCCTTGCAAACAGGCACTCTGCTTTTTCTCACTCTCGCACTCCAGAAATCAGAATGAAACGTTGCACTCTTTCTCCTCCAAGGAAGGTGCTAGGCAGGAATTGTCTTGCTGGTCCTCACTTGCCCTGGCAGTCATTTCAGATAAACAGCAAGTCTGGGGCTCTGCTCTTTCCTAGCCTTACAAACAGGCACTCTACTTTTCCTCACTCTCGCACTCCAAAAATCAAAATGAAACGTTGCACTCTCTCTCCTCCAAGGAAGGTGCTAGGCAGGAATTGTCTTGCTGGTCCTCACTTGCCCTGGCAGTCATTGCAGACAAGCAGCAAGACTGGGGCTCTGCTCTTTCCTAGCCTTGCAAACAGCCAAAGCAGTTCGTCTCCCTCGTGAGCGCCAAAATGCTAAAATGAAACGTTGCACTCTCTCTCCTCCAAGGAAGGTGCTAGGCAGGAATTGTCTTGCTGGTACTCATTTGCCCTGGCAGTCATTGCAGATAAACACCAAGACTGAGGCTCTGCTCTTTCCTAGCCTTCCAAACAGCCAATGCAGTTCGTCTCCCTCGTGAGCGCCAAAATGCTAAAATGAAACGTTGCACTCTCTCTCCTCCAAGGAACGTGCTAGGCAGGAATTGTCTTGCTGGTCCTCACTTGCCCTGGCAGCCAGTGCAGATAAACAGCAAGACTGGGGCTCTGCTCTTTCCTAGCCTTGGAAACAGGCACTCTGCTTTTTCTCACTCTCGCACTCCAAAAAGCAAAATGAAACGTTGCACTCTTTCTCCTCCAAGGAAGGCGCTAGGCAGGAATTGTCTTGCTGGCCCTCACTTGCCCTGGCAGTCATTGCAGATAAGCAGCAAGACTGGGGCTCTGCTCTTTCCTAGCCTTGCAAACAGCCAATGCAGTTCGTCTCCCTTGTGAGCGTAAAAATGCTAAAATGAAACGTTGCACTCTCTCTCCTCCAAGGAAGGTGCTAGGCATGAATTGTCTTGCTGGTCCTCACTTGCCCTGGCAGCCAGTGCAGATAAACAGCAAGACTGGGGCTCTGCTCTTTCCTAGCCTTACAAACAGGCACTCTGCTTTTTCTCAGTCACGCACTCCAAAAAGCAAAATGAAACGTTGCACTCTCTCTCCTCCAAGGAAGGTGCTAGGCAGGAATTGTCCCGCTGCTCCTCACTTGCCCTGGCAGTCATTGCAGATGAACAGCAAGACTGGGGCTCTGCTCTTTCCTAGCCTTGCAAACAGCCAATGCAGTTTGTCTCCCTCGTGAGCGCCAAAATGCTAAAAGGAAACGTTGCACTCTCTCTCCTCCAAGGAAGGCGCTAGGCAGGAATTGTCTTGATGGTCCTCACTTGCCCTGGCAGTCATTGCAGATGAACAGCAAGACTGGGGCTCTGCTCTTTCCTAGCCTTGCAAACAGCCAATGCAGTTCGTCTCCCTCGTGAGCGCCAAAATGCTAAAATGAAACGTTGCACTCTCTCTCCTCCAAGGAAGGTGCTAGGCAGGAATTGTCTTGCTGGTCCTCACTTGCCCTGGCAGTCATTGCAGATGAACAGCAAGACTGGGGCTCTGCTCTTTCCTAGCCTTGCAAACAGCCAATGCAGTTCGTCTATCTCCTGAGCGCCAAAATGCTAAAATGAAACGTTGCACTCTCTCTCCTCCAAGGAAGGTGCTAGGCAGGAATTTTCTCGCTGCTCCTCACTTGCCCTGGCAGTCATTGCAGATAAACAGCAAGACTGGGGCTCTGCTCTTTCCTAGCCTTGCAAACAGGCACTCTGCTTTTTCTCACTCTCACACTCCAAAAATCAAAATGAAACGTTGCACTCTCTCTCCTCCAATGAAGGTGATAGGCAGGAATTGTCTTGCTGCTCCTCACCTGCCCTGGCAGTCATTGCAGATAGACAGCAAGACTGGGGCTCTGCTCTTTCCTAGCCTTGCAAAGAGGCACTCTGCTTTTTCTCACTCTCGCACTCCAAAAATCAAAATGAAACGTTGCACTCTCTCTCCTCCAAGGAAGGTGCTAGGCAGGAATTGTCTTGCTGCTCCTCACTTGCCCTGGCAGTCATTGCAGATAGACAGCAAGACTGGGGCTCTGCTCTTTCCTAACCTTGCAAACAGCCAAAGCAGTTCGTCTCCCTCGTGAGCGCCAAAATGCTAAAATGAAACGTTGCACTCTCTCTCCTCCAAGGAAGGTGCTAGGCAGGAATTGTCTTGCTGGTCCTCACTTCCCCTGGCAGTCATTGCAGATAAACAGCAAGACTGGGGCTCTGCTCTTTCCTAGCCTTGCAAACAGACACTCTGCTTTTTCTCACTCTCGCACTCCAAAAATCAGAATGAAACGTTGCACTCTCTCTCCTCCAAGGAAGGTGCTAGGCAGGAATTCTCCTGCTGGTCCTCACTTGCCCTGGCAGTCATTGCAGATAAACAGCAAGACTGGGGCTCTGCTCTTTCCTAGCCTTGCAAACAGGCACTCTGCTTTTCCTCACTCTCGCACTCCAAAAATCAAAATGAAACGTTGCACACTCTCTCCTCCAAGGAAGGTGCTAGGCAGGAATTGTCTTGCTGGTCCTCACTTGCCCTGGCAGTCATTGCAGATAAGCAGCAAGACTGGGGCTCTGCTCTTTCCTAGCCTTGCAAACAGCCAATGCAGTTCGTCTCCCTCGTGAGCGCCAAAATGCTAAAATGAAACGTTGTACTGTCTTACCTCCAAGGAAGGTGCAAGGCAGGAATTGTCTTGCTGGTCCTCACTTGCCCTCGCAGTCACTGCAGGTAAACAGCAAGACTGGGGCTCTGCTCTCTCCTAGCCTTGCAAACAGCCAAAGCAGTTCGTCTCCCTCGTGAGCGCCAAAATGCTAAAATGTAACGTTGCACTCTCTGTCCTCCAAGGAAGGTGCTAGGCAGGAATTGTCTTGCTGGCCCTCACTTGCCCTGGCAGTCAGTGCAGATAAACAGCAAGACTGGGGCTCTGCTCTTTCCTAGACTTGCAAACAGCCAATGCAGTTCGTCTCTCTCGTGAGCGCCAAAATGCTAAAATGAAACGTTGCACTCTCTCTCCTCCAAGGAAGGTGCTAGGCAGGAATTGTCTTGCTGGTGCTCACTTGCCCTGGCAGTCATTGCAGATGAACAGCAAGACTGGGGCTCTGCTCTTTCCTAGCCTTGCAAATAGGCACTCTGCTTTTTCTCACTCTCGCACTCCAAATATCAAAATGAAACGTTGCACTCTTTCTCCTCCAAGGAAGGTGCTAGGCAGGAATTGTCTTGCTGGTCCTCACTTGCCCTGGCAGTCATTGCAGATAAACAGCAAGACTGGGGCTCTGCTCTTTCCTAGCCTTGTAAACAGCCGAAGTAGTTCGTCTCCCTCGTGAGCGCCAAAATGCTAAAATGAAACGTTGGACTCTCTCTCCTCCAAGGAAGGTGCTAGGCAGGAATTGTCTTGCTGGCCCTCACTTGCCCTGGCAGTCAGTGCAGATAAACAGCAAGACTGGGGCTCTGCTCTTTCCTAGCCTTGTAAACAGCCGAAGTAGTTCGTCTCCCTCGTGAGCGCCAAAATGCTAAAATGAAACGTTGGACTCTCTCTCCTCCAAGGAAGGTGCTAGGCAGGAATTGTCTTGCTGGCCCTCACTTGCCCTGGCAGTCAGTGCAGATAAACAGCAAGACTGGGGCTCTGCTCTTTCCTAGCCTTGCAAACAGCCAATGCAGTTTGTCTCCCTCGTGAGCGCCAAAATGCTAAAATGAAACGTTGCACTCTCTCTCCTCCAAGGAAGGTGCTAGGCAGGAATTGTCTTGCTGCTCCTCACTTGCCCTGGCAGTCATTGCAGATAAGCAGCAAGACTGGGGCTCTGCTCTTTCCTAGCCTTGCAAACAGGCACTCTGCTTTTTCTCACTCTTGAACTCCAAAAATCAAAATGAAACGTTGCACTCTCTCTCCTCCAAGGAAGGTGCTAGGCAGGAATTGTCTTGCTGGTCCTCACTTGCCCTGGCAGTCATTGCAGGTGAACAGCAAGACTGGGGCTCTGCTCTTCCCTAGCCTTGCAAACAGCCAAAGCAGTTCGTCCCACTCGTGAGCGCCAAAATGCTAAAATGTAACGTTGCACTCTCTGTCCTCCAAGGAAGGTGCTAGGCAGGAATTGTCTTGCTGGCCCTCACTTGCCCTGGCAGTCAGTGCAGATAAACAGCAAGACTGGGGCTCTGCTCTTTCCTAGACTTGCAAACAGCCAATGCAGTTCGTCTCCCTCGTGAGCGCCAAAATGCTAAAATGAAACGTTGCACTCTCTCTCCTCCAAGGAAGGTGCTAGGCAGGAATTGTCTTGCTGGTGCTCACTTGCCCTGGCAGTCATTGCAGATGAACAGCAAGACTGGGGCTCTGCTCTTTCCTAGCCTTGCAAATAGGCACTCTGCTTTTTCTCACTCTCGCACTCCAAAAATCAAAATGAAACGTTGCACTCTTTCTCCTCCAAGGAAGGTGCTAGGCAGGAATTGTCTTGCTGGTCCTCACTTGCCCTGGCAGTCATTGCAGATAAGCAGCAAGACTGGGGCTCTGCTCTTTCCTAGCCTTGCAAACAGCCAATGCAGTTCGTCTCCCTCGTGAGCGCCAAAATGCTAAAATGAAACGTTGCAGTCTCTCTCCTCCAAGGAAGATGCTATTCAGGAATTGTCTTGCTGGTCCTCACTTGCCCTGGCAGTCATTGCAGATAAACAGCAAGACTGGGGCTCTGCTCTTTCCTAGCCTTGTAAACAGCCGAAGTAGTTCGTCTCCCTCGTGAGCGCCAAAATGCTAAAATGAAACGTTGGACTCTCTCTCCTCCAAGGAAGGTGCTAGGCAGGAATTGTCTTGCTGGCCCTCACTTGCCCTGGCAGTCAGTGCAGATAAACAGCAAGACTGGGGCTCTGCTCTTTCCTAGCCTTGCAAACAGCCAATGCAGTTTGTCTCCCTCGTGAGCGCCAAAATGCTAAAATGAAACGTTGCACTCTCTCTCCTCCAAGGAAGGTGCTAGGCAGGAATTGTCTTGCTGCTCCTCACTTGCCCTGGCAGTCATTGCAGATAAGCAGCAAGACTGGGGCTCTGCTCTTTCCTAGCCTTGCAAACAGGCACTCTGCTTTTTCTCACTCTTGAACTCCAAAAATCAAAATGAAACGTTGCACTCTCTCTCCTCCAAGGAAGGTGCTAGGCAGGAATTGTCTTGCTGGTCCTCACTTGCCCTGGCAGTCATTGCAGATAAACAGCAAGACTGGGGCTCTGCTCTTCCCTAGCCTTGCAAACAGCCAAAGCAGTTCGTCCCACTCGTGAGCGCGAAAATGCTAAAATGAAACGTTGCACTCTCTCTCCTCCAAGGAAGGTGCTAGGCAGGAATTGTCTTGCTGCTCCTCACTTGCCCTGGCAGTCATTGCAGATAAACAGCAAGACTGGGGCTCTGCTCTTTCCTAGCCTTGCAAACAGCCAATGCAGTTCGTCTCCCTTATGAGCGCCAAAATGCTAAAATGAAACGTTGCACTCTCTCTCCTCCAAGGAAGGTGCTAGGCAGGAATTGTCTTGATGGTCCTCACTTGCCCTGGCAGTCATTGCAGACGAACAGGAAGACTGGGGCTCTGCTCTTTCCTAGCCTTGCAAATAGGCACTCTGCTTTTACTCACTCTCGCACTCCAAAAATCAAAATGAAACGTTGCACTCTTTCTCCTCTAAGGAAGGTGCTAGGCAGGAATTGTCTTGCTGGTCCTCACTTGCCCTGGCAGTCATTGCAGATAAGCAGCAAGACTGGGGCTCTGCTCTTTCCTAGCCTTGCAAACAGCCAATGCAGTTCGTCTCCCTCGTGAGCGCCAAAATGCTAAAATGAAACGTTGCACTCTCTCTCCTCCAAGGAAGGTGCTAGGCAGGAATTGTGTTGCTGGTCCTCACTTGCCCTGGCAGTCATTGCAGATAAACAGCAAGACTGGGGCTCTGCTCTTTCCTAGCCTTGCAAACAGCCAAAGCAGTTCGTCTCCCTTGTGAGCGCCAAAATGCTAAAATGAAACGTTGCAATCTCTCTCCTCCAAGGAAGGTGCTAGGCAGGAATTGTCTTGCTGGTACTCATTTGCCCTGTCAGTCATTGCAGATAAACACCAAGACTGAGGCTCTGCTCTTTCCTAGCCTTCCAAACAGCCAATGCAGTTCGTCTCCCTCGTGAGCGCCAAAATGCTAAAATGAAACGTTGCACTCTCTCTCCTCCAAGGAAGGTGCTAGACAGGAATTGTCTTGCTGGTCCTCACTTGCCCTGGCAGTCATTGCAGATAAACAGCAAGACTGGGGCTCTGCTCTTTCCTAGCCTTGCAAACAGCCAAAGTAGTTCGTCTCCCTTGCGAGCGCCAAAATGCTAAAATGAAACGTTGCACTCTCTCTCCTCCAAGGAAGGTGCTAGGCAGGAATTGTCTTGCTGGTACTCATTTGCCCTGGTAGTCATTGCAGATAAACACCAAGACTGGGGCTCTGCTCTTTCCTAGCCTTGCAAACAGGCACTCTGCTTTTTCTCACTCACGCACTCCAAAAAGCAAAATGAAACGTTGCACTCTTTCTCCTCCAAGGAAGGTGCTAGGCAGGAATTGTCTTGCTGGTCCTCACTTACCCTGGCAGTCATTGCAGATAAGCAGCAAGACTGGGGCTCTGCTCTTTCCTAGCCTTGCAAACAGCCAATGCAGTTCGTCTCCCTCGTGAGCGCCAAAATGCTAAAATGAAACGTTGCACTCTCTCTCCTCCAAGGAAGGTGCTAGGCAGGAATTGTCTTGCTGGTCCTCACTTGCCCTGGCAGTCATTGCAGATAAACAGCAAGACTGGGGCTCTGCTCTTTCCTAGCCTTGCAAACAGCCAAAGTAGTTCGTCTCCCTCGTGAGCGCCAAAATGCTAAAATGAAACGTTGCACTCTCTCTCCTCCAAGGAAGGTGCTAGGCAGGAATTGTCTTGCTGGTACTCATTTGCCCTGGCAGTCATTGCAGATAAACACCAAGACTGAGGCTCTGCTCTTTCCTAGCCTTCCAAACAGCCAATGCAGTTCGTCTCCCTCGTGAGCGCCAAACTGCTAAAATGAAATGTTGCACTCTCTCTCCTCCAAGGAAGGTGCTAGGCAGGAATTGTCTTGCTGGTCCTCACTTGCCCTGGTAGTCATTTCAGATGAACAGCAAGTCTGGGGCTCTGCTCTTTCCTAGCCTTGCAAACAGGCACTCTACTTTTCCTCACTCTCGCACTCCAAAAATCAAAATGAAACGTTGCACTCTCTCTCCTCCAAGGAAGGTGCTAGGCAGGAATTGTCTTGCTGGTCCTCACTTGCCCTGGCAGTCATTGCAGATAAACAGCAAGACTGGGGCTCTGCTCTTTCCTAGCCTTGGAAACAGCCAATGCAGTTCGTCTCCCTCGTGAGCGCCAAAATGCTAAAATGAAACGTTGCAAACTCTCTCCTCCAAGGAAGGTGCTAGGCAGGAATTGTCTCGCTGCTCCTCACTTGCCCTATCAGTCATTGCAGATGAACAGCAAGACTGGGGCTCTGCTCTTTCCTAGCCTTGCAAACAGGCACTCTACTTTTCCTCACTCTCGCACTCCAAAAATCAAAATGAAACGTTGCACTCTCTCTCCTGCAAGGAAGGTGCTAGGCAGGAATTGTCTTGCTGCTCCTCACTTGCCCTGGCAGTCATTGCAGATAAACAGCAAGACTGGGGCTCTGCTCTTTCCTAGCCTTGCAAACAGCCAATGCAGTTCGTCTCCCTCGTGAGCGCCAAAACGCTAAAAGGAAACGTTGCACTCTCTCTCCTCCAAGGAAGGTGCTAGGCAGGAATTGTCTTGCTGGTCCTCACTTGCCCTGGCAGTCATTGCAGATAAACACCAAGACTGGGGCTCTGCTCTTTCCTAGCCTTGCAAACAGCCAATGCAGTTCGTCTCCCTCGTGAGCGCCAAAATGCTAAAAGGAAACGTTGCACTCTCTCTCCTCCAAGGAAGGTGCTAGGCAGGAATTGTCTTGCTGGTCCTCTCTTGCCCTGGCAGTCATTGCAGATGAACAGCAAGACTGGGGCTCTGCTCTTTCCTAGACTTGCAAACAGCCAATGCAGTTCGTCTCCCTCGTGAGCGTCAAAATGCTAAAATGAAACGTTGCACTCTCTCTCCTCCAAGGAAGGTGCTAGGCAGGAATTGTCTTGCTGGTCCTCACTTGCCCTGGCAGTCATTGCAGATGAACAGCAAGACTGGGGCTCTGCTCTTTCCTAGCCTTGCAAATAGGCACTCTGCTTTTTCTCACTCTCGCACTCCAAAAATCAAAATGAAACGTTGCACTCTTTCTCCTCCAAGGAAGGTGCTAGGCAGGAATTGTCTTGCTTGTCCTCACTTGCCCTGGCAGTCATTGCAGATAAGCAGCAAGACTGGGGCTCTGCTCTTTCCTAGCCTTGCAAACAGCCAATGCAGTTCGTCTCCCTCGTGAGCGCCAAAATGCTAAAATGAAACGTTGCAGTCTCTCTCCTCCAAGGAAGATGCTAGGCAGGAATTGTCTTGCTGGTCCTCACTTGCCCTGGCAGTCATTGCAGATAAACAGCAAGACTGGGGCTCTGCTCTTTCCTAGCCTTGTAAACAGCCGAAGTAGTTCGTCTCCCTCGTGAGCGCCAAAATGCTAAAATGAAACGTTGGACTCTCTCTCCTCCAAGGAAGGTGCTAGGCAGGAATTGTCTTGCTGGCCCTCACTTGCCCTGGCAGTCAGTGCAGATAAACAGCAAGACTGGGGCTCTGCTCTTTCCTAGCCTTGCAAACAGCCAATGCAGTTTGTCTCCCTCGTGAGCGCCAAAATGCTAAAATGAAACGTTGCACTCTCTCTCCTCCAAGGAAGGTGCTAGGCAGGAATTGTCTTGCTGCTCCTCACTTGCCCTGGCAGTCATTGCAGATAAGCAGCAAGACTGGGGCTCTGCTCTTTCCTAGCCTTGCAAACAGGCACTCTGCTTTTTCTCACTCATGAACTCCAAAAATCAAAATGAAACGTTGCACTCTCTCTCCTCCAAGGAAGGTGCTAGGCAGGAATTGTCTTGCTGGTCCTAACTTGCCCTGGCAGTCATTGCAGATAAACAGCAAGACTGGGGCTCTGCTCTTCCCTAGCCTTGCAAACAGCCAAAGCAGTTCGTCCCACTCGTGAGCGCCAAAATGCTAAAATGAAACGTTGCACTCTCTCTCCTCCAAGGAAGGTGCTAGGCAGGAATTGTCTTGCTGCTCCTCACTTGCCCTGGCAGTCATTGCAGATAAACAGCAAGACTGGGGCTCTGCTCTTTCCTAGCCTTGCAAACAGCCAATGCAGTTCGTCTCCCTTATGAGCGCCAAAATGCTAAAATGAAACGTTGCACTCTCTCTCCTCCAAGGAAGGTGCTAGGCAGGAATTGTCTTGATGGTCCTCACTTGCCCTGGCAGTCATTGCAGATAAACAGCAAGTCTGGGGCTCTGCTCTTTCCTAGCCTTACAAACAGGCACTCTGCTTTTACTCACTCTCGCACTCCAAAAATCAAAATGAAACGTTGCACTCTTTCTCCTCTAAGGAAGGTGCTAGGCAGGAATTGTCTTGCTGGTCCTCACTTGCCCTGGCAGTCATTGCAGATAAGCAGCAAGACTGGGGCTCTGCTCTTTCCTAGCCTTGCAAACAGCCAATGCAGTTCGTCTCCCTCGTGAGCGCCAAAATGCTAAAATGAAACGTTGCAGTCTCTCTCCTCCAAGGAAGATGCTAGGCAGGAATTGTCTTGCTGGTCTTCACTTGCCCTGGCAGTCATTGCAGATAAACAGCAAGACTGGGGCTCTGCTCTTCCCTAGCCTTGCAAACAGCCAAAGCAGTTCGTCCCACTCGTGAGCGCCAAAATGCTAAAATGAAACGTTGCACTCTCTCTCCTCCAAGGAAGGTGCTAGGCAGGAATTGTCTTGCTGGTCCTAACTTGCCCTGGCAGTCATTGCAGATAAACAGCAAGACTGGGGCTCTGCTCTTCCCTAGCCTTGCAAACAGCCAAAGCAGTTCGTCCCACTCGTGAGCGCCAAAATGCTAAAATGAAACGTTGCACTCTCTCTCCTCCAAGGAAGGTGCTAGGCAGGAATTGTCTTGCTGCTCCTCACTTGCCCTGGCAGTCATTGCAGATAAACAGCAAGACTGGGGCTCTGCTCTTTCCTAGCCTTGCAAACAGCCAATGCAGTTCGTCTCCCTTATGAGCGCCAAAATGCTAAAATGAAACGTTGCACTCTCTCTCCTCCAAGGAAGGTGCTAGGCAGGAATTGTCTTGATGGTCCTCACTTGCCCTGGCAGTCATTGCAGACGAACAGGAAGACTGGGGCTCTGCTCTTTCCTAGCCTTGCAAATAGGCACTCTGCTTTTACTCACTCTCGCACTCCAAAAATCAAAATGAAACGTTGCACTCTTTCTCCTCTAAGGAAGGTGCTAGGCAGGAATTGTCTTGCTGGTCCTCACTTGCCCTGGCAGTCATTGCAGATAAACAGCAAGACTCGGGCTCTGCTCTTTCCTAGCCTTGCAAACAGCCAAAGAAGTTCGTCTCCCTTGTGAGCGCCAAAATGCTAAAATGAAACGTTGCAATCTCTCTCCTCCAAGGAAGGTGCTAGGCAGGAATTGTCTTGCTGGTACTCATTTGCCCTGTCAGTCATTGCAGATAAACACCAAGACTGAGGCTCTGCTCTTTCCTAGCCTTCCAAACAGCCAATGCAGTTCGTCTCCCTCGTGAGCGCCAAAATGCTAAAAGGAAACGTTGCACTCTCTCTCCTCCAAGGAAGGTGCTAGACAGGAATTGTCTTGCTGGTCCTCACTTGCCCTGGCAGTCATTGCAGATAAACAGCAAGACTGGGGCTCTGCTCTTTCCTAGCCTTGCAAACAGCCAAAGTAGTTCGTCTCCCTCGTGAGCGCCAAAATGCTAAAATGAAACGTTGCACTCTCTCTCCTCCAAGGAAGGTGCTAGGCAGGAATTGTCTTGCTGGTACTCATTTGCCCTGGTAGTCATTGCAGCTAAACACCAAGACTGGGGCTCTGCTCTTTCCTAGCCTTGCAAACAGGCACTCTGCTTTTTCTCACTCACGCACTCCAAAAAGCAAAATGAAACGTTGCACTCTTTCTCCTCCAAGGAAGGTGCTAGGCAGGAATTGTCTTGCTGGTCCTCACTTACCCTGGCAGTCATTGCAAATAAGCAGCAAGACTGGGGCTCTGCTCTTTCCTAGCCTTGCAAACAGCCAATGCAGTTCGTCTCCCTCGTGAGCGCCAAAATGCTAAAATGAAACGTTGCACTCTCTCTCCTCCAAGGAAGGTGCTAGGCAGGAATTGTCTTGCTGGTCCTCGCTTGCCCTGCCAGTCATTGCAGATAAACAGCAAGACTGGGGCTCTGCTCTTTCCTAGCCTTGCAAACAGCCAAAGTAGTTCGTCTCCCTCGTGAGCGCCAAAATGCTAAAATGAAACGTTGCACTCTCTCTCCTCCAAGGAAGGTGCTAGGCAGGAATTGTCTTGCTGGTACTCATTTGCCCTGGCAGTCATTGCAGATAAACACCAAGACTGAGGCTCTGCTCTTTCCTAGCCTTCCAAACAGCCAATGCAGTTCGTCTCCCTCGTGAGCGCCAAACTGCTAAAATGAAATGTTGCACTCTCTCTCCTCCAAGGAAGGTGCTAGGCAGGAATTGTCTTGCTGGTCCTCACTTGCCCTGGTAGTCATTTCAGATGAATAGCAAGTCTGGGGCTCTGCTCTTTCCTAGCCTTGCAAACAGGCACTCTACTTTTCCTCACTCTCGCACTCCAAAAATCAAAATGAAACGTTGCACTCTCTCTCCTCCAAGGAAGGTGCTAGGCAGGAATTGTCTTGCTGGTCCTCACTTGCCCTGGCAGTCATTGCAGATAAACAGCAAGACTGGGGCTCTGCTCTTTCCTAGCCTTGGAAACAGCCAATGCAGTTCGTCTCCCTCGTGAGCGCCAAAATGCTAAAATGAAACGTTGCAAACTCTCTCCTCCAAGGAAGGTGCTAGGCAGGAATTGTCTCGCTGCTCCTCACTTGCCCTGTCAGTCATTGCAGATGAACAGCAAGACTGGGGCTCTGCTCTTTCCTAGCCTTGCAAACAGGCACTCTACTTTTCCTCACTCTCGCACTCCAAAAATCAAAATGAAACGTTGCACTCTCTCTCCTGCAAGGAAGGTGCTAGGCAGGAATTGTCTTGCTGCTCCTCACTTGCCCTGGCAGTCATTGCAGATAAACAGCAAGACTGGGGCTCTGCTCTTTCCTAGCCTTGCAAACAGCCAATGCAGTTCGTCTCCCTCGTGAGCGCCAAAACGCTAAAAGGAAACGTTGCACTCTCTCTCCTCCAAGGAAGGTGCTAGGCAGGAATTGTCTTGCTGGTCCTCACTTGCCCTGGCAGTCATTGCAGAGAAACACCAAGACTGGGGCTCTGCTCTTTCCTAGCCTTGCAAACAGCCAATGCAGTTCGTCTCCCTCGTGAGCGCCAAAATGCTAAAAGGAAACGTTCCACTCTCTCTCCTCCAAGGAAGGTGCTAGGCAGGAATTGTCTTGCTGGTCCTCTCTTGCCCTGGCAGTCATTGCAGATGAACAGCAAGACTGGGGCTCTGCTCTTTCCTAGACTTGCAAACAGCCAATGCAGTTCGTCTCCCTCGTGAGCGTCAAAATGCTAAAATGAAACGTTGCACTCTCTCTCCTCCAAGGAAGGTGCTAGGCAGGAATTGTCTTGCTGGTGCTCACTTGCCCTGGCAGTCATTGCAGATGAACAGCAAGACTGGGGCTCTGCTCTTTCCTAGCCTTGCAAATAGGCACTCTGCTTTTTCTCAATCTCGCACTCCAAAAATCAAAATGAAACGTTGCACTCTTTCTCCTCCAAGGAAGGTGCTAGGCAGGAATTGTCTTGCTTGTCCTCACTTGCCCTGGCAGTCATTGCAGATAAGCAGCAAGACTGGGGCTCTGCTCTTTCCTAGCCTTGCAAACAGCCAATGCAGTTCGTCTCCCTCGTGAGCGCCAAAATGCTAAAATAAAACGTTGCAGTCTCTCTCCTCCAAGGAAGATGCTAGGCAGGAATTGTCTTGCTGGTCCTCACTTGCCCTGGCAGTCATTGCAGATAAACAGCAAGACTGGGGCTCTGCTCTTTCCTAGCCTTGTAAACAGCCGAAGTAGTTCGTCTCCCTCGTGAGCGCCAAAATGCTAAAATGAAACGTTGGACTCTCTCTCCTCCAAGGAAGGTGCTAGGCAGGAATTGTCTTGCTGGCCCTCACTTGCCCTGGCAGTCAGTGCAGATAAACAGCAAGACTGGGGCTCTGCTCTTTCCTAGCCTTGCAAACAGCCAATGCAGTTTGTCTCCCTCGTGAGCGCCAAAATGCTAAAATGAAACGTTGCACTCTCTCTCCTCCAAGGAAGGTGCTAGGCAGGAATTGTCTTGCTGCTCCTCACTTGCCCTGGCAGTCATTGCAGATAAGCAGCAAGACTGGGGCTCTGCTCTTTCCTAGCCTTGCAAACAGGCACTCTGCTTTTTCTCACTCATGAACTCCAAAAATCAAAATGAAACGTTGCACTCTCTCTCCTCCAAGGAAGGTGCTAGGCAGGAATTGTCTTGCTGGTCCTAACTTGCCCTGGCAGTCATTGCAGATAAACAGCAAGACTGGGGCTCTGCTCTTCCCTAGCCTTGCAAACAGCCAAAGCAGTTCGTCCCACTCGTGAGCGCCAAAATGCTAAAATGAAACGTTGCACTCTCTCTCCTCCAAGGAAGGTGCTAGGCAGGAATTGTCTTGCTGCTCCTCACTTGCCCTGGCAGTCATTGCAGATAAACAGCAAGACTGGGGCTCTGCTCTTTCCTAGCCTTGCAAACAGCCAATGCAGTTCGTCTCCCTTATGAGCGCCAAAATGCTAAAATGAAACGTTGCACTCTCTCTCCTCCAAGGAAGGTGCTAGGCAGGAATTGTCTTGATGGTCCTCACTTGCCCTGGCAGTCATTGCAGACGAACAGGAAGACTGGGGCTCTGCTCTTTCCTAGCCTTGCAAATAGGCACTCTGCTTTTACTCACTCTCGCACTCCAAAAATCAAAATGAAACGTTGCACTCTTTCTCCTCTAAGGAAGGTGCTAGGCAGGAATTGTCTTGCTGGTCCTCACTTGCCCTGGCAGTCATTGCAGATAAGCAGCAAGACTGGGGCTCTGCTCTTTCCTAGCCTTGCAAACAGCCAATGCAGTTCGTCTCCCTCGTGAGCGCCAAAATGCTAAAATGAAACGTTGCAGTCTCTCTCCTCCAAGGAAGATGCTAGGCAGGAATTGTCTTGCTGGTCCTCACTTGCCCTGGCAGTCATTGCAGATAAACAGCAAGACTGGGGCTCTGCTCTTTCCTAGCCTTGCAAACAGCCAAAGCAGTTCGTCTCCCTTGTGAGCGCCAAAATGCTAAAATGAAACGTTGCAATCTCTCTCCTCCAAGGAAGGTGCTAGGCAGGAATTGTCTTGCTGGTACTCATTTGCCCTGTCAGTCATTGCAGATAAACACCAAGACTGAGGCTCTGCTCTTTCCTAGCCTTCCAAACAGCCAATGCAGTTCGTCTCCCTCGTGAGCGCCAAAATGCTAAAAGGAAACGTTGCACTCTCTCTCCTCCAAGGAAGGTGCTAGACAGGAATTGTCTTGCTGGTCCTCACTTGCCCTGGCAGTCATTGCAGATAAACAGCAAGACTGGGGCTCTGCTCTTTCCTAGCCTTGCAAACAGCCAAAGTAGTTCGTCTCCCTCGTGAGCGCCAAAATGCTAAAATGAAACGTTGCACTCTCTCTCCTCCAAGGAAGGTGCTAGGCAGGAATTGTCTTGCTGGTACTCATTTGCCCTGGTAGTCATTGCAGCTAAACAGCAAGACTGGGGCTCTGCTCTTTCCTAGCCTTGCAAACAGGCACTCTGCTTTTTCTCACTCACGCACTCCAAAAAGCAAAATGAAACGTTGCACTCTTTCTCCTCCAAGGAAGGTGCTAGGCAGGAATTGTCTTGCTGGTCCTCACTTACCCTGGCAGTCATTGCAGATAAGCAGCAAGACTGGGGCTCTGCTCTTTCCTAGCCTTGCAAACAGCCAATGCAGTTCGTCTCCCTCGTGAGCGCCAAAATGCTAAAATGAAACGTTGTACTGTCTTACCTCCAAGGAAGGTGCAAGGCAGGAATTGTCTTGCTGGTCCTCACTTGCCCTGCCAGTCATTGCAGATAAACAGCAAGACTGGGGCTCTGCTCTTTCCTAGCCTTGCAAACAGCCAAAGTAGTTCGTCTCCCTCGTGAGCGCGAAAATGCTAAAATGAAACGTTGCACTCTCTCTCCTCCAAGGAAGGTGCTAGGCAGGAATTGTCTTGCTGGTACTCATTTGCCCTGGCAGTCATTGTAGATAAACACCAAGACTGAGGCTCTGCTCTTTCCTAGCCTTCCAAACAGCCAATGCAGTTCGTCTCCCTCGTGAGCGCCAAACTGCTAAAGTGAAATGTTGCACTCTCTCTCCTCCAAGGAAGGTGCTAGGCAGGAATTGTCTTGCTGGTCCTCACTTGCCCTGGTAGTCATTTCAGATGAACAGCAAGTCTGGAGCTCTGCTCTTTCCTAGCCTTGCAAACAGGCACTCTACTTTTCCTCACTCTCGCACTCCAAAAATCAAAATGAAACGTTGCACTCTCTCTCCTCCAAGGAAGGTGCTAGGCAGGAATTGTCTTGCTGGTCCTCACTTCCCCTGGCAGTCATTGCAGATAAACAGCAAGACTGGGGCTCTGCTCTTTCCTAGCCTTGCAAACAGCCAATGCAGTTCGTCTCCCTCGTGAGCGCCAAAATGCTAAAATGAAACGTTGCAAACTCTCTCCTCCAAGGAAGGTGCTAGGCAGGAATTGTCTCGCTGCTCCTCACTTGCCCTGTCAGTCATTGCAGATGAACAGCAAGACTGGGGCTCTGCTCTTTCCTAGCCTTGCAAACAGGCACTCTACTTTTCCTCACTCTCGCACTCCAAAAATCAAAATGAAACGTTGCACTCTCTCTCCTGCAAGGAAGGTGCTAGGCAGGAATTGTCTTGCTGCTCCTCACTTGCCCTGGCAGTCATTGCAGATAAACAGCAAGACTGGGGCTCTGCTCTTTCCTAGCCTTGCAAACAGCCAATGCAGTTCGTCTCCCTCGTGAGCGCCAAAACGCTAAAAGGAAACGTTGCACTCTCTCTCCTCCAAGGAAGGTGCTAGGCAGGAATTGTCTTGCTGGTCCTCACTTGCCCTGGCAGTCATTGCAGATAAACACCAAGACTGGGGCTCTGCTCTTTCCTAGCCTTGCAAACAGCCAATGCAGTTCGTCTCCCTCGTGAGCGCCAAAATGCTAAAAGGAAACGTTGCACTCTCTCTCCTCCAAGGAAGGTGCTAGGCAGGAATTGTCTTGCTGGTCCTCTCTTGCCCTGGCAGTCATTGCAGATGAACAGCAAGACTGGGGCTCTGCTCTTTCCTAGCCTTGCAAACAGACAATGCAGTTCATCTCCGTCGTGAGCGTAAAAATGCTAAAATGAAACGTTGCACTCTCTCTCCTCCAAGGAAGGTGCTAGGCAGGAATTGTCTTGTTGGTCCTCACTTGCCCTGGCAGCCAGTGCAGATAAACAGCAAGACTGGGGCTCTGCTCTTTCCTAGCCTTGGAAACAGGCACTCTGCTTTTTCTCACTCTCGCACTCCAAAAAGCAAAATGAAACGTTGCACTCTTTCTCCTCCAAGGAAGGTGCTAGGCAGGAATTGTCTTGCTGGCCCTCACTTGCCCTGGCAGTCATTGCAGATAAGCAGCAAGACTGAGGCTCTGCTCTTTACTAGCCTTCCAAACAGCCAATGCAGTTCGTCTCTCTCGTGAGCGCCAAACTGCTAAAATGAAACGTTGCACTCTCTCTCCTCCAAGGAAGGTGCTAGGCAGGAATTGTCTTGCTGGTCCTCAATTGCCCTGGCAGTCATTTCAGATGAACAGCAAGTCTGGGGCTCTGCTCTTTCCTAGCCTTGCAAACAGGCACTCTACTTTTCCTCACTCTCGCACTCCAAAAATCAAAATGAAACGTTGCACTCTCTCTCCTCCAAGGAAGGTGCTAGGCAGGAATTGTCTCGCTGCTCCTCACTTGCCCTGGCAGTCATTGCAGATGAACAGCAAGACTGGGGCTCTGCTCTTTCCTAGCCTTGCAAACAGCCAAAGCAGTTCGTCTCCCTCGTGAGCGCCAAAATGCTAAAAGGAAACGTTGCACTCTCTCTCCTCCAAGGAAGGCGCTAGGCAGGAATTGTCTTGATGGTCCTCACTTGCCTTGGCAGTCATTGCAGATGAACAGCAAGACTGGGGCTCTGCTCTTTCCTAGCCTTGCAAACAGCCAATGCAGTTCGTCTCCCTCGTGAGCGCCAAAATGCTAAAATGAAACGTTGCACTCTCTCTCCTCCAAGGAAGGTGCTAGGCAGGAATTGTCTTGCTGGTCCTCACTTGCCCTGGCAGTCATTGCAGATGAACAGCAAGACTGGGGCTCTGCTCTTTCCTAGCCTTGCAAACAGCCAATGCAGTTCGTCTATCTCCTGAGCGCCAAAATGCTAAAATGAAACGTTGCACTCTCTCTCCTCCAAGGAAGGTGCTAGGCAGGAATTGTCTCGCTGCTCCTCACTTGCCCTGGCAGTCATTGCAGATAAACAGCAAGACTGGGGCTCTGCTCTTTCCTAGCCTTGCAAACAGGCACACTGCTTTTTCTCACTCTCGCACTCCAAAAATCAAAATGAAACGTTGCACTCTCTCTCCTCCAAGGAAGGTGATAGGCAGGAATTGTCTTGCTGCTCCTCACTTGCCCTGGCAGTCATTGCAGATAGACAGCAAGACTGGGGCTCTGCTCTTTCCTAGCCTTGCAAACCGCCAATGCAGTTCGTCTCCCTCGTGAGCGCCAAAATGCTAAAATGCAACGTTGCACTCTCTCTCCTCCAAGGAAGGTGCTAGGCAGGAATTGTCTTGCTGGTCCTCACTTGCCCTGGCAGTCACTGCAGGTAAACAGAAAGACTGGGGCTCTGCTCTTTCCTAGCCTTGCAAACAGCCAAAGCAGTTCGTCTCCCTCGTCAGCGCCAAAATGCTAAAATGAAACGTTGCACTCTCTCTCCTCCAAGGAAGGTGCTAGGCAGGAATTGTCTTGCTGGTCCTCACTTGCCCTGGCAGTCATTGCAGATAAACAGCAAGACTGGGGCTCTGCTCTTTCCTAGCCTTGCAAACAGGCACTCTGCTTTTTCTCACTCTCGCACTCCAAAAATCAGAATGAAACGTTGCACTCTCTCTCCTCCAAGGAAGGTGCTAGGCAGGAATTCTCCTGCTGGTCCTCACTTGCCCTGGCAGTCATTGCAGATAAACAGCAAGACTGGGGCTCTGCTCTTTCCTAGCCTTGCAAACAGGCACTCTGCTTTTCCTCACTCTCGCACTCCAAAAATCAAAATGAAACGTTGCACACTCTCTCCTCCAAGGAAGGTGCTAGGCAGGAATTGTCTTGCTGGTCCTCACTTGCCCTGGCAGTCATTGCAGATAAGCAGGAAGACTGGGGCTCTGCTCTTTCCTAGCCTTGCAAACAGCCAATGCAGTTCGTCTCCCTCGTGAGCGCCAAAATGCTAAAATGAAACGTTGTACTGTCTTACCTCCAAGGAAGGTGCTAGGCAGGAATTGTCTTGCTGGTCCTCACTTCCCCTGGCAGTCATTGCAGATAAACAGCAAGACTGGGGCTCTGCTCTTTCCTAGCCTTGCAAACAGGCACTCTGCTTTTTCTCACTCTCGCACTCCAAAAATCAGAATGAAACGTTGCACTCTGTCTCCTCCAAGGAAGGTGCTAGGCAGGAATTCTCCTGCTGGTCCTCACTTGCCCTGGCAGTCATTGCAGATAAACAGCAAGACTGGGGCTCTGCTCTTTCCTAGCCTTGCAAACAGGCACTCTGCTTTTCCTCACTCTTGCACTCCAAAAATCAAAATGAAACGTTGCACACTCTCTCCTCCAAGGAAGGTGCTAGGCAGGAATTCTCTTGCTGGTCCTCACTTGCCCTGGCAGTCATTGCAGATAAGCAGGAAGACTGGGGCTCTGCTCTTTCCTAGCCTTGCAAACAGCCAATGCAGTTCGTCTCCCTCGTGAGCGCCAAAATGCTAAAATGAAACGTTGTACTGTCTTACCTCCAAGGAAGGTGCAAGGCAGGAATTGTCTTGCTGGTCCTCACTTGCCCTGGCAGTCACTGCAGGTAAACAGCAAGACTGGGGCTCTGCTCTCTCCTAGCCTTGCAAACAGCCAAAGCAGTTCGTCTCCCTCGTGAGCGCCAAAATGCTAAAATGTAACGTTGTACTCTCTGTCCTCCAAGGAAGGTGCTAGGCAGGAATTGTCTTGCTGGCCCTCACTTGCCCTGGCAGTCAGTGCAGATAAACAGCAAGACTGGCGCTCTGCTCTGTCCTAGCCTTGCAAACAGCCAATGCAGTTTGTCTCCCTCGTGAGCGCCAAAATGCTAAAATGAAACGTTGCACACTCTCTCCTCCAAGGAAGGTGCTAGGCAGGAATTGTCTTGCTGGTCCTCACTTGCCCTGGCAGTCATTGCAGATAAACAGCAAGACTGGGGCTCTGCTCTTTCCTAGCCTTGCAAACAGCCAAAGCAGTCCGTCCCCCTCGTGAGCGCCAAAATGCTAAAATGAAACGTTGCACACTCTCTCCTCCAAGAAAGGTGCTAGGCAGGAATTGTCTTGCTGGTCCTCACTTGCCCTGGCAGTCATTGCAGATAAACAGCAAGACTGGGGCTCTGCTCTTTCCTAGACTTGCAAACAGCCAATGCAGTTCGTCTCCCTCGTGAGCGCCAAAATGCTAAAATGAAATGTTGCACTCTCTCTCCTCCAAGGAAGGTGCTAGGCAGGAATTGTCTTGCTGGTACTCATTTGCCCTGGCAGTCATTGCAGATAAACACCAAGACTGGGGCTCTGCTCTTTCCTAGCCTTGCAAACAGCCAATGCAGTTCGTCTCCCTCGTGAGCGCCAAAATGCTAAAATGAAACGTTGCACTC
Organism: Phaethon aethereus; assembly: GCF_964289735.1. Taxonomy (NCBI): domain Eukaryota; kingdom Metazoa; phylum Chordata; class Aves; order Phaethontiformes; family Phaethontidae; genus Phaethon; species Phaethon aethereus. The sequence continues at coordinate 357,306 of NW_028114240.1, read as the reverse complement.
TCTCTCCTCCAAGGAAGGTGCTAGGCAGGAATTGTCTTTCTGGTCCTCACTTGCCCTGGCAGTCATTGCAGATGAACAGCAAGACTGGGGCTCTGCTCTTTCCTAGCCTTGCAAACAGCCAATGCAGTTCGTCTATCTCCTGAGCGCCAAAATGCTAAAATGAAACGTTGCACTCTCTCTCCTCCAAGGAAGGTGCTAGGCAGGAATTGTCTCGCTGCTCCTCACTTGCCCTGGCAGTCATTGCAGATAAACAGCAAGACTGGGGCTCTGCTCTTTCCTAGCCTTGCAAACAGGCACTCTGCTTTTTCTCACTCTCGCACTCCAAAAATCAAAATGAAACGTTGCACTCTCTCTCCTCCAAGGAAGGTGATAGGCAGGAATTGTCTTGCTGCTCCTCACTTGCCCTGGCAGTCATTGCAGATAGACAGCAAGACTGGGGCTCTGCTCTTTCCTAGCCTTGCAAACCGCCAATGCAGTTCGTCTCCCTCGTGAGCGCCAAAATGCTAAAATGAAACGTTGCACTCTCTCTCCTCCAAGGAAGGTGCTAGGCAGGAATTGTCTTGCTGGTCCTCACTTGCCCTGGCAGTCACTGCAGGTAAACAGAAAGACTGGGGCTCTGCTCTTTCCTAGCCTTGCAAACAGCCAAAGCAGTTCGTCTCCCTCGTCAGCGCCAAAATGCTAAAATGAAACGTTGCACTCTCTCTCCTCCAAGGAAGGTGCTAGGCAGGAATTGTCTTGCTGGTCCTCACTTGCCCTGGCAGTCATTGCAGATAAACAGCAAGACTGGGGCTCTGCTCTTTCCTAGCCTTGCAAACAGGCACTCTGCTTTTTCTCACTCTCGCACTCCAAAAATCAGAATGAAACGTTGCACTCTCTCTCCTCCAAGGAAGGTGCTAGGCAGGAATTCTCCTGCTGGTCCTCACTTGCCCTGGCAGTCATTGCAGATAAACAGCAAGACTGGGGCTCTGCTCTTTCCTAGCCTTGCAAACAGGCACTCTGCTTTTCCTCACTCTCGCACTCCAAAAATCAAAATGAAACGTTGCACACTCTCTCCTCCAAGGAAGGTGCTAGGCAGGAATTGTCTTGCTGGTCCTCACTTGCCCTGGCAGTCATTGCAGATAAGCAGGAAGACTGGGGCTCTGCTCTTTCCTAGCCTTGCAAACAGCCAATGCAGTTCGTCTCCCTCGTGAGCGCCAAAATGCTAAAATGAAACGTTGTACTGTCTTACCTCCAAGGAAGGTGCTAGGCAGGAATTGTCTTGCTGGTGCTCACTTGCCCTGGCACTCATTGCAGATAAACAGCAAGACTGGGGCTCTGCTCTTTCCTAGTCTTGCAAACAGGCACTCTGCTTTTTCTCACTCTTGCACTCCAAAAATCAAAATGAAACGTTGCACTCTCTCTCCTCCAAGGAAGGTGCTAGGCAGGAATTTTCTTGCTGGTCCTCACTTGCCCTGGCAGTCACTGCAGGTAAACAGCAAGACTGGGGCTCTGCTCTCTCCTAGCCTTGCAAACAGCCAAAGCAGTTCGTCTCCCTCGTGAGCGCCAAAATGCTAAAATGTAACGTTGTACTCTCTGTCCTCCAAGGAAGGTGCTAGGCAGGAATTGTCTTGCTGGCCCTCACTTGCCCTGGCAGTCAGTGCAGATAAACAGCAAGACTGGCGCTCTGCTCTGTCCTAGCCTTGCAAACAGCCAATGCAGTTTGTCTCCCTCGTGAGCGCCAAAATGCTAAAATGAAACGTTGCACACTCTCTCCTCCAAGGAAGGTGCTAGGCAGGAATTGTCTTGCTGGTCCTCACTTGCCCTGGCAGTTATTGCAGATAAACAGCAAGACTGGGGCTCTGCTCTTTCCTAGCCTTGCAAACAGGCACTCTGCTTTTTCTCACTCTCGCACTCCAAAAATCAAAATGAAACGTTGCACTCTCTCTCCTCCAAGGAAGGTGATAGGCAGGAATTGTCTTGCTGCTCCTCACTTGCCCTGGCAGTCATTGCAGATAGACAGCAAGACTGGGGCTCTGCTCTTTCCTAGCCTTGCAAACCGCCAATGCAGTTCGTCTCCCTCGTGAGCGCCAAAATGCTAAAATGCAACGTTGCACTCTCTCTCCTCCAAGGAAGGTGCTAGGCAGGAATTGTCTTGCTGGTCCTCACTTGCCCTGGCAGTCACTGCAGGTAAACAGAAAGACTGGGGCTCTGCTCTTTCCTAGCCTTGCAAACAGCCAAAGCAGTTCGTCTCCCTCGTCAGCGCCAAAATGCTAAAATGAAACGTTGCACTCTCTCTCCTCCAAGGAAGGTGCTAGGCAGGAATTGTCTTGCTGGTCCTCACTTGCCCTGGCAGTCATTGCAGATAAACAGCAAGACTGGGGCTCTGCTCTTTCCTAGCCTTGCAAACAGGCACTCTGCTTTTTCTCACTCTCGCACTCCAAAAATCAGAATGAAACGTTGCACTCTCTCTCCTCCAAGGAAGGTGCTAGGCAGGAATTCTCCTGCTGGTCCTCACTTGCCCTGGCAGTCATTGCAGATGAACAGCAAGACTGGGGCTCTGCTCTTTCCTAGCCTTGCAAACAGGCACTCTGCTTTTCCTCACTCTCGCACTCCAAAAATCAAAATGAAACGTTGCACACTCTCTCCTCCAAGGAAGGTGCTAGGCAGGAATTGTCTTGCTGGTCCTCACTTGCCCTGGCAGTCATTGCAGATAAGCAGGAAGACTGGGGCTCTGCTCTTTCCTAGCCTTGCAAACAGCCAATGCAGTTCGTCTCCCTCGTGAGCGCCAAAATGCTAAAATGAAACGTTGTACTGTCTTACCTCCAAGGGAGGTGCTAGGCAGGAATTGTCTTGCTGGTCCTCACTTCCCCTGGCAGTCATTGCAGATAAACAGCAAGACTGGGGCTCTGCTCTTTCCTAGCCTTGCAAACAGGCACTCTGCTTTTTCTCACTCTCGCACTCCAAAAATCAGAATGAAACGTTGCACTCTCTCTCCTCCAAGGAAGGTGCTAGGCAGGAATTCTCCTGCTGGTCCTCACTTGCCCTGGCAGTCATTGCAGATAAACAGCAAGACTGGGGCTCTGCTCTTTCCTAGCCTTGCAAACAGGCACTCTGCTTTTCCTCACTCTTGCACTCCAAAAATCAAAATGAAACGTTGCACACTCTCTCCTCCAAGGAAGGTGCTAGGCAGGAATTCTCTTGCTGGTCCTCACTTGCCCTGGCAGTCATTGCAGATAAGCAGGAAGACTGGGGCTCTGCTCTTTCCTAGCCTTGCAAACAGCCAATGCAGTTCGTCTCCCTCGTGAGCGCCAAAATGCTAAAATGAAACGTTGTACTGTCTTACCTCCAAGGAAGGTGCAAGGCAGGAATTGTCTTGCTGGTCCTCACTTGCCCTGGCAGTCACTGCAGGTAAACAGCAAGACTGGGGCTCTGCTCTCTCCTAGCCTTGCAAACAGCCAAAGCAGTTCGTCTCCCTCGTGAGCGCCAAAATGCTAAAATGTAACGTTGTACTCTCTGTCCTCCAAGGAAGGTGCTAGGCAGGAATTGTCTTGCTGGCCCTCACTTGCCCTGGCAGTCAGTGCAGATAAACAGCAAGACTGGCGCTCTGCTCTGTCCTAGCCTTGCAAACAGCCAATGCAGTTTGTCTCCCTCGTGAGCGCCAAAATGCTAAAATGAAACGTTGCACACTCTCTCCTCCAAGGAAGGTGCTAGGCAGGAATTGTCTTGCTGGTCCTCACTTGCCCTGGCAGTCATTGCAGATAAACAGCAAGACTGGGGCTCTGCTCTTTCCTAGCCTTGCAAACAGCCAAAGCAGTCCGTCCCCCTCGTGAGCGCCAAAATGCTAAAATGAAACGTTGCACACTCTCTCCTCCAAGGAAGGTGCTAGGCAGGAATTGTCTTGCTGGTCCTCACTTGCCCTGGCAGTCATTGCAGATAAACAGCAAGACTGGGGCTCTGCTCTTTCCTAGACTTGCAAACAGCCAATGCAGTTCGTCTCCCTCGTGAGCGCCAAAATGCTAAAATGAAATGTTGCACTCTCTCTCCTCCAAGGAAGGTGCTAGGCAGGAATTGTCTTGCTGGTACTCATTTGCCCTGGCAGTCATTGCAGATAAACACCAAGACTGAGGCTCTGCTCTTTCCTAGCCTTCCAAACAGCCAATGCAGTTCGTCTCCCTCGTGAGCGCCAAACTGCTAAAATGAAACGTTGCACTCTCTCTCCTCCAAGGAAGGTGCTAGGCAGGAATTGTCTTGCTGGTCCTCACTTGCCCTGGCAGTCATTTCAGATGAACAGCAAGTCTGGGGCTCTGCTCTTTCCTAGCCTTGCAAACAGGCACTCTACTTTTCCTCACTCTCGCACTCCAAAAATCAAAATGAAACGTTGCACTCTCTCTCCTCCAAGGAAGGTGCTAGGCAGGAATTGTCTCGCTGCTCCTCACTTGCCCTGGCAGTCATTGCAGATGAACAGCAAGACTGGGGCTCTGCTCTTTCCTAGCCTTGCAAACAGCCAAAGCAGTTCGTCTCCCTCGTGAGCGCCAAAATGCTAAAAGGAAACGTTGCACTCTCTCTCCTCCAAGGAAGGCGCTAGGCAGGAATTGTCTTGCTTGTCCTCACTTGCCCTGGCAGTCATTGCAGATGAACAGCAAGACTGGGGCTCTGCTCTTTCCTAGCCTTGCAAACAGCCAATGCAGTTCGTCTCCCTCGTGAGCGCCAAAATGCTAAAATGAAACGTTGCACTCTCTCTCCTCCAAGGAAGGTGCTAGGCAGGAATTGTCTTTCTGGTCCTCACTTGCCCTGGCAGTCATTGCAGATGAACAGCAAGACTGGGGCTCTGCTCTTTCCTAGCCTTGCAAACAGCCAATGCAGTTCGTCTATCTCCTGAGCGCCAAAATGCTAAAATGAAACGTTGCACTCTCTCTCCTCCAAGGAAGGTGCTAGGCAGGAATTGTCTCGCTGCTCCTCACTTGCCCTGGCAGTCATTGCAGATAAACAGCAAGACTGGGGCTCTGCTCTTTCCTAGCCTTGCAAACAGGCACTCTGCTTTTTCTCACTCTCGCACACCAAAAATCAAAATGAAACGTTGCACTCTCTCTCCTCCAAGGAAGGTGATAGGCAGGAATTGTCTTGCTGCTCCTCACTTGCCCTGGCAGTCATTGCAGATAGACAGCAAGACTGGGGCTCTGCTCTTTCCTAGCCTTGCAAACCGCCAATGCAGTTCGTCTCCCTCGTGAGCGCCAAAATGCTAAAATGCAACGTTGCACTCTCTCTCCTCCAAGGAAGGTGCTAGGCAGGAATTGTCTTGCTGGTCCTCACTTGCCCTGGCAGTCACTGCAGGTAAACAGAAAGACTGGGGCTCTGCTCTTTCCTAGCCTTGCAAACAGCCAAAGCAGTTCGTCTCCCTCGTCAGCGCCAAAATGCTAAAATGAAACGTTGCACTCTCTCTCCTCCAAGGAAGGTGCTAGGCAGGAATTGTCTTGCTGGTCCTCACTTGCCCTGGTAGTCATTGCAGATAAACAGCAAGACTGGGGCTCTGCTCTTTCCTAGCCTTGCAAACAGGCACTCTGCTTTTTCTCACTCTCGCACTCCAAAAATCAGAATGAAACGTTGCACTCTCTCTCCTCCAAGGAAGGTGCTAGGCAGGAATTCTCCTGCTGGTCCTCACTTGCCCTGGCAGTCATTGCAGATAAACAGCAAGACTGGGGCTCTGCTCTTTCCTAGCCTTGCAAACAGGCACTCTGCTTTTCCTCACTCTCGCACTCCAAAAATCAAAATGAAACGTTGCACACTCTCTCCTCCAAGGAAGGTGCTAGGCAGGAATTGTCTTGCTGGTCCTCACTTGCCCTGGCAGTCATTGCAGATAAGCAGGAAGACTGGGGCTCTGCTCTTTCCTAGCCTTGCAAACAGCCAATGCAGTTCGTCTCCCTCGTGAGCGCCAAAATGCTAAAATGAAACGTTGTACTGTCTTACCTCCAAGGAAGGTGCTAGGCAGGAATTGTCTTGCTGGTGCTCACTTGCCCTGGCACTCATTGCAGATAAACAGCAAGACTGGGGCTCTGCTCTTTCCTAGTCTTGCAAACAGGCACTCTGCTTTTTCTCACTCTTGCACTCCAAAAATCAAAATGAAACGTTGCACTCTCTCTCCTCCAAGGAAGGTGCTAGGCAGGAATTTTCTTGCTGGTCCTCACTTGCCCTGGCAGTCATTGCAGATAAACAGCAAGACTGGGGCTCTGCTCTTTCCAAGCCTTGCAAACAGCCAAAGCAGTTCGTCCCCCTCGTGAGCGCCAAAATGCTAAAATGAAACGTTGCACTCTCTCTCCTCCAAGGAAGGTGCTAGGCAGGAATTGTCTTGCTGGTCCTCACTTGCCCTGGCAGTCATTGCAGATAAACAGCAAGACTGGGGCTCTGCTCTTTCCTAGCCTTGCAAACAGCCAATGCAGTTCGTCTCCCTCCTGAGTGCCAAAATGCTAAAATGAAACGTTGCACTCTCTCTCCTCCAAGGAAGGTGCTAGGCAGGAATTGTCTTGCTGGTCCTCACTTGCCCTGGCAGTCATTGCAGATAAACAGCAAGACTGGGGCTCTGCTCTTTCCTAGCCTTGCAAACAGCCAAAGCAGTTCGTCCCCCTCGTGAGCGCCAAAATGCTAAAATGAAACGTTGCACTCTCTCTCCTCCAAGGAAGGTGCTAGGCAGGAATTGTCTTGCTGGTCCTCACTTGCCCTGGCAGTCATTGCAGATAAACAGCAAGACTGGGGCTCTGCTCTTTCCTAGCCTTGCAAACAGCCAATGCAGTTCGTCTCCCTCCTGAGTGCCAAAATGCTAAAATGAAACGTTGCACTCTCTCTCCTCCAAGGAAGGTGCTAGGCAGGAATTGTCTTGCTGGTCCTCACTTGCCCTGGCAGTCATTGCAGATAAACAGCAAGACTGGGGCTCTGCTCTTTCCTAGCCTTGCAAACAGCCAATGCAGTTCGTCTCCCTCCTGAGTGCCAAAATGCTAAAATGAAACGTTGCACTCTCTCTCCTCCAAGGAAGGTGCTAGGCAGGAATTGTCTTGCTGGTCCTCACTTGCCCTGGCAGTCATTGCAGATAAACAGCAAGACTGGGGCTCTGCTCTTTCCTAGCCTTGCAAACAGCCAAAGCAGGTCGTCCCCCTCGTGAGCGCCAAAATGCTAAAATGAAACGTTGCACTCTCTCTCCTCCAAGGTAGGTGCTAGGCAGGAATTGTCTTGCTGGTGCTCACTTGCCCTGGCAGTCACTGCTGATAAAGAGCAAGACTGGGGCTCTGCTCTTTCCTAACCTTGCAAACAGGCACTCTGCTTTTTCTCACTCTTGCACTCCAAAAATCAAAATGAAACGTTGCACTCTCTCTCCTCCAAGGAAGGTGCTAGGCAGGAATTGTCTTGCTGGTCCTCACTTGCCCTGGCAGTCATTGCAGATAAACAGCAAGACTGGGGCTCTGCTCTCCCCTAGCCTTGCAAACAGCCAAAGCAGTTCGTCCCCCTCGTGAGCTCCAAAATGCTAAAATGAAACGTTGCTCTCTCTCTCCTCCAAGGAAGGTGCTAGGCAGGAATTGTCTTGCTGGTCCTCACTTGCCCTGGCAGTCATTGCAGATAAACAGCAAAACTGGGGCTCTGCTCTTTCCTAGCCTTGCAAACAGCCAATGCAGTTCGTCTCCCTCGTGAGCGCCAAAATGCTAAAATGAAACGTTGCACTCTCTCTCCTCCAAGGAAGGTGCTAGGCAGGAATTGTCTTTCTGGTCCTCACTTGCCCTGGCAGTCATTGCAGATGAACAGCAAGACTGGGGCTCTGCTCTTTCCTAGCCTTGCAAACAGCCAATGCAGTTCGTCTATCTCCTGAGCGCCAAAATGCTAAAATGAAACGTTGCACTCTCTCTCCTCCAAGGAAGGTGCTAGGCAGGAATTGTCTCGCTGCTCCTCACTTGCCCTGGCAGTCATTGCAGATAAACAGCAAGACTGGGGCTCTGCTCTTTCCTAGCCTTGCAAACAGGCACTCTGCTTTTTCTCACTCTCGCACTCCAAAAATCAAAATGAAACGTTGCACTCTCAATCCTCCAAGGAAGGTGATAGGCAGGAATTGTCTTGCTGCTCCTCACTTGCCCTGGCAGTCATTACAGATAGACAGCAAGACTGGGGCTCTGCTCTTTCCTAGCCTTGCAAACCGCCAATGCAGTTCGTCTCCCTCGTGAGCGCCAAAATGCTAAAATGCAACGTTGCACTCTCTCTCCTCCAAGGAAGGTGCTAGGCAGGAATTGTCTTGCTGGTCCTCACTTGCCCTGGCAGTCACTGCAGGTAAACAGAAAGACTGGGGCTCTGCTCTTTCCTAGCCTTGCAAACAGCCAAAGCAGTTCGTCTCCCTCGTCAGCGCCAAAATGCTAAAATGAAACGTTGCACTCTCTCTCCTCCAAGGAAGGTGCTAGGCAGGAATTGTCTTGCTGGTCCTCACTTGCCCTGGCAGTCATTGCAGATAAACAGCAAGACTGGGGCTCTGCTCTTTCCTAGCCTTGCAAACAGGCACTCTGCTTTTTCTCACTCTCGCACTCCAAAAATCAGAATGAAACGTTGCACTCTCTCTCCTCCAAGGAAGGTGCTAGGCAGGAATTCTCCTGCTGGTCCTCACTTGCCCTGGCAGTCATTGCAGATAAACAGCAAGACTGGGGCTCTGCTCTTTCCTAGCCTTGCAAACAGGCACTCTGCTTTTCCTCACTCTCGCACTCCAAAAATCAAAATGAAACGTTGCACACTCTCTCCTCCAAGGAAGGTGCTAGGCAGGAATTGTCTTGCTGGTCCTCACTTGCCCTGGCAGTCATTGCAGATAAGCAGGAAGACTGGGGCTCTGCTCTTTCCTAGCCTTGCAAACAGCCAATGCAGTTCGTCTCCCTCGTGAGCGCCAAAATGCTAAAATGAAACGTTGTACTGTCTTACCTCCAAGGAAGGTGCTAGGCAGGAATTGTCTTGCTGGTGCTCACTTGCCCTGGCACTCATTGCAGATAAACAGCAAGACTGGGGCTCTGCTCTTTCCTAGTCTTGCAAACAGGCACTCTGCTTTTTCTCACTCTTGCACTCCAAAAATCAAAATGAAACGTTGCACTCTCTCTCCTCCAAGGAAGGTGCTAGGCAGGAATTTTCTTGCTGGTCCTCACTTGCCCTGGCAGTCATTGCAGATAAACAGCAAGACTGGGGCTCTGCTCTTTCCAAGCCTTGCAAACAGCCAAAGCAGTTCGTCCCCCTCGTGAGCGCCAAAATGCTAAAATGAAACGTTGCACTCTCTCTCCTCCAAGGAAGGTGCTAGGCAGGAATTGTCTTGCTGGTCCTCACTTGCCCTGGCAGTCATTGCAGATAAACAGCAAGACTGGGGCTCTGCTCTTTCCTAGCCTTGCAAACAGCCAATGCAGTTCGTCTCCCTCCTGAGTGCCAAAATGCTAAAATGAAACGTTGCACTCTCTCTCCTCCAAGGAAGGTGCTAGGCAGGAATTGTCTTGCTGGTCCTCACTTGCCCTGGCAGTCATTGCAGATAAACAGCAAGACTGGGGCTCTGCTCTTTCCTAGCCTTGCAAACAGCCAAAGCAGTTCGTCCCCCTCGTGAGCGCCAAAATGCTAAAATGAAACGTTGCACTCTCTCTCCTCCAAGGAAGGTGCTAGGCAGGAATTGTCTTGCTGGTCCTCACTTGCCCTGGCAGTCATTGCAGATAAACAGCAAGACTGGGGCTCTGCTCTTTCCTAGCCTTGCAAACAGCCAATGCAGTTCGTCTCCCTCCTGAGTGCCAAAATGCTAAAATGAAACGTTGCACTCTCTCTCCTCCAAGGAAGGTGCTAGGCAGGAATTGTCTTGCTGGTCCTCACTTGCCCTGGCAGTCATTGCAGATAAACAGCAAGACTGGGGCTCTGCTCTTTCCTAGCCTTGCAAACAGCCAATGCAGTTCGTCTCCCTCCTGAGTGCCAAAATGCTAAAATGAAACGTTGCACTCTCTCTCCTCCAAGGAAGGTGCTAGGCAGGAATTGTCTTGCTGGTCCTCACTTGCCCTGGCAGTCATTGCAGATAAACAGCAAGACTGGGGCTCTGCTCTTTCCTAGCCTTGCAAACAGCCAAAGCAGGTCGTCCCCCTCGTGAGCGCCAAAATGCTAAAATGAAACGTTGCACTCTCTCTCCTCCAAGGAAGGTGCTAGGCAGGAATTGTCTTGCTGGTGCTCACTTGCCCTGGCACTCATTGCAGATAAACAGCATGACTGGGACTCTGCTCTTTCCTAGTCTTGCAAACAGGCACTCTGCTTTTTCTCACTCCTGCACTCCAAAAATCAAAATGAAACGTTGCACTCTCTCTCCTCCAAGGAAGGTGCTAGGCAGGAATTTTCTTGCTGGTCCTCACTTGCCCTGGCAGTCATTGCAGATAAACAGCAAGACTGGGGCTCTGCTCTCCCCTAGCCTTGCAAACAGCCAAAGCAGTTCGTCCCCCTCGTGAGCTCCAAAATGCTAAAATGAAACGTTGCTCTCTCTCTCCTCCAAGGAAGGTGCTAGGCAGGAATTGTCTTGCTGGTCCTCACTTGCCCTGGCAGTCATTGCAGATAAACAGCAAAACTGGGGCTCTGCTCTTTCCTAGCCTTGCAAACAGCCAATGCAGTTCGTCTCCCTCATGAGCGCCAAAATGCTAAAATGAAACGTTGCACTCTCTCTCCTCCAAGGAAGGTGCTAGGCAGGAATTGTCTTGGTGGTGCTCACTTGCCCTGGCAGTCATTGCAGATGAACAGCAAGACTGGGGCTCTGCTCTTTCCTAGCCTTGCAAATAGGCACTCTGCTTTTTCTCACTCTCGCACTCCAAAAATCAAAATGAAACGTTGCACTCTTTCTCCTCCAAGGAAGGTGCTAGGAAGGAATTGTCTTGCTGGTCCTCACTTGCCCTGGCAGTCATTGCAGATAAGCAGCAAGACTGGGGCTCTACTCTTTCCTAGCCTTGCAAACAACCAATGCAGTTCGTCTCCCTCGTGAGCGCCAAAATGCTAAAATGAAACGTTGCACTCTCTCTCCTCCAAGGAAGGTGCTAGGCAGGAATTGTCTTGCTGGTCCTCACTTGCCCTGGCAGTCATTGCAGATAAACAGCAAGACTGGGGCTCTGCTCTTTCCTAGCCTTGCAAACAGGCACTCTGCTTTTTCTCACTCTTGCACTCCAAAAATCAAAATGAAACGTTGCACTCTCTCTCCTCCAAGGAAGGTGCTAGGCAGGAATTTTCTTGCTGGTCCTCACTTGCCCTGGCAGTCATTGCAGATAAAGAGCAAGACTGGGGCTCTGCTCTTTCCTAGCCTTGCAAACAGACAAAGCAGTTCGTCCCCCTCGTGAGCGCCAAAATGCTAAAATGAAACGTTGCACTCTCTCTCCTCCAAGGAAGGTGCTAGGCAGGAATTGTCTCGCTGCTCCTCACTTGCCCTGGCAGTCATTGCAGATAAACAGCAAGACTGGGGCTCTGCTCTTTACTAGCCTTGCAAACAGGCACTCTGCTTTTTCTCACTCTTGCACTCCAAAAATCAAAATGAAACGTTGCACTCTCTCTCCTCCAAGGAAGGTGCTAGGCAGGGATTGTCTTGCTGCTCCTCACTTGCCCTGGCAGTCATTGCAGATAAACAGCAAGACTGGGGCTCTGCTCTTCCCTAGCCTTGCAAACAGCCAAAGCAGTTCGTCCCCCTCGTGAGCGCCAAAATGCTAAAATGAAACGTTGCACTCTCTCTCCTCCAAGGAAGGTGCTAGGCAGGAATTGTCTTGCTGGTCCTCACTTGCCCTGGTAGTCATTGCAGATAAACAGCAAGACTGGGGCTCTGCTCTTTCCTAGCCTTGCAAACAGCCAATGCAGTTCGTCTCCCTCATGAGCGCCAAAATGCTAAAATGAAACGTTGCACTCTCTCTCCTCCAAGGAAGGTGCTAGGCAGGAATTGTCTTGCTGGTGCTCACTTGCCCTGGCAGTCATTGCAGATGAACAGCAAGACTGGGGCTCTGCTCTTTCCTAGCCTTGCAAATAGGCACTCTGCTTTTTCTCACTCTCGCACTCCAAAAATCAAAATGAAACGTTGCACTCTTTCTCCTCCAAGGAAGGTGCTAGGCAGGAATTGTCTTGCTGGTCCTCACTTGCCCTGGCAGTCATTGCAGATAAGCAGCAAGACTGGGGCTCTGCTCTTTCCTAGCCTTGCAAACAACCAATGCAGTTCGTCTCCCTCGTGAGCGCCAAAATGGTAAAATGAAATGTTGCACTCTCTCTCCTCCAAGGAAGGTGCTAGGCAGGAATTGTCTTGCTGGTGCTCACTTGCCCTGGCAGTCATTGCAGATAAACAGCAAGACTGGGGCTCTGCTCTTTCCTAGTCTTGCAAACAGGCACTCTGCTTTTTCTCACTCTTGCACTCCAAAAATCAAAATGAAACGTTGCACTCTCTCTCCTCCAAGGAAGGTGCTAGGCAGGAATTTTCTTGCTGGTCCTCACTTGCCCTGGCAGTCATTGCAGATAAACAGCAAGACTGGGGCTCTGCTCTTTCCAAGCCTTGCAAACAGCCAAAGCAGTTCGTCCCCCTCGTGAGCGCCAAAATGCTAAAATGAAACGTTGCATTCTCTCTCCTCCAAGGAAGGCGCTAGGCAGGAATTGTCTTGCTGGTCCTCACTTGCCCTGGCAGTCATTGCAGATAAACAGCAAGACTGGGGCTCTGCTCTTTCCTAGCCTTGCAAAAAGCCAATGCAGTTCGTCTCCCTCCTGAGTGCCAAAATGCTAAAATGAAACGTTGCACTCTCTCTCCTCCAAAGAAGGTGCTAGGCAGGAATTGTCTTGCTGGTCCTCACTTGCCCTGGCAGTCATTGCAGATAAACAGCAAGACTGGGGCTCTGCTCTTTCCTAGCCTTGCAAACAGCCAAAGCAGTTCGTCCCCCTCGTGAGCGCCAAAATGCTAAAATGAAACGTTGCACTCTCTCTCCTCCAAGGAAGGTGCTAGGCAGGAATTGTCTTGCTGGTCCTCACTTGCCCTGGCAGTCATTGCAGATAAACAGCAAGACTGGGGCTCTGCTCTTTCCTAGCCTTGCAAACAGCAAAAGAAGTTCGTCTCCCTCCTGAGTGCCAAAATGCTAAAATGAAACGTTGCACTCTCTCTCCTCCAAGGAAGGTGCTAGGCAGGAATTGTCTTGCTGGTCCTCACTTGCCCTGGCAGACATTGCAGATAAACAGCAAGACTGGGGCTCTGCTCTTTCCTAGCCTTGCAAACAGCCAATGCAGTTCGTCTCCCTCATGAGCGCCAAAATGCTAAAATGAAACGTTGCACTCTCTCTCCTCCAAGGAAGGTGCTAGGCAGGAATTTTCTTGCTGGTGCTCACTTGCCCTGGCAGTCATTGCAGATGAACAGCAAGACTGGGGCTCTGCTCTTTCCTAGCCTTGCAAATAGGCACTCTGCTTTTTCTCACTCTCGCACTCCAAAAATCAAAATGAAACGTTGCACTCTTTCTCCTCCAAGGAAGGTGCTAGGCAGGAATTTTCTTGCTGGTCCTCACTTGCCCTAGCAGTCATTGCAGATAAACAGCAAGACTGGGGCTCTGCTCTTTCCAAGCCTTGCAAACAGCCAAAGCAGTTCGTCCCCCTCGTGAGCGCCAAAATGCTAAAATGAAACGTTGCACTCTCTCTCCTCCAAGGAAGGCGCTAGGCAGGAATTGTCTTGCTGGTCCTCACTTGCCCTGGCAGTCATTGCAGATAAACAGCAAGACTGGGGCTCTGCTCTTTCCTAGCCTTGCAAACAGCCAATGCAGTTCGTCTCCCTCCTGAGTGCCAATATGCTAAAATGAAACGTTGCACTCTCTCTCCTCCAAAGAAGGTGCTAGGCAGGAATTGTCTTGCTGGTCCTCACTTGCCCTGGCAGTCATTGCAGATAAACAGCAAGACTGGGGCTCTGCTCTTTCCTAGCCTTGCAAACAGCCAAAGCAGTTCGTCCCCCTCGTGAGCGCCAAAATGCTAAAATGAAACGTTGCACTCTCTCTCCTCCAAGGAAGGTGCTAGGCAGGAATTGTCTTGCTGGTCCTCACTTGCCCTGGCAGTCATTGCAGATAAACAGCAAGACTGGGGCTCTGCTCTCCCCTAGCCTTGCAAACAGCCAAAGCAGTTCGTCCCCCTCGTGAGCGCCAAAATGCTAAAATGAAACGTTGCTCTCTCTCTCCTCCAAGGAAGGTGCTAGGCAGGAATTGTCTTGCTGGTCCTCACTTGCCCTGGCAGTCATTGCAGATAAACAGCAAGACTGGGGCTCTGCTCTTTCCTAGCCTTGCAAACAGCCAATGCAGTTCGTCTCCCTCATGAGCGCCAAAATGCTAAAATGAAACGTTGCACTCTCTCTCCTCCAAGGAAGGTGCTAGGCAGGAATTGTCTTGCAGGTGCTCACTTGCCCTGGCAGTCATTGCAGATGAACAGCAAGACTGGGGCTCTGCTCTTTCCTAGCCTTGCAAATAGGCACTCTGCTTTTTCTCACTCTCGCACTCCAAAAATCAAAATGAAACGTTGCACTCTTTCTCCTCCAAGGAAGGTGCTAGGAAGGAATTGTCTTGCTGGTCCTCACTTGCCCTGGCAGTCATTGCAGATAAGCAGCAAGACTGGGGCTCTGCTCTTTCCTAGCCTTGCAAACAACCAATGCAGTTCGTCTCCCTCGTGAGCGCCAAAATGCTAAAATGAAACGTTGCACTCTCTCTCCTCCAAGGAAGGTGCTAGGCAGGAATTGTCTTGCTGGTCCTCACTTGCCCTGGCAGTCATTGCAGATAAAGAGCAAGACTGGGGCTCTGCTCTTTACTAGCCTTGCAAACAGGCACTCTGCTTTTTCTCACTCTTGCACTCCAAAAATCAAAATGAAACGTTGCACTCTCTCTCCTCCAAGGAAGGTGCTAGGCAGGAATTTTCTTGCTGGTCCTCACTTGCCCTGGCAGTCATTGCAGATAAAGAGCAAGACTGGGGCTCTGCTCTTTCCTAGCCTTGCAAACAGCCAAAGCAGTTCGTCCCCCTCGTGAGCGCCAAAATGCTAAAATGAAACGTTGCACTCTCTCTCCTCCAAGGAAGGTGCTAGGCAGGAATTGTCTCGCTGCTCCTCACTTGCCCTGGCAGTCATTGCAGATAAACAGCAAGACTGGGGCTCTGCTCTTTCCTAACCTTGCAAACAGGCACTCTGCTTTTTCTCACTCTTGCACTCCAAAAATCAAAATGAAACGTTGCACTCTCTCTCCTCCAAGGAAGGTGCTAGGCAGGGATTGTCTTGCTGCTCCTCACTTGCCCTGGCAGTCATTGCAGATAAACAGCAAGACTGGGGCTCTGCTCTTCCCTAGCCTTGCAAACAGCCAAAGCAGTTCGTCCCCCTCGTGAGCGCCAAAATGCTAAAATGAAACGTTGCATTCTCTCTCCTCCAAGGAAGGTGCTAGGCAGGAATTGTCTTGCTGGTCCTCACTTGCCCTGGTAGTCATTGCAGATAAACAGCAAGACTGGGGCTCTGCTCTTTCCTAGCCTTGCAAACAGCCAATGCAGTTCGTCTCCCTCATGAGCGCCAAAATGCTAAAATGAAACGTTGCACTCTCTCTCCTCCAAGGAAGGTGCTAGGCAGGAATTTTCTTGCTGGTGCTCACTTGCCCTGGCAGTCATTGCAGATGAACAGCAAGACTGGGGCTCTGCTCTTTCCTAGCCTTGCAAATAGGCACTCTGCTTTTTCTCACTCTCGCACTCCAAAAATCAAAATGAAACGTTGCACTCTTTCTCCTCCAAGGAAGGTGCTAGGCAGGAATTGTCTTGCTGGTCCTCACTTGCCCTGGCAGTCATTGCAGATAAGCAGCAAGACTGGGGCTCTGCTCTTTCCTAGCCTTGCAAACAACCAATGCAGTTCGTCTCCCTCGTGGGCCCCAAAATGGTAAAATGAAATGTTGCACTCTCTCTCCTCCAAGGAAGGTGCTAGGCAGGAATTGTCTTGCTGGTGCTCACTTGCCCTGGCAGTCATTGCAGATAAACAGCAAGACTGGGGCTCTGCTCTTTCCTAGTCTTGCAAACAGGCACTCTGCTTTTTCTCACTCTTGCACTCCAAAAATCAAAATGAAACGTTGCACTCTCTCTCCTCCAAGGAAGGTGCTAGGCAGGAATTGTCTTGCTGGTCCTCACTTGCCCTGGCAGTCATTGCAGATAAACAGCAAGACTGGGGCTCTGCTCTTTCCAAGCCTTGCAAACAGCCAAAGCAGTTCGTCCCCCTCGTGAGCGCCAAAATGCTAAAATGAAACGTTGCACTCTCTCTCCTCCAAGGAAGGTGCTAGGCAGGAATTGTCTTGCTGGTCCTCACTTGCCCTGGCAGTCATTGCAGATAAACAGCAAGACTGGGGCTCTGCTCTTTCCTAGCCTTGCAAACAGCCAATGCAGTTCGTCTCCCTCCTGAGTGCCAAAATGCTAAAATGAAACGTTGCACTCTCTCTCCTCCAAGGAAGGTGCTAGGCAGGAATTGTCTTGCTGGTCCTCACTTGCCCTGGCAGTCATTGCAGATAAACAGCAAGACTGGGGCTCTGCTCTTTCCTAGCCTTGCAAACAGCCAAAGCAGTTCGTCCCCCTCGTGAGCGCCAAAATGCTAAAATGAAACGTTGCACTCTCTCTCCTCCAAGGAAGGTGCTAGGCAGGAATTGTCTTGCTGGTCCTCACTTGCCCTGGCAGTCATTGCAGATAAACAGCAAGACTGGGGCTCTGCTCTTTCCTAGCCTTGAAACAGCAAAAGAAGTTCGTCTCCCTCCTGAGTGCCAAAATGCTAAAATGGAACGTTGCACTCTCTCTCCTCCAAGGAAGGTGCTAGTCAGGAATTGTCTTGCTGGTCCTCACTTGCCCTGGCAGACATTGCAGATAAACAGCAAGACTGGGGCTCTGCTCTCCCCTAGCCTTGCAAACAGCCAAAGCAGTTCGTCCCCCTCGTGAGCGCCAAAATGCTAAAATGAAACGTTGCTCTCTCTCTCCTCCAAGGAAGGTGCTAGGCAGGAATTGTCTTGCTGGTCCTCACTTGCCCTGGCAGTCATTGCAGATAAACAGCAAGACTGGGGCTCTGCTCTTTCCTAGCCTTGCAAACAGCCAATGCAGTTCGTCTCCCTCATGAGCGCCAAAATGCTAAAATGAAACGTTGCACTCTCTCTCCTCCAAGGAAGGTGCTAGGCAGGAATTGTCTTGCAGGTGCTCACTTGCCCTGGCAGTCATTGCAGATGAACAGCAAGACTGGGGCTCTGCTCTTTCCTAGCCTTGCAAATAGGCACTCTGCTTTTTCTCACTCTCGCACTCCAAAAATCAAAATGAAACGTTGCACTCTTTCTCCTCCAAGGAAGGTGCTAGGAAGGAATTGTCTTGCTGGTCCTCACTTGCCCTGGCAGTCATTGCAGATAAGCAGCAAGACTGGGGCTCTGCTCTTTCCTAGCCTTGCAAACAACCAATGCAGTTCGTCTCCCTCGTGAGCGCCAAAATGCTAAAATGAAACGTTGCACTCTCTCTCCTCCAAGGAAGGTGCTAGGCAGGAATTGTCTTGCTGGTGCTCACTTGCCCTGGCAGTCATTGCAGATAAAGAGCAAGACTGGGGCTCTGCTCTTTACTAGCCTTGCAAACAGGCACTCTGCTTTTTCTCACTCTTGCACTCCAAAAATCAAAATGAAACGTTGCACTCTCTCTCCTCCAAGGAAGGTGCTAGGCAGGAATTTTCTTGCTGGTCCTCACTTGCCCTGGCAGTCATTGCAGATAAAGAGCAAGACTGGGGCTCTGCTCTTTCCTAGCCTTGCAAACAGCCAAAGCAGTTCGTCCCCCTCGTGAGCGCCAAAATGCTAAAATGAAACGTTGCCCTCTCTCTCCTCCAAGGAAGGTGCTAGGCAGGAATTGTCTCGCTGCTCCTCACTTGCCCTGGCAGTCATTGCAGATAAACAGCAAGACTGGGGCTCTGCTCTTTCCTAACCTTGCAAACAGGCACTCTGCTTTTTCTCACTCTTGCACTCCAAAAATCAAAATGAAACGTTGCACTCTCTCTCCTCCAAGGAAGGTGCTAGGCAGGGATTGTCTTGCTGCTCCTCACTTGCCCTGGCAGTCATTGCAGATAAGCAGCAAGACTGGGGCTCTGCTCTTTCCTAGCCTTGCAAACAACCAATGCAGTTCGTCTCCCTCGTGGGCCCCAAAATGGTAAAATGAAATGTTGCACTCTCTCTCCTCCAAGGAAGGTGCTAGGCAGGAATTGTCTTGCTGGTGCTCACTTGCCCTGGCAGTCATTGCAGATAAACAGCAAGACTGGGGCTCTGCTCTTTCCTAGTCTTGCAAACAGGCACTCTGCTTTTTCTCACTCTTGCACTCCAAAAATCAAAATGAAACGTTGCACTCTCTCTCCTCCAAGGAAGGTGCTAGGCAGGAATTGTCTTGCTGGTCCTCACTTGCCCTGGCAGTCATTGCAGATAAACAGCAAGACTGGGGCTCTGCTCTTTCCAAGCCTTGCAAACAGCCAAAGCAGTTCGTCCCCCTCGTGAGCGCCAAAATGCTAAAATGAAACGTTGCACTCTCTCTCCTCCAAGGAAGGTGCTAGGCAGGAATTGTCTTGCTGGTCCTCACTTGCCCTGGCAGTCATTGCAGATAAACAGCAAGACTGGGGCTCTGCTCTTTCCTAGCCTTGCAAACAGCCAATGCAGTTCGTCTCCCTCCTGAGTGCCAAAATGCTAAAATGAAACGTTGCACTCTCTCTCCTCCAAGGAAGGTGCTAGGCAGGAATTGTCTTGCTGGTCCTCACTTGCCCTGGCAGTCATTGCAGATAAACAGCAAGACTGGGGCTCTGCTCTTTCCTAGCCTTGCAAACAGCCAAAGCAGTTCGTCCCCCTCGTGAGCGCCAAAATGCTAAAATGAAACGTTGCACTCTCTCTCCTCCAAGGAAGGTGCTAGGCAGGAATTGTCTTGCTGGTCCTCACTTGCCCTGGCAGTCATTGCAGATAAACAGCAAGACTGGGGCTCTGCTCTTTCCTAGCCTTGAAACAGCAAAAGAAGTTCGTCTCCCTCCTGAGTGCCAAAATGCTAAAATGGAACGTTGCACTCTCTCTCCTCCAAGGAAGGTGCTAGGCAGGAATTGTCTTGCTGGTCCTCACTTGCCCTGGCAGACATTGCAGATAAACAGCAAGACTGGGGCTCTGCTCTCCCCTAGCCTTGCAAACAGCCAAAGCAGTTCGTCCCCCTCGTGAGCGCCAAAATGCTAAAATGAAACGTTGCTCTCTCTCTCCTCCAAGGAAGGTGCTAGGCAGGAATTGTCTTGCTGGTCCTCACTTGCCCTGGCAGTCATTGCAGATAAACAGCAAGACTGGGGCTCTGCTCTTTCCTAGCCTTGCAAACAGCCAATGCAGTTCGTCTCCCTCATGAGCGCCAAAATGCTAAAATGAAACGTTGCACTCTCTCTCCTCCAAGGAAGGTGCTAGGCAGGAATTGTCTTGCAGGTGCTCACTTGCCCTGGCAGTCATTGCAGATGAACAGCAAGACTGGGGCTCTGCTCTTTCCTAGCCTTGCAAATAGGCACTCTGCTTTTTCTCACTCTCGCACTCCAAAAATCAAAATGAAACGTTGCACTCTTTCTCCTCCAAGGAAGGTGCTAGGAAGGAATTGTCTTGCTGGTCCTCACTTGCCCTGGCAGTCATTGCAGATAAGCAGCAAGACTGGGGCTCTGCTCTTTCCTAGCCTTGCAAACAACCAATGCAGTTCGTCTCCCTCGTGAGCGCCAAAATGCTAAAATGAAACGTTGCACTCTCTCTCCTCCAAGGAAGGTGCTAGGCAGGAATTGTCTTGCTGGTCCTCACTTGCCCTGGCAGTCATTGCAGATAAAGAGCAAGACTGGGGCTCTGCTCTTTACTAGCCTTGCAAACAGGCACTCTGCTTTTTCTCACTCTTGCACTCCAAAAATCAAAATGAAACGTTGCACTCTCTCTCCTCCAAGGAAGGTGCTAGGCAGGAATTTTCTTGCTGGTCCTCACTTGCCCTGGCAGTCATTGCAGATAAAGAGCAAGACTGGGGCTCTGCTCTTTCCTAGCCTTGCAAACAGCCAAAGCAGTTCGTCCCCCTCGTGAGCGCCAAAATGCTAAAATGAAACGTTGCACTCTCTCTCCTCCAAGGAAGGTGCTAGGCAGGAATTGTCTCGCTGCTCCTCACTTGCCCTGGCAGTCATTGCAGATAAACAGCAAGACTGGGGCTCTGCTCTTTCCTAACCTTGCAAACAGGCACTCTGCTTTTTCTCACTCTTGCACTCCAAAAATCAAAATGAAACGTTGCACTCTCTCTCCTCCAAGGAAGGTGCTAGGCAGGGATTGTCTTGCTGCTCCTCACTTGCCCTGGCAGTCATTGCAGATAAACAGCAAGACTGGGGCTCTGCTCTTCCCTAGCCTTGCAAACAGCCAAAGCAGTTCGTCCCCCTCGTGAGCGCCAAAATGCTAAAATGAAACGTTGCACTCTCTCTCCTCCAAGGAAGGTGCTAGGCAGGAATTGTCTTGCTGGTCCTCACTTGCCCTGGTAGTCATTGCAGATAAACAGCAAGACTGGGGCTCTGCTCTTTCCTAGCCTTGCAAACAGCCAATGCAGTTCGTCTCCCTCATGAGCGCCAAAATGCTAAAATGAAACGTTGCACTCTCTCTCCTCCAAGGAAGGTGCTAGGCAGGAATTGTCTTGCTGGTCCTCACTTGCCCTGGCAGTCATTGCAGATGAACAGCAAGACTGGGGCTCTGCTCTTTTCTAGCCTTGCAAATAGGCACTCTGCTTTTTCTCACTCTCGCACTCCAAAAATCAAAATGAAACGTTGCACTCTTTCTCCTCCAAGGAAGGTGCTAGGCAGGAATTGTCTTGCTGGTCCTCACTTGCCCTGGCAGTCATTGCAGATAAGCAGCAAGACTGGGGCTCTGCTCTTTCCTAGCCTTGCAAACAACCAATGCAGTTCGTCTCCCTCGTGGGCCCCAAAATGGTAAAATGAAATGTTGCACTCTCTCTCCTCCAAGGAAGGTGCTAGGCAGGAATTGTCTTGCTGGTGCTCACTTGCCCTGGCAGTCATTGCAGATAAACAGCAAGACTGGGGCTCTGCTCTTTCCTAGTCTTGCAAACAGGCACTCTGCTTTTTCTCACTCTTGCACTCCAAAAATCAAAATGAAACGTTGCACTCTCTCTCCTCCAAGGAAGGTGCTAGGCAGGAATTGTCTTGCTGGTCCTCACTTGCCCTGGCAGTCATTGCAGATAAACAGCAAGACTGGGGCTCTGCTCTTTCCAAGCCTTGCAAACAGCCAAAGCAGTTCGTCCCCCTCGTGAGCGCCAAAATGCTAAAATGAAACGTTGCACTCTCTCTCCTCCAAGGAAGGTGCTAGGCAGGAATTGTCTTGCTGGTCCTCACTTGCCCTGGCAGTCATTGCAGATAAACAGCAAGACTGGGGCTCTGCTCTTTCCTAGCCTTGCAAACAGCCAATGCAGTTCGTCTCCCTCCTGAGTGCCAAAATGCTAAAATGAAACGTTGCACTCTCTCTCCTCCAAGGAAGGTGCTAGGCAGGAATTGTCTTGCTGGTCCTCACTTGCCCTGGCAGTCATTGCAGATAAACAGCAAGACTGGGGCTCTGCTCTTTCCTAGCCTTGCAAACAGCCAAAGCAGTTCGTCCCCCTCGTGAGCGCCAAAATGCTAAAATGAAACGTTGCACTCTCTCTCCTCCAAGGAAGGTGCTAGGCAGGAATTGTCTTGCTGGTCCTCACTTGCCCTGGCAGTCATTGCAGATAAACAGCAAGACTGGGGCTCTGCTCTTTCCTAGCCTTGCAAACAGCAAAAGAAGTTCGTCTCCCTCCTGAGTGCCAAAATGCTAAAATGGAACGTTGCACTCTCTCTCCTCCAAGGAAGGTGCTAGGCAGGAATTGTCTTGCTGGTCCTCACTTGCCCTGGCAGACATTGCAGATAAACAGCAAGACTGGGGCTCTGCTCTTTCCTAGCCTTGCAAACAGCCAAAGCAGTTCGTCCCCCTCGTGAGCGCCAAAATGGTAAAATGAAATGTTGCACTCTCTCTCCTCCAAGGAAGGTGCTAGGCAGGAATTGTGTTGCTGGTGCTCACTTGCCCTGGCAGTCATTGCAGATAAACAGCAAGACTGGGGCTCTGCTCTTTCCTAGTCTTGCAAACAGGCACTCTGCTTTTTCTCACTCTTGCACTCCAAAAATCAAAATGAAACGTTGCACTCTCTCTCCTCCAAGGAAGGCGCTAGGCAGGAATTTTCTTGCTGGTCCTCACTTGCCCTGGCAGTCATTGCAGATAAACAGCAAGACTGGGGCTCTGCTCTTTCCAAGCCTTGCAAACAGCCAAAGCAGTTCGTCCCCCTCGTGAGCGCCAAAATGCTAAAATGAAACGTTGCACTCTCTCTCCTCCAAGGAAGGTGCTAGGCAGGAATTGTCTTGCTGGTCCTCACTTGCCCTGGCAGTCATTGCAGATAAACAGCAAGACTGGGGCTCTGCTCTTTCCTAGCCTTGCAAACAGCCAATGCAGTTCGTCTCCCTCCTGAGTGCCAAAATGCTAAAATGAAACGTTGCACTCTCTCTCCTCCAAGGAAGGTGCTAGGCAGGAATTGTCTTGCTGGTCCTCACTTGCCCTGGCAGTCATTGCAGATAAACAGCAAGACTGGGGCTCTGCTCTTTCCTAGCCTTGCAAACAGCCAAAGCAGTTCGTACCCCTCGTGAGCGCCAAAATGCTAAAATGAAACGTTGCACTCTCTCTCCTCCAAGGAAGGTGCTAGGCAGGAATTGTCTTGCTGGTCCTCACTTGCCCTGGCAGTCATTGCAGATAAACAGCAATACTGGGGCTCTGCTCTTTCCTAGCCTTGCAAACAGCCAATGCAGTTCGTCTCCCTCCTGAGTGCCAAAATGCTAAAATGAAACGTTGCACTCTCTCTCCTCCAAGGAAGGTGCTAGGCAGGAATTGTCTTGCTGGTCCTCACTTGCCCTGGCAGTCATTGCAGATAAACAGCAAGACTGGGGCTCTGCTCTTTCCTAGCCTTGCAAACAGCCAAAGCAGTTCGTCCCCCTCGTGAGCGCCAAAATGCTAAAATGAAACGTTGCACTCTCTCTCCTCCAAGGAAGGTGCTAGGCAGGAATTGTCTTGCTGGTCCTCACTTGCCCTGGCAGTCATTGCAGATAAACAGCAAGACTGGGGCTCTGCTCTTTCCTAGCCTTGCAAACAGCCAATGCAGTTCGTCTCCCTCATGAGCGCCAAAATGCTAAAATGAAACGTTGCACTCTCTCTCCTCCAAGGAAGGTGCTAGGCAGGAATTGTCTTGCTGGTCCTCACTTGCCCTGGCAGTCATTGCAGATGAACAGCAAGACTGGGCCTCTGCTCTTTCCTAGCCTTGCAGATAGGCACTCTGCTTTTTCTCAATCTCGCACTCCAAAAATCAAAATGAAACGTTGCACTCTTTCTCCTCCAAGGAAGGTGCTAGGCAGGAATTGTCTTGCTGGTCCTCACTTGCCCTGGCAGTCATTGCAGATAAAGAGCAAGACTGGGGCTCTGCTCTTTCCTAGCCTTGCAAACAGGCACTCTGCTTTTTCTCACTCTTGCACTCCAAAAATCAAAATGAAACGTTGCACTCTCTCTCCTCCAAGGAAGGTGCTAGGCAGGAATTTTCTTGCTGGTCCTCACTTGCCCTGGCAGTCATTGCAGATGAACAGCAAGACTGGGGCTCTGCTCTTTCCTAGCCTTGCAAACAGCCAAAGCAGTTCGTCTCCCTCGTCAGCGCCAAAATGCTAAAATGAAACGTTGCACTCTCTCTCCTCCAAGGAAGGTGCTAGGCAGGAATTGTGTTGCTGGTGCTCACTTGCCCTGGCAGTCATTGCAGATAAACAGCAAGACTGGGGCTCTGCTCTTTCCTAGTCTTGCAAACAGGCACTCTGCTTTTTCTCACTCTCGCACTCCAAAAAGCAAAATGAAACGTTGCACTCTCTCTCCTCCAAGGAAGGTGCTAGGCAGGAATTTTCTTGCTGGTCCTCACTTGCCCTGGCAGTCATTGCAGATAAACAGCAAGACTGGGGCTCTGCTCTTTCCAAGCCTTGCAAACAGCCAAAGCAGTTCGTCCCCCTCGTGAGCGCCAAAATGCTAAAATGAAACGTTGCACTCTCTCTCCTCCAAGGAAGGTGCTAGGCAGGAATTGTCTTGCTGGTCCTCACTTGCCCTGGCAGTCATTGCAGATAAACAGCAAGACTGGGGCTCTGCTCTTTCCTAGCCTTGCAAACAGCCAATGCAGTTCGTCTCCCTCCTGAGTGCCAAAATGCTAAAATGAAACGTTGCACTCTCTCTCCTCCAAGGAAGGTGCTAGGCAGGAATTGTCTTGCTGGTCCTCACTTGCTCTGGCAGTCATTGCAGATAAACAGCAAGACTGGGGCTCTGCTCTTTCCTAGCCTTGCAAACAGCCAAAGCAGTTCGTCCCCCTCGTGAGCGCCAAAATGCTAAAATGAAACGTTGCACTCTCTCTCCTCCAAGGAAGGTGCTAGGCAGGAATTGTCTTGCTGGTCCTCACTTGCCCTGGCAGTCATTGCAGATAAACAGCAAGACTGGGGCTCTGCTCTTTCCTAGCCTTGCAAACAGCAAAAGAAGTTCGTCTCCCTCCTGAGTGCCAAAATGCTAAAATGAAACGTTGCACTCTCTCTCCTCCAAGGAAGGTGCTAGGCAGGAATTGTCTTGCTGGTCCTCACTTGCCCTGGCAGTCATTGCAGATAAACAGCAAGACTGGGGCTCTGCTCTTTCCTAGCCTTGCAAACAGCCAAAGCAGTTCGTCCCCCTCGTGAGCGCCAAAATGCTAAAATGAAACGTTGCACTCTCTCTCCTCCAAGGAAGGTGCTAGGCAGGAATTGTCTTGCTGGTCCTCACTTGCCCTGGCAGTCATTGCAGATAAACAGCAAGACTGGGGCTCTGCTCTTCCCTAGCCTTGCAAACAGCCAAAGCATTTCGTCCCCCTCGTGAGCGCCAAAATGCTAAAATGAAACGTTGCACTCTCTCTCCTCCAAGGAAGGTGCTAGGCAGGAATTGTCTTGCTGGTCCTCACTTGCCCTGGCAGTCATTGCAGATAAACAGCAAGACTGGGGCTCTGCTCTTTCCTAGCCTTGCAAACAGCCAATGCAGTTCGTCTCCCTCATGAGCGCCAAAATGCTAAAATGAAACGTTGCACTCTCTCTCCTCCAAGGAAGGTGCTAGGCAGGAATTGTCTTGCTGGTGCTCACTTGCCCTGGCCGTCATTGCAGATGAACAGCAAGACTGGGGCTCTGCTCTTTCCTAGCCTTGCAGATAGACACTCTGCTTTTTCTCAATCTCGCACTCCAAAAATCAAAATGAAACGTTGCACTCTTTCTCCTCCAAGGAAGGTGCTAGGCAGGAATTGTCTTGCTGGTCCTCACTTGCCCTGGCAGTCATTGCAGATAAAGAGCAAGACTGGGGCTCTGCTCTTTCCTAGCCTTGCAAACAGGCACTCTGCTTTTTCTCACTCTTGCACTCCAAAAATCAAAATGAAACGTTGCACTCTCTCTCCTCCAAGGAAGGTGCTAGGCAGGAATTTTCTTGCTGGTCCTCACTTGCCCTGGCAGTCATTGCAGATAAACAGCAAGACTGGGGCTCTGCTCTTTCCTAGCCTTGCAAACAGCCAATGCAGTTCGTCTCCCTCGTGAGCGACAAAATGCTAAAATGAAACGTTGCACTCTCTCTCCTCCAAGGAAGGTGCTAGGCAGGAATTGTCTTGCTGGTGCTCACTTGCCCTGGCAGTCATTGCAGATAAACAGCAAGACTGGGGCTCTGCTCTTTCCTAACCTTGCAAACAGGCACTCTGCTTTTTCTCACTCTTGCACTCCAAAAATCAAAATGAAACGTTGCACTCTCTCTCCTCCAAGGAAGGTGCTAGGCAGGGATTGTCTTGCTGCTCCTCACTTGCCCTGGCAGTCATTGCAGATAAACAGCAAGACTGGGGCTCTGCTCTTTCCTAGCCTTGCAAACAGCCAAAGCAGTTCGTCCCCCTCGTGAGCGCCAAAATGCTAAAATGAAACGTTGCACTCTCTCTCCTCCAAGGAAGGTGCTAGGCAGGAATTGTCTTGCTGGTCCTCACTTGCCCTGGCAGTCATTGCAGATAAACAGCAAGACTGGGGCTCTGCTCTTTCCTAGCCTTGCAAACAGCCAATGCAGTTCGTCTCCCTCATGAGCGCCAAAATGCTAAAATTAAACGTTGCACTCTCCTTCCTCCAAGGAAGGTGCTAGACAGGAATTCTCTTGCTGGTGCTCACTTACCCTGGCAGTCATTGCAGATGAACAGCAAGACTGGGGCTCTGCTCTTTCCTAGCCGTGCAAATAGGCGCTCTGCTTTTTCTCACTCTCGCACTCCACAAATCAGAATGAAACGTTGCACTCTTTCTCCTCCAAGGAAGTTGCTAGGCAGGAATTGTCTTGCTGGTCCTCACTTGCCCTGGCAGTCATTGCAGATAAACAGCAAGACTGGGGCTCTGCTCTTTCCTAGCCTTGCAAACAGCCAATGCAGTTCGTCTCCCTCGTGAGCGCCAAAATGCTAAAATGAAACGTTGCACTCTCTCTACTCCAAGGAAGGTGCTAGACAGGAATTGTCTTGCTGGTCCTCACTTGCCCTGGCAGTCATTGCAGATAAACAGCAAGACTGGGGCTCTGCTCTTTCCTAGCCTGGCAAACAGCCAATGCAGTTCATCTCCCTCGTGATCGCCAAAATGCTAAAATGAAACGTTGCACTCTCTGTCCTCCAAGGAAGGTGCTAGGCAGGAATTGTCTTGCTGGTCCTCACTTGCCCTGGCAGTCATTGCAGATAAACAGCAAGACTGGGGCTCTGCTCTTTCCTAGCCTTGCAAACAGCCGATGCAGTTCGTCTCCCTCGTGAGCGCCAAAGTGCTAAAATGAAACGTTGCACTCTCTCTCCTCCAAGGAAGGTGCTAGTCAGGAATTGTCTTGCTGGTCCTCACTTGCCCTGGCAGTCACTGCAGGTAAACAGCTAGACTGGGACTCTACTCTTTCCTAGCCTTGCAAACAGACAAAGCAGTTCGTCCCCCTCGTGAGCGCCAAAATTCTAAAATGAAACGTTGCACTCTCTCTCCTCCAAGGAAGGTGCTAGGCAGGAATTGTCTTGCTGGTCCTCACTTGCCCTGGCAGTCATTGCAGATGAACAGCAAGACTGGGGCTCTACTCTTTCCTAGCCTTGCAAACAGGCACTCTGCTTTTTCTCACTCTTGCACTCCAAAAAGCAAAATGAAACGTTGCACTCTCTGTCCTCCAAGGAAGGTGCTAGGCAGGAATTGTCTTGCTGGCCCTCACTTGCCCTGGCAGTCATTGCAGATAAACAGCAAGACTGGGGCTCTGCTCTTTCCTAGCCTTGCAAACAGCCAATGCTGTTCGTCTCCCTCGTGAGCGCCAAAATGCTAAAATGAAACGTTGCACTCTCTGTCCTCCAAGGAAGGTGCTAGGCAGGAATTGTCTTGCTGGTCCTCACTTGCCCTGGCAGTCATTGCAGATAAAGAGCAAGACTGGGGCTCTGCTCTTTCCTAGCCTTGCAAACAGGCACTCTGCTTTTTCTCACTCTTGCACTCCAAAAAGCAAAATGAAACGTTGCACTCTCTGTCCTCCAAGGAAGGTGCTAGGCAGGAATAGTCTTGCTGGTCCTCACTTGCCCTGGCAGTCACTGCAGGTAAACAGCAAGACTGGGGCTCTGCTCTTTCCTAGCCTTGCAAACAGCCAAAGCAGTTCGTCTCCCTCGTGAGCGCCAAAATGCTAAAATGAAACGTTGCACTCTCTCTCCTCCAAGGAAGGTGCTAGACAGGAATTGTCTTGCTGGTCCTCACTTGCCCTGGCAGTCATTGCAGATAAACAGCAAGACTGGGGCTCTGCTCTTTCCTAGCCTTGCATACAGCCAATGCAGTTCGTCTCCCTCGTGAGCGCCAAAGTGCTAAAATGAAACATTCCACTCTCTCTCCTCCAAGGAAGGTGCTAGGCAGGAATTGTCTTGCTGGTCCTCATTTGCCCTGGCAGTCACTGCATGTAAACAGCAAGACTGGGACTCTACTCTTTCCTAGCCTTGCAAACAGACAAAGCAGTTCGTCCCCCTCGTGAGCGCCAAAATGCTAAAATGAAACGTTGCACTCTCTCTCCTCCAAGGAAGGTGCTAGGCAGGAATTGTCTTGCTGGTCCTCACTTGCCCTGGCAGTCATTGCAGATAAACAGCAAGACTGGGGCTCTGCTCTTTCCTAGCCTTGCAAACAGCCAATGCAGTTCGTCTCCCTCGTGAGCGACAAAATGCTAAAATGAAACGTTGCACTCTCTATCCTCCAAGGAAGGTGCTAGGCAGGAATTGTCTTGCTGGTGCTCACTTGCCCTGGCAGTCATTGCAGATAAAGAGCAAGACTGGGGCTCTGCTCTTTCCTAACCTTGCAAACAGGCACTCTGCTTTTTCTCACTCTTGCACTCCAAAAATCAAAATGAAACGTTGCACTCTCTCTCCTCCAAGGAAGGTGCTAGGCAGGGATTGTCTTGCTGCTCCTCACTTGCCCTGGCAGTCATTGCAGATAAACAGCAAGACTGGGGCTCTGCTCTTTCCTAGCCTTGCAAACAGCCAAAGCAGTTCGTCCCCCTCGTGAGCGCCAAAATGCTAAAATGAAACGTTGCACTCTCTCTCCTCCAAGGAAGGTGCTAGGCAGGAATTGTCTTGCTGGTCCTCACTTGCCCTGGCAGTCATTGCAGATAAACAGCAAGACTGGGGCTCTGCTCTTTCCTAGCCTTGCAAACAGCCAATGCAGTTCGTCTCCCTCATGAGCGCCAAAATGCTAAAATTAAACGTTGCACTCTCTCTCCTCCAAGGAAGGTGCTAGGCAGGAATTCTCTTGCTGGTGCTCACTTACCCTGGCAGTCATTGCAGATGAACAGCAAGACTGGGGCTCTGCTCTTTCCTAGCCTTGCAAATAGGCACTCTGCTTTTTCTCACTCTCGCACTCCACAAATCAGAATGAAACGTTGCACTCTTTCTCCTCCAAGGAAGGTGCTAGGCAGGAATTGTCTTGCTGGTCCTCACTTGCCCTGGCAGTCATTGCAGATAAGCAGCAAGACTGGGGCTCTGCTCTTTCGTAGCCTTGCAAACAGCCAATGCAGTTCGTCTCCCTCGTGAGCGCCAAACTGCTAAAATGAAACGTTGCACTCTCTCTCCTCCAAGGAAGATGCTAGTCAGGAATTGTCTTGCTGGTCCTCACTTGCCCTGGCAGTCACTGCAGGTAAACAGCTAGACTGGGACTCTACTCTTTCCTAGCCTTGCAAACAGACAAAGCAGTTCGTCCCCCTCGTGAGCGCCAAAATTCTAAAATGAAACGTTGCACTCTCTCTCCTCCAAGGAAGGTGCTAGGCAGGAATTGTCTTGCTGGTCCTCACTTGCCCTGGCAGTCATTGCAGATGAACAGCAAGAGTGGGGCTCTACTCTTTCCTAGCCTTGCAAACAGGCACTCTGCTTTTTCTCACTCTTGCACTCCAAAAAGCAAAATGAAACGTTGCACTCTCTGTCCTCCAAGGAAGGTGCTAGGCAGGAATTGTCTTGCTGGCCCTCACTTGCCCTGGCAGTCATTGCAGATAAACAGCAAGACTGGGGCTCTGCTCTTTCCTAGCCTTGCAAACAGCCAATGCTGTTCGTCTCCCTCGTGAGCGCCAAAATGCTAAAATGAAACGTTGCACTCTCTGTCCTCCAAGGAAGGTGCTAGGCAGGAATTGTCTTGCTGGTCCTCACTTGCCCTGGCAGTCATTGCAGATAAACAGCAAGACTGGGGCTCTGCTCTTTCCTAGCCTTGCAAACAGCCAATGCAGTTCGTCTCCCTCATGAGCGCCAAAATGCTAAAATTAAACGTTGCACTCTCTCTCCTCCAAGGAAGGTGCTAGGCAGGAATTCTCTTGCTGGTGCTCACTTACCCTGGCAGTCATTGCAGATGAACAGCAAGACTGGGGCTCTGCTCTTTCCTAGCCTTGCAAATAGGCACTCTGCTTTTTCTCACTCTCGCACTCCACAAATCAGAATGAAACGTTGCACTCTTTCTCCTCCAAGGAAGGTGCTAGGCAGGAATTGTCTTGCTGGTCCTCACTTGCCCTGGCAGTCATTGCAGATAAGCAGCAAGACTGGGGCTCTGCTCTTTCGTAGCCTTGCAAACAGCCAATGCAGTTCGTCTCCCTCGTGAGCGCCAAACTGCTAAAATGAAACGTTGCACTCTCTCTCCTCCAAGGAAGGTGCTAGGCAGGAATTGTCTTGCTGGTCCTCACTTGCCCTGGCAGTCACTGCAGGTAAACAGCAAGACTGGGGCTCTGCTCTTTCCTAGCCTTGCAAACAGCCAAAGCAGTTCGTCTCCCTCGTGAGCGCCAAAATGCTAAAATGAAACGTTGCACTCTCTCTCCTCCAAGGAAGGTGCTAGGCAGGAATTGTCTTGCTGGTCCTCACTTGCCCTGGCAGTCATTGCAGATAAACAGCAAGACTGGGGCTCTGCTCTTTCCTAGCCTTGCAAACAGCCAATGAAGTTCGTCTCCCTCGTGAGCGCCAAAGTGCTAAAATGAAACATTCCACTCTCTCTCCTCCAAGGAAGGTGCTAGGCAGGAATTGTCTTGCTGGTCCTCATTTGCCCTGGCAGTCACTGCAGGTAAACAGCAAGACTGGGACTCTACTCTTTCCTAGCCTTGCAAACAGACAAAGCAGTTCGTCCCCCTCATGAGCGCCAAAATGCTAAAATGAAACGTTGCACTCTCTCTCCTCCAAGGAAGGTGCTAGGCAGGAATTGTCTTGCTGGTCCTCACTTGCCCTGGCAGTCATTGCAGATAAACAGCAAGACTGGGGCTCTGCTCTTTCCTAGCCTTGCAAGCAGCCAATGCAGTTCGTCTATCTCCTGAGCGCCAAAATGCTAAAATGAAACGTTGCACTCTCTGTCCTCCAAGGAAGGTGCTAGGCAGGAATTGTCTTGCTGGTCCTCACTTGCCCTGGCAGTCATCGCAGATGAACAGCAAGACTGGGGCTCTGCTCTTTCCTAGCCTTGCAAACAGGCACTCTGTTTTTTCTCACTCTCGCACTGCAGCAATCAAAATGAAACGTTGCACTCTTCCTCCTCCAAGGAAGGTGCTAGGCAGGAATTGTCTTGCTGGTCCTCACTTGCCCTGGCAGTCACTGCAGGTAAACAGCAAGACTGGGGCTCTGCTCTTTCCTACCCTTGCAAACAGCAAAAGCAGTTCTTCCCCCTCGTGAGCGCCAAAATGCTAAAATGAAACGTTGCTCTCTCTCTCCTCCAAGGAAGGTGCTAGGCAGGAATTCTCTTGCTGGTGCTCACTTGCCCTGGCAGTCATTGCAGATAAAGAGCAAGACTGGGGCTCTGCTCTTTCCTAGCCTTGCAAACAGGCACTCTGCTTTTTCTCACTCTTGCACTCCAAAAATCAAAATGAAACGTTGCACTCTCTCTCCTCCAAGGAAGGTGCTAGGCAGGAATTTTCTTGCTGGTCCTCACTTGCCCTGGCAGTCATTGCAGATAAACAGCAAGACTGGGGCTCTGCTCTTTCCTAGCCTTGCAAACAGCCAATGCAGTTCGTCTCCCTCGTGAGCGACAAAATGCTAAAATGAAACGTTGCACTCTCTCTCCTCCAAGGAAGGTGCTAGGCAGGAATTCTCTTGCTGGTGCTCACTTGCCCTGGCAGTCATTGCAGATAAAGAGCAAGACTGGGGCTCTGCTCTTTCCTAACCTTGCAAACAGGCACTCTGCTTTTTCTCACTCTTGCACTCCAAAAATCAAAATGAAACGTTGCACTCTCTCTCCTCCAAGGAAGGTGCTAGGCAGGGATTGTCTTGCTGCTCCTCACTTGCCCTGGCAGTCATTGCAGATAAACAGCAAGACTGGGGCTCTGCTCTTTCCTAGCCTTGCAAACAGCCAAAGCAGTTCGTCCCCCTCGTGAGCGCCAAAATGCTAAAATGAAACGTTGCACTCTCTCTCCTCCAAGGAAGGTGCTAGGCAGGAATTCTCTTGCTGGTGCTCACTTACCCTGGCAGTCATTGCAGATGAACAGCAAGACTGGGGCTCTGCTCTTTCCTAGCCTTGCAAATAGGCACTCTGCTTTTTCTCACTCTCGCACTCCACAAATCAGAATGAAACGTTGCACTCTTTCTCCTCCAAGGAAGGTGCTAGGCAGGAATTGTCTTGCTGGTCCTCACTTGCCCTGGCAGTCATTGCAGATAAGCAGCAAGACTGGGGCTCTGCTCTTTCCTAGCCTTGCAAACAGCCAATGCAGTTCGTCTCCCTCGTGAGCGCCAAAATGCTAAAATGAAACGTTGCACTCTCTCTACTCCAAGGAAGGTGCTAGACAGGAATTGTCTTGCTGGTCCTCACTTGCCCTGGCAGTCATTGCAGATAAACAGCAAGACTGGGGCTCTGCTCTTTCCTAGCCTGGCAAACAGCCAATGCAGTTCATCTCCCTCGTGATCGCCAAAATGCTAAAATGAAACGTTGCACTCTCTGTCCTCCAAGGAAGGTGCTAGGCAGGAATTGTCTTGCTGGTCCTCACTTGCCCTGGCAGTCATTGCAGATAAGCAGCAAGACTGGGGCTCTGCTCTTTCGTAGCCTTGCAAACAGCCAATGCAGTTCGTCTCCCTCGTGAGCGCCAAACTGCTAAAATGAAACGTTGCACTCTCTCGCCTCCAAGGAAGGTGCTAGGCAGGAATTGTCTTGCTGGTCCTCACTTGCCCTGGCAGTCATTGCAGATAAACAGCAAGACTGGGGCTCTGCTCTTTCCTAGCCTTGCAAACAGCCGATGCAGTTCGTCTCCCTCGTGAGCACCAAAGTGCTAAAATGAAACGTTGCACTCTCTCTCCTCCAAGGAAGGTGCTAGTCAGGAATTGTCTTGCTGGTCCTCACTTGCCCTGGCAGTCACTGCAGGTAAACAGCTAGACTGGGACTCTACTCTTTCCTAGCCTTGCAAACAGACAAAGCAGTTCGTCCCCCTCGTGAGCGCCAAAATTCTAAAATGAAACGTTGCACTCTCTCTCCTCCAAGGAAGGTGCTAGGCAGGAATTGTCTTGCTGGTCCTCACTTGCCCTGGCAGTCATTGCAGATGAACAGCAAGACTGGGGCTCTACTCTTTCCTAGCCTTGAAACAGGCACTCTGCTTTTTCTCACTCTTGCACTCCAAAAAGCAAAATGAAACGTTGCACTCTCTGTCCTCCAAGGAAGGTGCTAGGCAGGAATTGTCTTGCTGGCCCTCACTTGCCCTGGCAGTCATTGCAGATAAACAGCAAGACTGGGGCTCTGCTCTTTCCTAGCCTTGCAAACAGCCAATGCTGTTCGTCTCCCTCGTGAGCGCCAAAATGCTAAAATGAAACGTTGCACTCTCTGTCCTCCAAGGAAGGTGCTAGGCAGGAATTGTCTTGCTGGTCCTCACTTGCCCTGGCAGTCATTGCAGATAAAGAGCAAGACTGGGGCTCTGCTCTTTCCTAGCCTTGCAAACAGGCACTCTGCTTTTTCTCACTCTTGCACTCCAAAAAGCAAAATGAAACGTTGCACTCTCTGTCCTCCAAGGAAGGTGCTAGGCAGGAATAGTCTTGCTGGTCCTCACTTGCCCTGGCAGTCACTGCAGGTAAACAGCAAGACTGGGGCTCTGCTCTTTCCTAGCCTTGCAAACAGCCAAAGCAGTTCGTCTCCCTCGTGAGCGCCAAAATGCTAAAATGAAACGTTGCACTCTCTCTCCTCCAAGGAAGGTGCTAGGCAGGAATTGTCTTGCTGGTCCTCACTTGCCCTGGCAGTCATTGCAGATAAACAGCAAGACTGGGGCTCTGCTCTTTCCTAGCCTTGCAAACAGCCAATGCAGTTCGTCTCCCTCGTGAGCGCCAAAGTGCTAAAATGAAACATTCCACTCTCTCTCCTCTAAGGAAGGTGCTAGGCAGGAATTGTCTTGCTGGTCCTCATTTGCCCTGGCAGTCACTGCAGGTAAACAGCAAGACTGGGACTCTACTCTTTCCTAGCCTTGCAAACAGACAAAGCAGTTCGTCCCCCTCGTGAGCGCCAAAATGCTAAAATGAAACGTTGCACTCTCTCTCCTCCAAGGAAGGTGCTAGGCAGGAATTGTCTTGCTGGTCCTCACTTGCCCTGGCAGTCATTGCAGATAAACAGCAAGACTGGGGCTCTGCTCTTTCCTAGCCTTGCAAGCAGCCAATGCAGTTCGTCTATCTCCTGAGCGCCAAAATGCTAAAATGAAACGTTGCACTCTCTCTCCTCCAAGGAAGGTGCTAGGCAGGAATTGTCTTGCTGGTCCTCACTTGCCCTGGCAGTCATCGCAGACGAACAGCAAGACTGGGGCTCTGCTCTTTCCTAGCCTTGCAAACAGGCACTCTGTTTTTTCTCACTCTCGCACTGCAGCAATCAAAATGAAACGTTGCACTCTTCCTCCTCCAAGGAAGGTGCTAGGCAGGAATTGTCTTGCTGGTCCTCACTTGCCCTGGCAGTCACTGCAGGTAAACAGGAAGACTGGGGCTCTGCTCTTTCCTACCCTTGCAAACAGCAAAAGCAGTTCTTCCCCCTCGTGAGCGCCAAAATGCTAAAATGAAACGTTGCTCTCTCTCTCCTCCAAGGAAGGTGCTAGGCAGGAATTGTCTTGCTGGTCCTCACTTGCCCTGGCAGTCATTGCAGATAAACAGCAAGACTGGGGCTCTGCTCTTTCCTAGCCTTGCAAACAGCCAATGCAGTTCGTCTCCCTCGTGAGCGCCAAACTGGTAAACGGAATCGTTGGACTCTCTCTCCTCCAAGGAAGGTGCTAGGCAGGAATTGTCTTGCTGGTCCTCACTTGCCCTGGCAGTCATTGCAGATGAACAGCAAGACTGCGGCTCTGCTCCTTCCTAGCCTTGCAAAGAGGCACTCTGCGTTTTCTCAGTCTCGCACTCCAAAAATCAGAATGAAACGTTGCACTCTTCCTCCTCCAAGGAAGGTGCTAGGCAGGAATTTTCTTGCTCGTCCTCACTTGCCCTGGCAGTCATTGCAGATAAGCAGCAAGACTGGGGCGCTGCTCTTTCCTAGCCTTGCAAACAGGCACTCTGCTTTTCCTCACTCTCGCACTCCAAAAATCAAAATGAAACGTTGCACTCTCTCTCCTCCAAGGAAGGTGCTAGGCAGGAATTGTCTTGCTGGTCCTCACTTGCCCTGGCAGTCACTGCAGGTAAACAGCAAGACTGGGGCTCTGCTCTTTCCTAGCCTTGCAAACAGCCAAAGCATTTCGTCTCCCTCGTGAGCGCCAAAATGCTAAAATGAAACGTTGCACTCTCTCTCCTCCAAGGAAGGTGCTAGGCAGGAATTGTCTTGCTGGTCCTCACTTGCCCTGGCAGTCATTGCAGATAAACAGCAAGACTGGGGCTCTGCTCTTTCCTAGCCTGGTAAACAGCCAATGCAGTTCGTCTCCCTCGTGAGCGCCAAAGTGCTAAAATGAAACATTCCACTCTCTCTCCTCCAAGGAAGGTGCTAGGCAGGAATTGTCTTGCTGGTCCTCATTTGCCCTGGCAGTCACTGCAGGTAAACAGCAAGACTGGGACTCTACTCTTTCCTAGCCTTCCAAACAGACAAAGCAGTTCGTCCCCCTCGTGAGCGCCAAAATGCTAAAATGAAACGTTGCACTCTCTCTCCTCCAAGGAAGGTGCTAGTCAGGAATTGTCTTGCTGGTGCTCACTTGCCCTGGCAGTCATTGCAGATAAAGAGCAAGACTGGGGCTCTGCTCTTTCCTAACCTTGCAAACAGGCACTCTGCTTTTTCTCACTCTTGCACTCCAAAAAGCAAAATGAAACGTTGCACTCTCTCTCCTTCAAGGAAGGTGCTAGGCAGGGATTGTCTTGCTGGTCCTCACTTGCCCTGGCAGTCATTGCAGATAAACAGCAAGACTGGGGCTCTGCTCTTTCCTAGCCTTGCAAACAGCCAAATCAGTTCGTCCCCCTCGTGAGCGCCAAAATGCTAAAATGAAACGTTGCACTCTCTCTCCTCCAAGGAAGGTGCTAGGCAGGAATTGTCTTGCTGGTCCTCACTTGCCCTGGCAGTCATTGCAGATAAACAGCAAGACTGGGGCTCTGCTCTTTCCTAGCCTTGCAAACAGCCAATGCAGTTCGTCTCCCTCATGAGCGCCAAACTGCTAAAATGAAACGTTGCACTCTCTCTCCTCCAAGGAAGGTGCTAGGCAGGAATTCTCTTGCTGGTGCTCACTTACCCTGGCAGTCATTGCAGATGAACAGCAAGACTGGGGCTCTGCTCTTTCCTAGCCTTGCAAATAGGCACTCTGCTTTTTCTCACTCTCGCACTCCACAAATCAGAATGAAACATTGCACTCTTTCTCCTCCAAGGAAGGTGCTAGGCAGGAATTGTCTTGCTGGTCCTCACTTGCCCTGGCAGTCATTGCAGATAAGCAGCAAGACTGGGGCTCTGCTCTTTCCTAGCCTTGCAAACAGCCAATGCAGTTCGTCTCCCTCGTGAGCGCCAAAATGCTAAAATGAAACGTTGCACTCTCTCTACTCCAAGGAAGGTGCTAGACAGGAATTGTCTTGCTGGTCCTCACTTGCCCTGGCAGTCATTGCAGATAAACAGCAAGACTGGGGCTCTGCTCTTTCCTAGCCTGGCAAACAGCCAATGCAGTTCATCTCCCTCGTGATCACCAAAATGCTAAAATGAAACGTTGCACTCTCTGTCCTCCAAGGAAGGTGCTAGGCAGGAATTGTCTTGCTGGTCCTCACTTGCCCTGTCAGTCATTGCAGATAAGCAGCAAGACTGGGGCTCTGCTCTTTCGTAGCCTTGCAAACAGCCAATGCAGTTCGTCTCCCTCGTGAGCGCCAAACTGCTAAAATGAAACGTTGCACTCTCTCTCCTCCAAGGAAGGTGCTAGGCAGGAATTGTCTTGCTGGTCCTCACTTGCCCTGGCAGTCATTGCAGATAAACAGCAAGACTGGGGCTCTGCTCTTTCCTAGCCTTGCAAACAGCCGATGCAGTTCGTCTCCCTCGTGAGCGCCAAAGTGCTAAAATGAAACGTTGCACTCTCTCTCCTCCAAGGAAGGTGCTCGGCAGGAATTGTCTTGCTGGTCCTCACTTGCCCTGGCAGTCATTGCAGATGAACAGCAAGACTGCGGCTCTGCTCTTTCCTAGCCTTGCAAAGAGGCACTCTGCTTTTTCTCAGTCTCGCACTCCAAAAATCAGAATGAAACGTTGCACTCTTCCTCCTCCAACGAAGGTGCTAGGCAGGAATTTTCTTGCTGGTCCTCACTTGCCCTGGCAGTCATTGCAGATAAGCAGCAAGACTGGGGCGCTGCTCTTTCCTAGCCTTGCAAACAGGCACTCTGCTTTTCCTCACTCTCGCACTCCAAAAATCAAAATGAAACGTTGCACACTCTCTCCTCCAAGGAAGGTGCTAGGCAGGAATTGTCTTGCTGGTCCTCACTTGCCCTGGCAGTCACTGCAGGTAAACAGCAAGACTGGGGCTCTGCTCTTTCCTAGCCTTGCAAACAGCCAAAGCATTTCGTCTCCCTCGTGAGCGCCAAAATGCTAAAATGAAACGTTGCACTCTCTCTCCTCCAAGGAAGGTGCTAGGCAGGAATTGTCTTGCTGGTCCTCACTTGCCCTGGCAGTCATTGCAGATAAACAGCAAGACTGGGGCTCTGCTCTTTCCTAGCCTGGTAAACAGCCAATGCAGTTCGTCTCCCTCGTGAGCGCCAAAGTGCTAAAATGAAACATTCCACTCTCTCTCCTCCAAGGAAGGTGCTAGGCAGGAATTGTCTTGCTGGTCCTCACTTGCCCTGGCAGTCATTGCAGATAAACAGCAAGACTGGGGCTCTGCTCTTTCCTAGCCTTGCAAACAGGCACTCTGCTTTTTCTCACTCTTGCACTCCAAAAAGCAAAATGAAACGTTGCACTCTCTGTCCTCCAAGGAAGGTGCTAGGCAGGAATACTCTTGCTGGTCCTCACTTGCCCTGGCAGTCATTGCAGATAAACAGCAAGACTGGGGCTCTGCTCTTTCCTAGCCTTGCAAACAGCCAATGCAGTTCGTCTCCCTCGTGAGCGCCAAAGTGCTAAAATGAAACGTTTCACTCTCTCTCCTCCAAGGAAGGTGCTAGTCAGGAATTGTCTTGCTGGTCCTCACTTGCCCTGGCAGTCACTGCAGGTAAACAGCAAGACTGGGGCTCTGCTCTTTCCTAGCCTTGCAAACAGCCAAAGGAGTTCTTCCCCCTCCGTAGCGCCAAAATGCTAAAATGAAACGTTGCACTCTCTCTCCTCCAAGGAAGGTGCTAGTCAGGAATTGTCTTGCTGGTCCTCACTTGCCCTGGCAGTCATTGCAGATAAACAGCAAGACTGGGGCTCTGCTCTTTCCTAGCCTGGCAAACAGCCAATGCAGTTCATCTCCCTCGTGATCACCAAAATGCTAAAATGAAACGTTGCACTCTCTGTCCTCCAAGGAAGGCGCTAGGCAGGAATTGTCTTGCTGGTCCTCACTTGCCCTGGCAGTCATTGCAGATAAGCAGCAAGACTGGGGCTCTGCTCTTTCGTAGCCTTGCAAACAGCCAATGCAGTTCGTCTCCCTCGTGAGCGCCAAACTGCTAAAATGAAACGTTGCACTCTCTCTCCTCCAAGGAAGGTGCTAGGCAGGAATTGTCTTGCTGGTCCTCACTTGCCCTGGCAGTCATTGCAGATAAACAGCAAGACTGGGGCTCTGCTCTTTCCTAGCCTTGCAAACAGCCGATGCAGTTCGTCTCCCTCGTGAGCGCCAAAGTGCTAAAATGAAACGTTGCACTCTCTCTCCTCCAAGGAAGGTGCTAGGCAGGAATTGTCTTGCTGGTCCTCACTTGCCCTGGCAGTCACTGCAGGTAAACAGCTAGACTGGGACTCTACTCTTTCCTAGCCTTGCAAACAGACAAAGCAGTTCGTCCGCCTCGTGAGCGCCAAAATTCTAAAATGAAACGTTGCACTCTCTCTCCTCCAAGGAAGGTGCTAGGCAGGAATTGTCTTGCTGGACCTCACTTGCCCTGGCAGTCATTGCAGATGAACAGCAAGACTGGGGCTCTACTCTTTCCTAGCCTTGCAAACAGGCACTCTGCTTTTTCTCACTCTTGCACTCCAAAAAGCAAAATGAAACGTTGCACTCTCTGTCCTCCAAGGAAGGTGCTAGGCAGGAATTGTCTTGCTGGCCCTCACTTGCCCTGGCAGTCATTGCAGATAAACAGCAAGACTGGGGCTCTGTTCTTTCCTAGCCTTGCAAACAGCCAATGCTGTTCGTCTCCCTCGTGAGCGCCAAAATGCTAAAATGAAACGTTGCACTCTCTGTCCTCCAAGGAAGGTGCTAGGCAGGAATTGTCTTGCTGGTCCTCATTTGCCCTGGCAGTCATTGCAGATAAAGAGCAAGACTGGGGCTCTGCTCTTTCCTAGCCTTGCAAACAGCCAAAGCAGTTCGTCTCCCTCGTGAGCGCCAAAATGCTAAAATGAAACGTTGCACTCTCTCTCCTCCAAGGAAGGTGCTAGACAGGAATTGTCTTGCTGGTCCTCACTTGCCCTGGCAGTCATTGCAGATAAACAGCAAGACTGGGGCTCTGCTCTTCCCTAGCCTTGCAAACAGCCAATGCAGTTCGTCTCCCTCGTGAGCGCCAAAGTGCTAAAATGAAACATTCCACTCTCTCTCCTCCAAGGAAGGTGCTAGGCAGGAATTGTCTTGCTGGTCCTCATTTGCCCTGGCAGTCACTGCAGGTAAACAGCAAGACTGGGACTCTACTCTTTCCTAGCCTTGCAAACAGACAAAGCAGTTCGTCCCCCTCGTGAGCGCCAAAATGCTAAAATGAAACGTTGCACTCTCTCTCCTCCAAGGAAGGTGCTAGGCAGAAATTGTCTTGCTGGTCCTCACTTGCCCTGGCAGTCATTGCAGATGAACAGCAAGACTGCGGCTCTGCTCCTTCCTAGCCTTGCAAAGAGGCACTCTGCTTTTTCTCAGTCTCGCACTCCAAAAATCAGAATGAAACGTTGCACTCTTCCTCCTCCAAGGAAGGTGCTAGGCAGGAATTTTCTTGCTCGTCCTCACTTGCCCTGGCAGTCATTGCAAATAAGCAGCAAGACTGGGGCGCTGCTCTTTCCTAGCCTTGCAAACAGGCACTCTGTTTTTTCTCACTCTCGCACTGCAGCAATCAAAATGAAACGTTGCACTCTCTCTCCTCCAAGGAAGGTGCTAGGCAGGAATTGTCTTGCTGGTCCTCACTTGCCCTGGCAGTCACTGCAGGTAAACAGCAAGACTGGGGCTCTGCTCTTTCCTAGCCTTGCAAACAGCCAAAGCAGTTCTTCCCCCTCGTGAGCGCCAAAATGCTAAACTGAAACGTTGCTCTCTCTCTCCTCCAAGGAAGGTGCTAGGCAGGAATTGTCTTGCTGGTCCTCACTTGCCCTGGCAGTCATTGCAGATGAACAGCAAGACTGCGGCTCTGCTCTTTCCTAGCCTTGCAAAGAGGCACTCTGCTTTTTCTCAGTCTCGCACTCCAAAAATCAGAATGAAACGTTGCACTCTTCCTCCTCCAAGGAAGGTGCTAGGCAGGAATTTTCTTGCTGGTCCTCACTTGCCCTGGCAGTCATTGCAGATAAGCAGCAAGACTGGGGCGCTGCTCTTTCCTAGCCTTGCAAACAGGCACTCTGCTTTTCCTCACTCTCGCACTCCAAAAATCAAAATGAAACGTTGCACTCTCTCTCCTCCAAGGAAGGTGCTAGGCAGGAATTGTCTTGCTGGTCCTCACTTGCCCTGGCAGTCACTGCAGGTAAACAGCAAGACTGGGGCTCT
The DNA here is from genome assembly GCF_964289735.1 of Phaethon aethereus. Classification (NCBI taxonomy): domain Eukaryota; kingdom Metazoa; phylum Chordata; class Aves; order Phaethontiformes; family Phaethontidae; genus Phaethon; species Phaethon aethereus. Next base: position 316,513 of record NW_028114240.1, on the reverse strand, counting down.
GCTCTTTCCTAGCCTTGCAAACAGCAAAAGCAGTTCTTCCCCCTCGTGAGCGCCAAAATGCTAAAATGAAACGTTGCTCTCTCTCTCCTCCAAGGAAGGTGCTAGGCAGGAATTGTCTTGCTGGTCCTCACTTGCCCTGGCAGTCATTGCAGATAAACAGCAAGACTGGGGCTCTGCTCTTTCCTAGCCTTGCAAACAGCCAATGCAGTTCGTCTCCCTCGTGAGCGCCAAACTGGTAAACGGAATCGTTGGACTCTCTCTCCTCCAAGGAAGGTGCTAGGCAGGAATTGTCTTGCTGGTCCTCACTTGCCCTGGCAGTCATTGCAGATAAACAGCAAGACTGGGGCTCTGCTCTTTCCTAGCCTAGCAAACAGCAACAGAAGTTCGTCTCCCTCGTGAGCGCCAAAATGCTAAAATGAAACGTTGCACTCTCTCTCCTCCAAGGAAGGTGCTAGGCAGGAATTGTCTTGCTGGTCCTCACTTGCCCTGGCAGTCATTGCAGATAAACAGCAAGACTGGGGCTCTGCTCTTTCCTAGCCTGGCAAACAGCCAATGCAGTTCATCTCCCTCGTGATCACCAAAATGCTAAAATGAAACGTTGCACTCTCTGTCCTCCAAGGAAGGCGCTAGGCAGGAATTGTCTTGCTGGTCCTCACTTGCCCTGGCAGTCATTGCAGATAAGCAGCAAGACTGGGGCTCTGCTCTTTCGTAGCCTTGCAAACAGCCAATGCAGTTCGTCTCCCTCGTGAGCGCCAAACTGCTAAAATGAAACGTTGCACTCTCTCTCCTCCAAGGAAGGTGCTAGGCAGGAATTGTCTTGCTGGTCCTCACTTGCCCTGGCAGTCACTGCAGGTAAACAGCTAGACTGGGACTCTACTCTTTCCTAGCCTTGCAAACAGACAAAGCAGTTCGTCCGCCTCGTGAGCGCCAAAATTCTAAAATGAAACGTTGCACTCTCTCTCCTCCAAGGAAGGTGCTAGGCAGGAATTGTCTTGCTGGACCTCACTTGCCCTGGCAGTCATTGCAGATGAACAGCAAGACTGGGGCTCTACTCTTTCCTAGCCTTGCAAACAGGCACTCTGCTTTTTCTCACTCTTGCACTCCAAAAAGCAAAATGAAACGTTGCACTCTCTGTCCTCCAAGGAAGGTGCTAGGCAGGAATTGTCTTGCTGGCCCTCACTTGCCCTGGCAGTCATTGCAGATAAACAGCAAGACTGGGGCTCTGTTCTTTCCTAGCCTTGCAAACAGCCAATGCTGTTCGTCTCCCTCGTGAGCGCCAAAATGCTAAAATGAAACGTTGCACTCTCTGTCCTCCAAGGAAGGTGCTAGGCAGGAATTGTCTTGCTGGTCCTCATTTGCCCTGGCAGTCATTGCAGATAAAGAGCAAGACTGGGGCTCTGCTCTTTCCTAGCCTTGCAAACAGCCAAAGCAGTTCGTCTCCCTCGTGAGCGCCAAAATGCTAAAATGAAACGTTGCACTCTCTCTCCTCCAAGGAAGGTGCTAGACAGGAATTGTCTTGCTGGTCCTCACTTGCCCTGGCAGTCATTGCAGATAAACAGCAAGACTGGGGCTCTGCTCTTCCCTAGCCTTGCAAACAGCCAATGCAGTTCGTCTCCCTCGTGAGCGCCAAAGTGCTAAAATGAAACATTCCACTCTCTCTCCTCCAAGGAAGGTGCTAGGCAGGAATTGTCTTGCTGGTCCTCATTTGCCCTGGCAGTCACTGCAGGTAAACAGCAAGACTGGGACTCTACTCTTTCCTAGCCTTGCAAACAGACAAAGCAGTTCGTCCCCCTCGTGAGCGCCAAAATGCTAAAATGAAACGTTGCACTCTCTCTCCTCCAAGGAAGGTGCTAGGCAGGAATTGTCTTGCTGGTCCTCACTTGCCCTGGCAGTCATCGCAGACGAACAGCAAGACTGGGGCTCTGCTCTTTCCTAGCCTTGCAAACAGGCACTCTGTTTTTTCTCACTCTCGCTCTGCAGCAATCAAAATGAAACGTTGCACTCTTCCTCCTCCAAGGAAGGTGCTAGGCAGGAATTGTCTTGCTGGTCCTCACTTGCCCTGGCAGTCACTGCAGGTAAACAGGAAGACTGGGGCTCTGCTCTTTCCTACCCTTGCAAACAGCAAAAGCAGTTCTTCCCCCTCGTGAGCGCCAAAATGCTAAAATGAAACGTTGCTCTCTCTCTCCTCCAAGGAAGGTGCTAGGCAGAAATTGTCTTGCTGGTCCTCACTTGCCCTGGCAGTCATTGCAGATGAACAGCAAGACTGCGGCTCTGCTCCTTCCTAGCCTTGCAAAGAGGCACTCTGCTTTTTCTCAGTCTCGCACTCCAAAAATCAGAATGAAACGTTGCACTCTTCCTCCTCCAAGGAAGGTGCTAGGCAGGAATTTTCTTGCTCGTCCTCACTTGCCCTGGCAGTCATTGCAAATAAGCAGCAAGACTGGGGCGCTGCTCTTTCCTAGCCTTGCAAACAGGCACTCTGTTTTTTCTCACTCTCGCACTGCAGCAATCAAAATGAAACGTTGCACTCTCTCTCCTCCAAGGAAGGTGCTAGGCAGGAATTGTCTTGCTGGTCCTCACTTGCCCTGGCAGTCACTGCAGGTAAACAGCAAGACTGGGGCTCTGCTCTTTCCTAGCCTTGCAAACAGCCAAAGCAGTTCTTCCCCCTCGTGAGCGCCAAAATGCTAAAATGAAACGTTGCTCTCTCTCTCCTCCAAGGAAGGTGCTAGGCAGGAATTGTCTTGCTGGTCCTCACTTGCCCTGGCAGTCATTGCAGATGAACAGCAAGACTGCGGCTCTGCTCTTTCCTAGCCTTGCAAAGAGGCACTCTGCTTTTTCTCAGTCTCGCACTCCAAAAATCAGAATGAAACGTTGCACTCTTCCTCCTCCAAGGAAGGTGCTAGGCAGGAATTTTCTTGCTGGTCCTCACTTGCCCTGGCAGTCATTGCAGATAAGCAGCAAGACTGGGGCGCTGCTCTTTCCTAGCCTTGCAAACAGGCACTCTGCTTTTCCTCACTCTCGCACTCCAAAAATCAAAATGAAACGTTGCACTCTCTCTCCTCCAAGGAAGGTGCTAGGCAGGAATTGTCTTGCTGGTCCTCACTTGCCCTGGCAGTCACTGCAGGTAAACAGCAAGACTGGGGCTCTGCTCTTTCCTAGCCTTGCAAACAGCAAAAGCAGTTCTTCCCCCTCGTGAGCGCCAAAATGCTAAAATGAAACGTTGCTCTCTCTCTCCTCCAAGGAAGGTGCTACGCAGGAATTGTCTTGCTGGTCCTCACTTGCCCTGGCAGTCATTGCAGATAAACAGCAAGACTGGGGCTCTGCTCTTTCCTAGCCTTGCAAACAGCCAATGCAGTTCGTCTCCCTCGTGAGCGCCAAACTGGTAAACGGAATCGTTGGACTCTCTCTCCTCCAAGGAAGGTGCTAGGCAGGAATTGTCTTGCTGGTCCTCACTTGCCCTGGCAGTCATTGCAGATGAACAGCAAGACTGCGGCTCTGCTCCTTCCTAGCCTTGCAAAGAGGCACTCTGCTTTTTCTCAGTCTCGCACTCCAAAAATCAGAATGAAACGTTGCACTCTTCCTCCTCCAAGGAAGGTGCTAGGCAGGAATTTTCTTGCTGGTCCTCACTTGCCCTGGCAGTCATTCCAGATAAGCAGCAAGACTGGGGCGCTGCTCTTTCCTAGCCTTGCAAACAGGCACTCTGTTTTTTCTCACTCTCGCACTGCAGCAATCAAAATGAAACGTTGCACTCTCTCTCCTCCAAGGAAGGTGCTAGGCAGGAATTGTCTTGCTGGTCCTCACTTGCCCTGGCAGTCACTGCAGGTAAACAGCAAGACTGGGGCTCTGCTCTTTCCTAGCCTTGCAAACAGCCAAAGCAGTTCTTCCCCCTCGTGAGCGCCAAAATGCTAAAATGAAACGTTGCTCTCTCTCTCCTCCAAGGAAGGTGCTAGGCAGGAATTGTCTTGCTGGTCCTCACTTGCCCTGGCAGTCATTGCAGATGAACAGCAAGACTGCGGCTCTGCTCTTTCCTAGCCTTGCAAAGAGGCACTCTGCTTTTTCTCACTCTCGGACTCCAAAAATCAGAATGAAACGTTGCACTCTTCCTCCTCCAAGGAAGGTGCTAGGCAGGAATTTTCTTGCTGGTCCTCACTTGCCCTGGCAGTCATTGCAGATAAGCAGGAAGACTGGGGCGCTGCTCTTTCCTAGCCTTGCAAACAGGCACTCTGCTTTTCCTCACTCTCGCACTCCAAAAATCAAAATGAAACGTTGCACTCTCTCTCCTCCAAGGAAGGTGCTAGGCAGGAATTGTCTTGCTGGTCCTCACTTGCCCTGGCAGTCACTGCAGGTAAACAGCAAGACTGGGGCTCTGCTCTTTCCTAGCCTTGCAAACAGCAAAAGCAGTTCTTCCCCCTCGTGAGCGCCAAAATGCTAAAATGAAACGTTGCTCTCTCTCTCCTCCAAGGAAGGTGCTAGGCAGGAATTGTCTTGCTGGTCCTCACTTGCCCTGGCAGTCATTGCAGATAAACAGCAAGACTGGGGCTCTGCTCTTTCCTAGCCTTGCAAACAGCCAATGCAGTTCGTCTCCCTCGTGAGCGCCAAACTGGTAAACGGAATCGTTGGACTCTCTCTCCTCCAAGGAAGGTGCTAGGCAGGAATTGTCTTGCTGGTCCTCACTTGCCCTGGCAGTCATTGCAGATGAACAGCAAGACTGCGGCTCTGCTCCTTCCTAGCCTTGCAAAGAGGCACTCTGCTTTTTCTCAGTCTCGCACTCCAAAAATCAGAATGAAACGTTGCACTCTTCCTCCTCCAAGGAAGGTGCTAGGCAGGAATTTTCTTGCTGGTCCTCACTTGCCCTGGCAGTCATTGCAGATAAGCAGCAAGACTGGGGCGCTGCTCTTTCCTAGCCTTGCAAACAGGCACTCTGTTTTTTCTCACTCTCGCACTGCAGCAATCAAAATGAAACGTTGCACTCTCTCTCCTCCAAGGAAGGTGCTAGGCAGGAATTGTCTTGCTGGTCCTCACTTGCCCTGGCAGTCACTGCAGGTAAACAGCAAGACTGGGGCTCTGCTCTTTCCTAGCCTTGCAAACAGCCAAAGCAGTTCTTCCCCCTCGTGAGCGCCAAAATGCTAAAATGAAACGTTGCTCTCTCTCTCCTCCAAGGAAGGTGCTAGGCAGGAATTGTCTTGCTGGTCCTCACTTGCCCTGGCAGTCATTGCAGATGAACAGCAAGACTGCGGCTCTGCTCTTTCCTAGCCTTGCAAAGAGGCACTCTGCTTTTTCTCAGTCTCGCACTCCAAAAATCAGAATGAAACGTTGCACTCTTCCTCCTCCAAGGAAGGTGCTAGGCAGGAATTTTCTTGCTGGTCCTCACTTGCCCTGGCAGTCATTCCAGATAAGCAGCAAGACTGGGGCGCTGCTCTTTCCTAGCCTTGCAAACAGGCACTCTGCTTTTCCTCACTCTCGCACTCCAAAAATCAAAATGAAACGTTGCACTCTCTCTCCTCCAAGGAAGGTGCTAGGCAGGAATTGTCTTGCTGGTCCTCACTTGCCCTGGCAGTCACTGCAGGTAAACAGCAAGACTGGGGCTCTGCTCTTTCCTAGCCTTGCAAACAGCCAAAGCATTTCGTCTCCCTCGTGAGCGCCAAAATGCTAAAATGAAACGTTGCACTCTCTCTCCTCCAAGGAAGGTGCTAGGCAGGAATTGTCTTGCTGGTCCTCACTTGCCCTGGCAGTCATTGCAGATAAACAGCAAGACTGGGGCTCTGCTCTTTACTAGCCTGGTAAACAGCCAATGCAGTTCATCTCCCTCGTGAGCGCCAAAGTGCTAAAATGAAACATTCCACTCTCTCTCCTCCAAGGAAGGTGCTAGGCAGGAATTGTCTTGCTGGTCCTCATTTGCCCTGGCAGTCACTGCAGGTAAACAGCAAGACTGGGACTCTACTCTTTCCTAGCCTTGCAAACAGACAAAGCAGTTCGTCCCCCTCGTGTGCGCCAAAATGCTAAAATGAAACGTTGCACTCTCTCTCCTCCAAGGAAGGTGCTAGGCAGGAATTGTCTTGCTGGTCCTCACTTGCCCTGGCAGTCATTGCAGATAAACAGCAAGACTGGGGCTCTGCTCTTTCCTAGCCTTGCAAACAGGCACTCTGCTTTTTCTCACTCTTGCACTCCAAAAAGCAAAATGAAACGTTGCACTCTCTGTCCTCCAAGGAAGGTGCTAGGCAGGAATAGTCTTGCTGGTCCTCACTTGCCCTGGCAGTCATTGCAGATAAACAGCAAGACTGGGGCTCTGCTCTTTCCTAGCCTTGCAAACAGCCAATGCAGTTCGTCTCCCTCGTGAGCGCCAAAGTGCTAAAATGAAACGTTTCACTCTCTCTCCTCCAAGGAAGGTGCTAGTCAGGAATTGTCTTGCTGGTCCTCACTTGCCCTGGCAGTCACTGCAGATAAACAGCAAGACTGGGGCTCTGCTCTTTCCTAGCCTTGCAAACAGCCAATGCAGTTCGTCTCCCTCGTGAGCGCCAAACTGGTAAACGGAATCGTTGGACTCTCTCTCCTCCAAGGAAGGTGCTAGGCAGGAATTGTCTTGCTGGTCCTCACTTGCCCTGGCAGTCATTGCAGATGAACAGCAAGACTGCGGCTCTGCTCCTTCCTAGCCTTGCAAAGAGGCACTCTGCTTTTTCTCAGTCTCGCACTCCAAAAATCAGAATGAAACGTTGCACTCTTCCTCCTCCAAGGAAGGTGCTAGGCAGGAATTTTCTTGCTGGTCCTCACTTGCCCTGGCAGTCATTGCAGATAAGCAGCAAGACTGGGGCGCTGCTCTTTCCTAGCCTTGCAAACAGGCACTCTGTTTTTTCTCACTCTCGCACTGCAGCAATCAAAATGAAACGTTGCACTCTCTCTCCTCCAAGGAAGGTGCTAGGCAGGAATTGTCTTGCTGGTCCTCACTTGCCCTGGCAGTCACTGCAGGTAAACAGCAAGACTGGGGCTCTGCTCTTTCCTAGCCTTGCAAACAGCCAAAGCAGTTCTTCCCCCTCGTGAGCGCCAAAATGCTAAAATGAAACGTTGCTCTCTCTCTCCTCCAAGGAAGGTGCTAGGCAGGAATTGTCTTGCTGGTCCTCACTTGCCCTGGCAGTCATTGCAGATGAACAGCAAGACTGCGGCTCTGCTCTTTCCTAGCCTTGCAAAGAGGCACTCTGCTTTTTCTCAGTCTCGCACTCCAAAAATCAGAATGAAACGTTGCACTCTTCCTCCTCCAAGGAAGGTGCTAGGCAGGAATTTTCTTGCTGGTCCTCACTTGCCCTGGCAGTCATTCCAGATAAGCAGCAAGACTGGGGCGCTGCTCTTTCCTAGCCTTGCAAACAGGCACTCTGGTTTTCCTCACTCTCGCACTCCAAAAATCAAAATGAAACGTTGCACTCTCTCTCCTCCAAGGAAGGTGCTAGGCAGGAATTGTCTTGCTGGTCCTCACTTGCCCTGGCAGTCACTGCAGGTAAACAGCAAGACTGGGGCTCTGCTCTTTCCTAGCCTTGCAAACAGCCAAAGCATTTCGTCTCCCTCGTGAGCGCCAAAATGCTAAAATGAAACGTTGCACTCTCTCTCCTCCAAGGAAGGTGCTAGGCAGGAATTGTCTTGCTGGTCCTCACTTGCCCTGGCAGTCATTGCAGATAAACAGCAAGACTGGGGCTCTGCTCTTTACTAGCCTGGTAAACAGCCAATGCAGTTCATCTCCCTCGTGAGCGCCAAAGTGCTAAAATGAAACATTCCACTCTCTCTCCTCCAAGGAAGGTGCTAGGCAGGAATTGTCTTGCTGGTCCTCATTTGCCCTGGCAGTCACTGCAGGTAAACAGCAAGACTGGGACTCTACTCTTTCCTAGCCTTGCAAACAGACAAAGCAGTTCGTCCCCCTCGTGTGCGCCAAAATGCTAAAATGAAACGTTGCACTCTCTCTCCTCCAAGGAAGGTGCTAGGCAGGAATTGTCTTGCTGGTCCTCACTTGCCCTGGCAGTCATTGCAGATAAACAGCAAGACTGGGGCTCTGCTCTTTCCTAGCCTTGCAAACAGGCACTCTGCTTTTTCTCACTCTTGCACTCCAAAAAGCAAAATGAAACGTTGCACTCTCTGTCCTCCAAGGAAGGTGCTAGGCAGGAATAGTCTTGCTGGTCCTCACTTGCCCTGGCAGTCATTGCAGATAAACAGCAAGACTGGGGCTCTGCTCTTTCCTAGCCTTGCAAACAGCCAATGCAGTTCGTCTCCCTCGTGAGCGCCAAAGTGCTAAAATGAAACGTTTCACTCTCTCTCCTCCAAGGAAGGTGCTAGTCAGGAATTGTCTTGCTGGTCCTCACTTGCCCTGGCAGTCACTGCAGATAAACAGCAAGACTGGGGCTCTGCTCTTTCCTAGCCTTGCAAACAGCCAATGCAGTTCGTCTCCCTCGTGAGCGCCAAACTGGTAAACGGAATCGTTGGACTCTCTCTCCTCCAAGGAAGGTGCTAGGCAGGAATTGTCTTGCTGGTCCTCACTTGCCCTGGCAGTCATTGCAGATGAACAGCAAGACTGCGGCTCTGCTCCTTCCTAGCCTTGCAAAGAGGCACTCTGCTTTTTCTCAGTCTCGCACTCCAAAAATCAGAATGAAACGTTGCACTCTTCCTCCTCCAAGGAAGGTGCTAGGCAGGAATTTTCTTGCTGGTCCTCACTTGCCCTGGCAGTCATTGCAGATAAGCAGCAAGACTGGGGCGCTGCTCTTTCCTAGCCTTGCAAACAGGCACTCTGTTTTTTCTCACTCTCGCACTGCAGCAATCAAAATGAAACGTTGCACTCTCTCTCCTCCAAGGAAGGTGCTAGGCAGGAATTGTCTTGCTGGTCCTCACTTGCCCTGGCAGTCACTGCAGGTAAACAGCAAGACTGGGGCTCTGCTCTTTCCTAGCCTTGCAAACAGCCAAAGCAGTTCTTCCCCCTCGTGAGCGCCAAAATGCTAAAATGAAACGTTGCTCTCTCTCTCCTCCAAGGAAGGTGCTAGGCAGGAATTGTCTTGCTGGTCCTCACTTGCCCTGGCAGTCATTGCAGATGAACAGCAAGACTGCGGCTCTGCTCTTTCCTAGCCTTGCAAAGAGGCACTCTGCTTTTTCTCAGTCTCGCACTCCAAAAATCAGAATGAAACGTTGCACTCTTCCTCCTCCAAGGAAGGTGCTAGGCAGGAATTTTCTTGCTGGTCCTCACTTGCCCTGGCAGTCATTCCAGATAAGCAGCAAGACTGGGGCGCTGCTCTTTCCTAGCCTTGCAAACAGGCACTCTGCTTTTCCTCACTCTCGCACTCCAAAAATCAAAATGAAACGTTGCACTCTCTCTCCTCCAAGGAAGGTGCTAGGCAGGAATTGTCTTGCTGGTCCTCACTTGCCCTGGCAGTCACTGCAGGTAAACAGCAAGACTGGGGCTCTGCTCTTTCCTAGCCTTGCAAACAGCCAAAGCATTTCGTCTCCCTCGTGAGCGCCAAAATGCTAAAATGAAACGTTGCACTCTCTCTCCTCCAAGGAAGGTGCTAGGCAGGAATTGTCTTGCTGGTCCTCACTTGCCCTGGCAGTCATTGCAGATAAACAGCAAGACTGGGGCTCTGCTCTTTACTAGCCTGGTAAACAGCCAATGCAGTTCATCTCCCTCGTGAGCGCCAAAGTGCTAAAATGAAACATTCCACTCTCTCTCCTCCAAGGAAGGTGCTAGGCAGGAATTGTCTTGCTGGTCCTCTTTTGCCCTGGCAGTCACTGCAGGTAAACAGCAAGACTGGGACTCTACTCTTTCCTAGCCTTGCAAACAGACAAAGCAGTTCGTCCCCCTCGTGTGCGCCAAAATGCTAAAATGAAACGTTGCACTCTCTCTCCTCCAAGGAAGGTGCTAGGCAGGAATTGTCTTGCTGGTCCTCACTTGCCCTGGCAGTCACTGCAGATAAACAGCAAGACTGGGGCTCTGCTCTTTCCTAGCCTTGCAAACAGGCACTCTGCTTTTTCTCACTCTTGCACTCCAAAAAGCAAAATGAAACGTTGCACTCTCTGTCCTCCAAGGAAGGTGCTAGGCAGGAATAGTCTTGCTGGTCCTCACTTGCCCTGGCAGTCATTGCAGATAAACAGCAAGACTGGGGCTCTGCTCTTTCCTAGCCTTGCAAACAGCCAATGCAGTTCGTCTCCCTCGTGAGCGCCAAAGTGCTAAAATGAAACGTTTCACTCTCTCTCCTCCAAGGAAGGTGCTAGTCAGGAATTGTCTTGCTGGTCCTCACTTGCCCTGGCAGTCACTGCAGATAAACAGCAAGACTGGGGCTCTGCTCTTTCCTAGCCTTGCAAACAGCCAATGCAGTTCGTCTCCCTCGTGAGCGCCAAACTGGTAAACGGAATCGTTGGACTCTCTCTCCTCCAAGGAAGGTGCTAGGCAGGAATTGTCTTGCTGGTCCTCACTTGCCCTGGCAGTCATTGCAGATGAACAGCAAGACTGCGGTCTGCTCCTTCCTAGCCTTGCAAAGAGGCACTCTGCTTTTTCTCAGTCTCGCACTCCAAAAATCAGAATGAAACGTTGCACTCTTCCTCCTCCAAGGAAGGTGCTAGGCAGGAATTTTCTTGCTGGTCCTCACTTGCCCTGGCAGTCATTGCAGATAAGCAGCAAGACTGGGGCGCTGCTCTTTCCTAGCCTTGCAAACAGGCACTCTGTTTTTTCTCACTCTCCCACTGCAGCAATCAAAATGAAACGTTGCACTCTCTCTCCTCCAAGGAAGGTGCTAGGCAGGAATTGTCTTGCTGGTCCTCACTTGCCCAGGCAGTCACTGCAGGTAAACAGCAAGACTGGGGCTCTGCTCTTTCCTAGCCTTGCAAACAGCCAAAGCAGTTCTTCCCCCTCGTGAGCGCCAAAATGCTAAAATGAAACGTTGCTCTCTCTCTCCTCCAAGGAAGGTGCTAGGCAGGAATTGTCTTGCTGGTCCTCACTTGCCCTGGCAGTCATTGCAGATAAACAGCAAGACTGGGGCTCTGCTCTTTCCTAGCCTTGCAAACAGCCAATGCAGTTCGTCTCCCTCGTGAGCGCCAAAGTGCTAAAATGAAACGTTTCACTCTCTCTCCTCCAAGGAAGGTGCTAGTCAGGAATTGTCTTGCTGGTCCTCACTTGCCCTGGCAGTCACTGCAGATAAACAGCAAGACTGGGGCTCTGCTCTTTCCTAGCCTTGCAAACAGCCAATGCAGTTCGTCTCCCTCGTGAGCGCCAAACTGGTAAACGGAATCGTTGGACTCTCTCTCCTCCAAGGAAGGTGCTAGGCAGGAATTGTCTTGCTGGTCCTCACTTGCCCTGGCAGTCATTGCAGATGAACAGCAAGACTGCGGCTCTGCTCCTTCCTAGCCTTGCAAAGAGGCACTCTGCTTTTTCTCAGTCTCGCACTCCAAAAATCAGAATGAAACGTTGCACTCTTCCTCCTCCAAGGAAGGTGCTAGGCAGGAATTTTCTTGCTGGTCCTCACTTGCCCTGGCAGTCATTGCAGATAAGCAGCAAGACTGGGGCGCTGCTCTTTCCTAGCCTTGCAAACAGGCACTCTGTTTTTTCTCACTCTCGCACTGCAGCAATCAAAATGAAACGTTGCACTCTCTCTCCTCCAAGGAAGGTGCTAGGCAGGAATTGTCTTGCTGGTCCTCACTTGCCCTGGCAGTCACTGCAGGTAAACAGCAAGACTGGGGCTCTGCTCTTTCCTAGCCTTGCAAACAGCCAAAGCAGTTCTTCCCCCTCGTGAGCGCCAAAATGCTAAAATGAAACGTTGCTCTCTCTCTCCTCCAAGGAAGGTGCTAGGCAGGAATTGTCTTGCTGGTCCTCACTTGCCCTGGCAGTCATTGCAGATGAACAGCAAGACTGCGGCTCTGCTCTTTCCTAGCCTTGCAAAGAGGCACTCTGCTTTTTCTCAGTCTCGCACTCCAAAAATCAGAATGAAACGTTGCACTCTTCCTCCTCCAAGGAAGGTGCTAGGCAGGAATTTTCTTGCTGGTCCTCACTTGCCCTGGCAGTCATTCCAGATAAGCAGCAAGACTGGGGCGCTGCTCTTTCCTAGCCTTGCAAACAGGCACTCTGCTTTTCCTCACTCTCGCACTCCAAAAATCAAAATGAAACGTTGCACTCTCTCTCCTCCAAGGAAGGTGCTAGGCAGGAATTGTCTTGCTGGTCCTCACTTGCCCTGGCAGTCACTGCAGGTAAACAGCAAGACTGGGGCTCTGCTCTTTCCTAGCCTTGCAAACAGCCAAAGCATTTCGTCTCCCTCGTGAGCGCCAAAATGCTAAAATGAAACGTTGCACTCTCTCTCCTCCAAGGAAGGTGCTAGGCAGGAATTGTCTTGCTGGTCCTCACTTGCCCTGGCAGTCATTGCAGATAAACAGCAAGACTGGGGCTCTGCTCTTTACTAGCCTGGTAAACAGCCAATGCAGTTCATCTCCCTCGTGAGCGCCAAAGTGCTAAAATGAAACATTCCACTCTCTCTCCTCCAAGGAAGGTGCTAGGCAGGAATTGTCTTGCTGGTCCTCATTTGCCCTGGCAGTCACTGCAGGTAAACAGCAAGACTGGGACTCTACTCTTTCCTAGCCTTGCAAACAGACAAAGCAGTTCGTCCCCCTCGTGTGCGCCAAAATGCTAAAATGAAACGTTGCACTCTCTCTCCTCCAAGGAAGGTGCTAGGCAGGAATTGTCTTGCTGGTCCTCACTTGCCCTGGCAGTCATTGCAGATAAACAGCAAGACTGGGGCTCTGCTCTTTCCTAGCCTTGCAAACAGGCACTCTGCTTTTTCTCACTCTTGCACTCCAAAAAGCAAAATGAAACGTTGCACTCTCTGTCCTCCAAGGAAGGTGCTAGGCAGGAATAGTCTTGCTGGTCCTCACTTGCCCTGGCAGTCATTGCAGATAAACAGCAAGACTGGGGCTCTGCTCTTTCCTAGCCTTGCAAACAGCCAATGCAGTTCGTCTCCCTCGTGAGCGCCAAAGTGCTAAAATGAAACGTTTCACTCTCTCTCCTCCAAGGAAGGTGCTAGTCAGGAATTGTCTTGCTGGTCCTCACTTGCCCTGGCAGTCACTGCAGATAAACAGCAAGACTGGGGCTCTGCTCTTTCCTAGCCTTGCAAACAGCCAATGCAGTTCGTCTCCCTCGTGAGCGCCAAACTGGTAAACGGAATCGTTGGACTCTCTCTCCTCCAAGGAAGGTGCTAGGCAGGAATTGTCTTGCTGGTCCTCACTTGCCCTGGCAGTCATTGCAGATGAACAGCAAGACTGCGGCTCTGCTCCTTCCTAGCCTTGCAAAGAGGCACTCTGCTTTTTCTCAGTCTCGCACTCCAAAAATCAGAATGAAACGTTGCACTCTTCCTCCTCCAAGGAAGGTGCTAGGCAGGAATTTTCTTGCTGGTCCTCACTTGCCCTGGCAGTCATTGCAGATAAGCAGCAAGACTGGGGCGCTGCTCTTTCCTAGCCTTGCAAACAGGCACTCTGTTTTTTCTCACTCTCGCACTGCAGCAATCAAAATGAAACGTTGCACTCTCTCTCCTCCAAGGAAGGTGCTAGGCAGGAATTGTCTTGCTGGTCCTCACTTGCCCTGGCAGTCACTGCAGGTAAACAGCAAGACTGGGGCTCTGCTCTTTCCTAGCCTTGCAAACAGCCAAAGCAGTTCTTCCCCCTCGTGAGCGCCAAAATGCTAAAATGAAACGTTGCTCTCTCTCTCCTCCAAGGAAGGTGCTAGGCAGGAATTGTCTTGCTGGTCCTCACTTGCCCTGGCAGTCATTGCAGATGAAGAGCAAGACTGCGGCTCTGCTCTTTCCTAGCCTTGCAAAGAGGCACTCTGCTTTTTCTCAGTCTCGCACTCCAAAAATCAGAATGAAACGTTGCACTCTTCCTCCTCCAAGGAAGGTGCTAGGCAGGAATTTTCTTGCTGGTCCTCACTTGCCCTGGCAGTCATTCCAGATAAGCAGCAAGACTGGGGCGCTGCTCTTTCCTAGCCTTGCAAACAGGCACTCTGCTTTTCCTCACTCTCGCACTCCAAAAATCAAAATGAAACGTTGCACTCTCTCTCCTCCAAGGAAGGTGCTAGGCAGGAATTGTCTTGCTGGTCCTCACTTGCCCTGGCAGTCACTGCAGGTAAACAGCAAGACTGGGGCTCTGCTCTTTCCTAGCCTTGCAAACAGCCAAAGCATTTCGTCTCCCTCGTGAGCGCCAAAATGCTAAAATGAAACGTTGCACTCTCTCTCCTCCAAGGAAGGTGCTAGGCAGGAATTGTCTTGCTGGTCCTCACTTGCCCTGGCAGTCATTGCAGATAAACAGCAAGACTGGGGCTCTGCTCTTTACTAGCCTGGTAAACAGCCAATGCAGTTCATCTCCCTCGTGAGCGCCAAAGTGCTAAAATGAAACATTCCACTCTCTCTCCTCCAAGGAAGGTGCTAGGCAGGAATTGTCTTGCTGGTCCTCTTTTGCCCTGGCAGTCACTGCAGGTAAACAGCAAGACTGGGACTCTACTCTTTCCTAGCCTTGCAAACAGACAAAGCAGTTCGTCCCCCTCGTGTGCGCCAAAATGCTAAAATGAAACGTTGCACTCTCTCTCCTCCAAGGAAGGTGCTAGGCAGGAATTGTCTTGCTGGTCCTCACTTGCCCTGGCAGTCACTGCAGATAAACAGCAAGACTGGGGCTCTGCTCTTTCCTAGCCTTGCAAACAGGCACTCTGCTTTTTCTCACTCTTGCACTCCAAAAAGCAAAATGAAACGTTGCACTCTCTGTCCTCCAAGGAAGGTGCTAGGCAGGAATAGTCTTGCTGGTCCTCACTTGCCCTGGCAGTCATTGCAGATAAACAGCAAGACTGGGGCTCTGCTCTTTCCTAGCCTTGCAAACAGCCAATGCAGTTCGTCTCCCTCGTGAGCGCCAAAGTGCTAAAATGAAACGTTTCACTCTCTCTCCTCCAAGGAAGGTGCTAGTCAGGAATTGTCTTGCTGGTCCTCACTTGCCCTGGCAGTCACTGCAGATAAACAGCAAGACTGGGGCTCTGCTCTTTCCTAGCCTTGCAAACAGCCAATGCAGTTCGTCTCCCTCGTGAGCGCCAAACTGGTAAACGGAATCGTTGGACTCTCTCTCCTCCAAGGAAGGTGCTAGGCAGGAATTGTCTTGCTGGTCCTCACTTGCCCTGGCAGTCATTGCAGATGAACAGCAAGACTGCGGTCTGCTCCTTCCTAGCCTTGCAAAGAGGCACTCTGCTTTTTCTCAGTCTCGCACTCCAAAAATCAGAATGAAACGTTGCACTCTTCCTCCTCCAAGGAAGGTGCTAGGCAGGAATTTTCTTGCTGGTCCTCACTTGCCCTGGCAGTCATTGCAGATAAGCAGCAAGACTGGGGCGCTGCTCTTTCCTAGCCTTGCAAACAGGCACTCTGTTTTTTCTCACTCTCCCACTGCAGCAATCAAAATGAAACGTTGCACTCTCTCTCCTCCAAGGAAGGTGCTAGGCAGGAATTGTCTTGCTGGTCCTCACTTGCCCAGGCAGTCACTGCAGGTAAACAGCAAGACTGGGGCTCTGCTCTTTCCTAGCCTTGCAAACAGCCAAAGCAGTTCTTCCCCCTCGTGAGCGCCAAAATGCTAAAATGAAACGTTGCTCTCTCTCTCCTCCAAGGAAGGTGCTAGGCAGGAATTGTCTTGCTGGTCCTCACTTGCCCTGGCAGTCATTGCAGATAAACAGCAAGACTGGGGCTCTGCTCTTTCCTAGCCTTGCAAACAGCCAATGCAGTTCGTCTCCCTCGTGAGCGCCAAAGTGCTAAAATGAAACGTTTCACTCTCTCTCCTCCAAGGAAGGTGCTAGTCAGGAATTGTCTTGCTGGTCCTCACTTGCCCTGGCAGTCACTGCAGATAAACAGCAAGACTGGGGCTCTGCTCTTTCCTAGCCTTGCAAACAGCCAATGCAGTTCGTCTCCCTCGTGAGCGCCAAACTGGTAAACGGAATCGTTGGACTCTCTCTCCTCCAAGGAAGGTGCTAGGCAGGAATTGTCTTGCTGGTCCTCACTTGCCCTGGCAGTCATTGCAGATGAACAGCAAGACTGCGGCTCTGCTCCTTCCTAGCCTTGCAAAGAGGCACTCTGCTTTTTCTCAGTCTCGCACTCCAAAAATCAGAATGAAACGTTGCACTCTTCCTCCTCCAAGGAAGGTGCTAGGCAGGAATTTTCTTGCTGGTCCTCACTTGCCCTGGCAGTCATTGCAGATAAGCAGCAAGACTGGGGCGCTGCTCTTTCCTAGCCTTGCAAACAGGCACTCTGTTTTTTCTCACTCTCGCACTGCAGCAATCAAAATGAAACGTTGCACTCTCTCTCCTCCAAGGAAGGTGCTAGGCAGGAATTGTCTTGCTGGTCCTCACTTGCCCTGGCAGTCACTGCAGGTAAACAGCAAGACTGGGGCTCTGCTCTTTCCTAGCCTTGCAAACAGCCAAAGCAGTTCTTCCCCCTCGTGAGCGCCAAAATGCTAAAATGAAACGTTGCTCTCTCTCTCCTCCAAGGAAGGTGCTAGGCAGGAATTGTCTTGCTGGTCCTCACTTGCCCTGGCAGTCATTGCAGATGAACAGCAAGACTGCGGCTCTGCTCTTTCCTAGCCTTGCAAAGAGGCACTCTGCTTTTTCTCAGTCTCGCACTCCAAAAATCAGAATGAAACGTTGCACTCTTCCTCCTCCAAGGAAGGTGCTAGGCAGGAATTTTCTTGCTGGTCCTCACTTGCCCTGGCAGTCATTCCAGATAAGCAGCAAGACTGGGGCGCTGCTCTTTCCTAGCCTTGCAAACAGGCACTCTGCTTTTCCTCACTCTCGCACTCCAAAAATCAAAATGAAACGTTGCACTCTCTCTCCTCCAAGGAAGGTGCTAGGCAGGAATTGTCTTGCTGGTCCTCACTTGCCCTGGCAGTCACTGCAGGTAAACAGCAAGACTGGGGCTCTGCTCTTTCCTAGCCTTGCAAACAGCCAAAGCATTTCGTCTCCCTCGTGAGCGCCAAAATGCTAAAATGAAACGTTGCACTCTCTCTCCTCCAAGGAAGGTGCTAGGCAGGAATTGTCTTGCTGGTCCTCACTTGCCCTGGCAGTCATTGCAGATAAACAGCAAGACTGGGGCTCTGCTCTTTACTAGCCTGGTAAACAGCCAATGCAGTTCATCTCCCTCGTGAGCGCCAAAGTGCTAAAATGAAACATTCCACTCTCTCTCCTCCAAGGAAGGTGCTAGGCAGGAATTGTCTTGCTGGTCCTCATTTGCCCTGGCAGTCACTGCAGGTAAACAGCAAGACTGGGACTCTACTCTTTCCTAGCCTTGCAAACAGACAAAGCAGTTCGTCCCCCTCGTGTGCGCCAAAATGCTAAAATGAAACGTTGCACTCTCTCTCCTCCAAGGAAGGTGCTAGGCAGGAATTGTCTTGCTGGTCCTCACTTGCCCTGGCAGTCATTGCAGATAAACAGCAAGACTGGGGCTCTGCTCTTTCCTAGCCTTGCAAACAGGCACTCTGCTTTTTCTCACTCTTGCACTCCAAAAAGCAAAATGAAACGTTGCACTCTCTGTCCTCCAAGGAAGGTGCTAGGCAGGAATAGTCTTGCTGGTCCTCACTTGCCCTGGCAGTCATTGCAGATAAACAGCAAGACTGGGGCTCTGCTCTTTCCTAGCCTTGCAAACAGCCAATGCAGTTCGTCTCCCTCGTGAGCGCCAAAGTGCTAAAATGAAACGTTTCACTCTCTCTCCTCCAAGGAAGGTGCTAGTCAGGAATTGTCTTGCTGGTCCTCACTTGCCCTGGCAGTCACTGCAGATAAACAGCAAGACTGGGGCTCTGCTCTTTCCTAGCCTTGCAAACAGCCAATGCAGTTCGTCTCCCTCGTGAGCGCCAAACTGGTAAACGGAATCGTTGGACTCTCTCTCCTCCAAGGAAGGTGCTAGGCAGGAATTGTCTTGCTGGTCCTCACTTGCCCTGGCAGTCATTGCAGATGAACAGCAAGACTGCGGCTCTGCTCCTTCCTAGCCTTGCAAAGAGGCACTCTGCTTTTTCTCAGTCTCGCACTCCAAAAATCAGAATGAAACGTTGCACTCTTCCTCCTCCAAGGAAGGTGCTAGGCAGGAATTTTCTTGCTGGTCCTCACTTGCCCTGGCAGTCATTGCAGATAAGCAGCAAGACTGGGGCGCTGCTCTTTCCTAGCCTTGCAAACAGGCACTCTGTTTTTTCTCACTCTCGCACTGCAGCAATCAAAATGAAACGTTGCACTCTCTCTCCTCCAAGGAAGGTGCTAGGCAGGAATTGTCTTGCTGGTCCTCACTTGCCCTGGCAGTCACTGCAGGTAAACAGCAAGACTGGGGCTCTGCTCTTTCCTAGCCTTGCAAACAGCCAAAGCAGTTCTTCCCCCTCGTGAGCGCCAAAATGCTAAAATGAAACGTTGCTCTCTCTCTCCTCCAAGGAAGGTGCTAGGCAGGAATTGTCTTGCTGGTCCTCACTTGCCCTGGCAGTCATTGCAGATGAACAGCAAGACTGCGGCTCTGCTCTTTCCTAGCCTTGCAAAGAGGCACTCTGCTTTTTCTCAGTCTCGCACTCCAAAAATCAGAATGAAACGTTGCACTCTTCCTCCTCCAAGGAAGGTGCTAGGCAGGAATTTTCTTGCTGGTCCTCACTTGCCCTGGCAGTCATTGCAGATAAGCAGCAAGACTGGGGCGCTGCTCTTTCCTAGCCTTGCAAACAGGCACTCTGCTTTTCCTCACTCTCGCACTCCAAAAATCAAAATGAAACGTTGCACTCTCTCTCCTCCAAGGAAGGTGCTAGGCAGGAATTGTCTTGCTGGTCCTCACTTGCCCTGGCAGTCACTGCAGGTAAACAGCAAGACTGGGGCTCTGCTCTTTCCTAGCCTTGCAAACAGCAAAAGCAGTTCTTCCCCCTCGTGAGCGCCAAAATGCTAAAATGAAACGTTGCTCTCTCTCTCCTCCAAGGAAGGTGCTAGGCAGGAATTGTCTTGCTGGTCCTCACTTGCCCTGGCAGTCATTGCAGATAAACAGCAAGACTGGGGCTCTGCTCTTTCCTAGCCTTGCAAACAGCCAATGCAGTTCGTCTCCCTCGTGAGCGCCAAACTGGTAAACGGAATCGTTGGACTCTCTCTCCTCCAAGGAAGGTGCTAGGCAGGAATTGTCTTGCTGGTCCTCACTTGCCCTGGCAGTCATTGCAGATGAACAGCAAGACTGCGGCTCTGCTCCTTCCTAGCCTTGCAAAGAGGCACTCTGCTTTTTCTCAGTCTCGCACTCCAAAAATCAGAATGAAACGTTGCACTCTTCCTCCTCCAAGGAAGGTGCTAGGCAGGAATTTTCTTGCTGGTCCTCACTTGCCCTGGCAGTCATTGCAGATAAGCAGCAAGACTGGGGCGCTGCTCTTTCCTAGCCTTGCAAACAGGCACTCTGTTTTTTCTCACTCTCGCACTGCAGCAATCAAAATGAAACGTTGCACTCTCTCTCCTCCAAGGAAGGTGCTAGGCAGGAATTGTCTTGCTGGTCCTCACTTGCCCTGGCAGTCACTGCAGGTAAACAGCAAGACTGGGGCTCTGCTCTTTCCTAGCCTTGCAAACAGCCAAAGCAGTTCTTCCCCCTCGTGAGCGCCAAAATGCTAAAATGAAACGTTGCTCTCTCTCTCCTCCAAGGAAGGTGCTAGGCAGGAATTGTCTTGCTGGTCCTCACTTGCCCTGGCAGTCATTGCAGATGAACAGCAAGACTGCGGCTCTGCTCTTTCCTAGCCTTGCAAAGAGGCACTCTGCTTTTTCTCAGTCTCGCACTCCAAAAATCAGAATGAAACGTTGCACTCTTCCTCCTCCAAGGAAGGTGCTAGGCAGGAATTTTCTTGCTGGTCCTCACTTGCCCTGGCAGTCATTCCAGATAAGCAGCAAGACTGGGGCGCTGCTCTTTCCTAGCCTTGCAAACAGGCACTCTGCTTTTCCTCACTCTCGCACTCCAAAAATCAAAATGAAACGTTGCACTCTCTCTCCTCCAAGGAAGGTGCTAGGCAGGAATTGTCTTGCTGGTCCTCACTTGCCCTGGCAGTCACTGCAGGTAAACAGCAAGACTGGGGCTCTGCTCTTTCCTAGCCTTGCAAACAGCCAAAGCATTTCGTCTCCCTCGTGAGCGCCAAAATGCTAAAATGAAACGTTGCACTCTCTCTCCTCCAAGGAAGGTGCTAGGCAGGAATTGTCTTGCTGGTCCTCACTTGCCCTGGCAGTCATTGCAGATAAACAGCAAGACTGGGGCTCTGCTCTTTACTAGCCTGGTAAACAGCCAATGCAGTTCATCTCCCTCGTGAGCGCCAAAGTGCTAAAATGAAACATTCCACTCTCTCTCCTCCAAGGAAGGTGCTAGGCAGGAATTGTCTTGCTGGTCCTCATTTGCCCTGGCAGTCACTGCAGGTAAACAGCAAGACTGGGACTCTACTCTTTCCTAGCCTTGCAAACAGACAAAGCAGTTCGTCCCCCTCGTGTGCGCCAAAATGCTAAAATGAAACGTTGCACTCTCTCTCCTCCAAGGAAGGTGCTAGGCAGGAATTGTCTTGCTGGTCCTCACTTGCCCTGGCAGTCATTGCAGATAAACAGCAAGACTGGGGCTCTGCTCTTTCCTAGCCTTGCAAACAGGCACTCTGCTTTTTCTCACTCTTGCACTCCAAAAAGCAAAATGAAACGTTGCACTCTCTGTCCTCCAAGGAAGGTGCTAGGCAGGAATAGTCTTGCTGGTCCTCACTTGCCCTGGCAGTCATTGCAGATAAACAGCAAGACTGGGGCTCTGCTCTTTCCTAGCCTTGCAAACAGCCAATGCAGTTCGTCTCCCTCGTGAGCGCCAAAGTGCTAAAATGAAACGTTTCACTCTCTCTCCTCCAAGGAAGGTGCTAGTCAGGAATTGTCTTGCTGGTCCTCACTTGCCCTGGCAGTCACTGCAGGTAAACAGCAAGACTGGGGCTCTGCTCTTTCCTAGCCTTGCAAACAGCCAAAGGAGTTCTTCCCCCTCCGTAGCGCCAAAATGCTAAAATGAAACGTTGCACTCTCTCTCCTCCAAGGAAGGTGCTAGGCAGGAATTGTCTTGCTGGTCCTCACTTGCCCTGGCAGTCATTGCAGATGAACAGCAAGACTGGGGCTCTGCTCTTTCCTAGCCTTGCAAACAGGCACTCTGTTTTCTCTCACTCTCGCACTCCAAAAATCAAAATGAAACGTTGCACTCTCTCTCCTCCAAGGAAGGTGCTAGGCAGGAATTGTCTTGCTGGTCCTCACTTGCCCTGGCAGTCACTGCAGGTAAACAGCAAGACTGGGGCTCTGCTCTTTCCTAGCCTTGCAAACAGCCAAAGCAGTTCGTCTCCCTCGTGAGCGCCAAAATGCTAAAATGAAACGTTGCACTCTCTCTCCTCCAAGGAAGGTGCTAGGCAGGAATTGTCTTGCTGGTCCTCACTTGCCCTGGCAGTCATTGCAGTTAAACAGCAAGACTGGGACTCTACTCTTTCCTAGCCTTGCAAACAGACAAAGCAGTTCGTCCCCCTCGTGAGCGCCAAAATGCTAAAATGAAACGTTGCACTCTCTCTCCTCCAAGGAAGGTGCTAGGCAGGAATTGTCTTGCTGGTCCTCACTTGCCCTGGCAGTCATTGCAGATAAACAGCAAGACTGGGGCTCTGCTCTTTCCTAGCCTTGCAAGCAGCCAATGCACTTCGTCTATCTCCTGAGCGCCAAAATGCTAAAATGAAACGTTGCACTCTCTCTCCTCCAAGGAAGGTGCTAGGCAGGAATTGTCTTGCTGGTCCTCACTTGCCCTGGCAGTCATTGCAGATAAACAGCAAGACTGGGGCTCTGCTCTTTCCTAGCCTTGCAAGCAGCCAATGCAGTTCGTCTATCTCCTGAGCGCCAAAATGCTAAAATGAAACGTTGCACTCTCTCTCCTCCAAGGAAGGTGCTAGGCAGGAATTGTCTTGCTGGTCCTCACTTGCCCTGGCAGTCATCGCAGATGAACAGCAAGACTGGGGCTCTGCTCTTTCCTAGCCTTGCAAACAGGCACTCTGTTTTTTCTCACTCTCGCACTGTAGCAATCAAAATGAAACGTTGCACTCTCTCTCCTCCAAGGAAGGTGCTAGGCAGGAATTGTCTTGCTGGTCCTCACTTGCCCTGGCAGTCACTGCAGGTAAACAGCAAGACTGGGGCTCTGCTCTTTCCTACCCTTGCAAACAGCCAAAGCAGTTCTTCCCCCTCGTGAGCGCCAAAATGCTAAAATGAAACGTTGCTCTCTCTCTCCTCCAAGGAAGGTGCTAGGCAGGAATTGTCTTGCTGGTCCTCACTTGCCCTGGCAGTCATTGCAGATAAACAGCAAGACTGGGGCTCTGCTC
This sequence comes from Phaethon aethereus, assembly GCF_964289735.1. Taxonomy (NCBI): domain Eukaryota; kingdom Metazoa; phylum Chordata; class Aves; order Phaethontiformes; family Phaethontidae; genus Phaethon; species Phaethon aethereus. The sequence continues at coordinate 294,166 of NW_028114240.1, read as the reverse complement.
TTTCCTAGCCTTGCAAACAGCCAATGCAGTTCGTCTCCCTCGTGAGCGCCAAACTGGTAAACGGAATCGTTGGACTCTCTCTCCTCCAAGGAAGGTGCTAGGCAGGAATTGTCTTGCTGGTCCTCACTTGCCCTGGCAGTCATTGCAGATGAACAGAAAGACTGCGGCTCTGCTCTTTCCTAGCCTTGCAAAGAGGCACTCTGCTTTTTCTCAGTCTCGCACTCCAAAAATCAGAATGAAACGTTGCACTCTTCCTCCTCCAAGGAAGGTGCTAGGCAGGAATTTTCTTGCTGGTCCTCACTTGCCCTGGCAGTCATTTCAGATAAGCAGCAAGACTGGGGCGCTGCTCTTTCCTAGCCTTGCAAACAGGCACTCTGTTTTTTCTCACTCTCGCACTGCAGCAATCAAAATGAAACGTTGCACTCTCTCTCCTCCAAGGAAGGTGCTAGGCAGGAATTGTCTTGCTGCTCCTCACTTGCCCTGGCAGTCATTGCAGATAAGCAGCAAGACTGGGGCTCTGCTCTTTCCTAGCCTTGCAAACAGCCAAAGCAGTTCTTCCCCCTCGTGAGCGCCAAAATGCTAAAATGAAACGTTGCTCTCTCTCTCCTCCAAGGAAGGTGCTAGGCAGGAATTGTCTTGCTGGTCCTCACTTGCCCTGGCAGTCATTGCAGATAAACAGCAAGACTGGGGCTCTGCTCTTTCCTAGCCTTGCAAACAGCCAATGCAGTTCGTCTCCCTCGTGAGCGCCAAACTGGTAAACGGAATCGTTGGACTCTCTCTCCTCCAAGGAAGGTGCTAGGCAGGAATTGTCTTGCTGGTCCTCACTTGCCCTGGCAGTCATTGCAGATGAACAGCAAGACTGCGGCTCTGCTCTTTCCTAGCCTTGCAAAGAGGCACTCTGCTTTTTCTCAGTCTCGCACTCCAAAAATCAGAATGAAACGTTGCACTCTTCCTCCTCCAAGGAAGGTGCTAGGCAGGAATTGTCTTGCTGGTCCTCACTTGCCCTGGCAGTCATTGCAGATAAGCAGCAAGACTGGGGCGCTGCTCTTTCCTAGCCTTGCAAACAGGCACTCTGCTTTTCCTCACTCTCGCACTCCAAAAATCAAAATGAAACATTGCACTCTCTCTCCTCCAAGGAAGGTGCTAGGCAGGAATTGTCTTGCTGGTCCTCACTTGCCCTGGCAGTCACTGCAGATAAACAGCAAGACTGGGGCTCTGCTCTTTCCTAGCCTTGCAAACAGCCAATGCTGTTCGTCTCCCTCGTGAGCGCCAAAATGCTAAAAGGAAACGTTGCACTCTCTCTCCTCCAAGGAAGGTGCTAGGCAGGAATTGTCTTGCTGGTCCTCACTTGCCCTGGCAGTCACTGCAGGTAAACAGCAAGACTGGGGCTCTGCTCTTTCCTAGCCTTGCAAACAGCCAAGGAGTTTGTCTCCCTCGTGAGCGCCAAAATGCTGAAATGAAACGTTGCACTCTCTCTCCTCCAAGGAAGGTGCTAGGCAGGAATTGTCTTGCTGGTCCTCACTTGCCCTGGCAGTCATTGCAGATAAACAGCAAGCTCTTTCCTAGCCTGGCAAACAGCCAATGCAGTTCGTCTCCCTCGTGAGCGCCAAAGTGCTAAAATGAAACGTTCCACTCTCTCTCCTCCAAGGAAGGTGCTAGGCAGGAATTGTCTTGCTGGTCCTCACTTGCCCTGGCAGTCACTGCAGGTAAACAGCTAGACTGGGACTCTACTCTTTCCTAGCCTTGCAAACAGACAAAGCAGTTCGTCCCCCTCGTGAGTGCCAAAATGCTAAAATGAAACGTTGCACTCTCTCTCCTCCAAGGAAGGTGCTAGGCAGGAATTGTCTTGCTGGTCCTCACTTGCCCTGGCAGTCATTGCAGATGAACAGCAAGACTGGGGCTCTGCTCTTTCCTAGCCTTGCAAACAGGCACTCTGCTTTTTCTCACTCTTGTACTCCAAAAAGCAAAATGAAACGTTGCACTCTCTCTCCTCCAAGGAAGGTGCTAGGCAGGAATTGTCTTGCTGGTCCTCACTTGCCCTGGCAGTCATTGCAGATAAACAGCAAGACTGGGGCTCTGCTCTTTCCTCGCCTTGCAATCAGCCAATGCAGTTCGTCTCCCTCGTGAGCGCCACAGTGCTAAAATGAAACGTTGCACTCTCTCTCCTCCAAGGAAGGTGCTAGTCAGGAATTGTCTTGCTGGTCCTCACTTGCCCTGGCAGTCATTGCAGATAAACAGCAAGACTGGGGCTCTGCTCTTTCCTAGCCTTGCAAACAGCCAATGCAGTTCGTCTCCCTCGTGAGCGCCAAAGTGCTAAAATGAAACGTTTCACTCTCTCTCCTCCAAGGAAGGTGCTAGTCAGGAATTGTCTTGCTGGTCCTCACTTGCCGTGGCAGTCTTTGCAGATAAAGAGCAAGATTGGGGCTCTGCTCTTTCCTATCCTTGCAAACAGGCACTCTGCTGTTCCTCACCTCGCACGCCAAAAATCAAAATGAAACGTTGCACTCTCTGTCCTCCAAGGAAGGTGCTAGGCAGGAATTGTCTTGCTGGTCCTCACTTGCCCTGGCAGTCATTGCAGATAAACAGCAAGACTGGGGCTCTGCTCTTTCGTAGCCTTGCAAACAGCCAATGCAGTTCGTCTCCCTCCTGAGCGCCAAAATGCTAAAATGAAACGTTGCACTCTCTCTCCTCCAAGGAAGGTGCTAGGCAGGAATTGTCTTGCTGGTCCTCACTTGCCCTGGCAGTCATTGCAGATGAACAGCAAGACAGGGGCTCTGCTCTTTCCTAGCCTTGCAAACAGGCACTCTGCTTTTTCTCACTCTTGCACTCCAAAAAGCAAAATGAAACGTTGCACTCTCTGTCCTCCAAGGAAGGTGCTAGGCAGGAATTGTCTTGCTGGTCCTCACTTGCCCTGGCAGTCACTGCAGGTAAACAGCAAGACTGGGGCTCTGCTCTTTCCTAGCCTTGCAAACAGCCAAAGCAGTTCTTCCCCCTCGTGAGCGCCAAAATGCTAAAATGAAACGTAGCACTCTCTCTCCTCCAAGGAAGGTGCTAGGCAGGAATTGTCTTGCTGGCCCTCACTTGCCCTGGCAGTCACTACAGATAAACAGCAAGACTGGGGCTCTGCTCTTTCCTAGCCTTGCAAAAAGCCAAAGCAGTTTGTCTCCCTCGGTAGCGCCAAAATGCTAAAATGAAACGTTGCACTCTCTCTCCTCCAAGGAAGGTGCTAGGCAGGAATTGTCTTGCTGGTCCTCACTTGCCCTGACAGTCATTGCAGATGAACAGCAAGACTGGGGCTCTGCTCTTTCCTAGCCTTGCATACAGGCACTCTCTTTTTCTCACTCTCGCACTCCAGAAATCAAAATGAAACGTTGCACTCTCTCTCCTCCAAGGAAGGTGCTAGGCAGGAATTGTCTTGCTGGTCCTCACTTGCCCTGGCAGTCATTGTAGATAAAGAGCAAGATTGGGGCTCTGCTCTTTCCTATCCTTGCAAACAGGCACTCTGCTCTTCCTCACCTGCACTCCAAAAATCAAAATGAAACGTTGCACTCTCTGTCCTCCAAGGAAGGTGCTAGTCAGGAATTGTCTTGCTGGTCCTCACTTGCCCTGGCAGTCACTGCAGGTAAACAGCAAGACTGGGGCTCTGCTCTTTCCTAGCCTTGCAAACAGCCAAAGCAGTTCTTCCCCATCGTGAGCGCCAAAATGCTAAAAGGAAACGTTGCACTCTCTCTCCTCCAAGGAAGGTGCTAGGCAGGAATTGTCTTGCTGGTCCTCACTTGCCCTGGCAGTCACTGCAGGTAAACAGCAAGACTGGGGCTCTGCTCTTTCCTAGCCTTGCAAACAGCCAATGCAGTTCGTCTCCCTCGTGAGCGCCAAAGTGCTAAAATGAAACGTTTCACTCTCTCTCCTCCAAGGAAGGTGCTAGGCAGGAATTGTCTTGCTGGCCCTCACTTGCCCTGGCAGTCACTGCAGGTAAACAGCAAGACTGGGGCTCTGCTCTTTCCTAGCCTTGCAAACAGACAAAGCAGTTCGTCCCCCTCGTGAGTGCCAAAATGCTAAAATGAAACGTTGCACTCTCTCTCCTCCAAGGAAGGTGCTAGGCAGGAATTGTCTTGCTGGTCCTCACTTGCCCTGGCAGTCATTGCAGATGAACAGCAAGACTGGGGCTCTGCTCTTTCCTAGCCTTGCAAACAGGCACTCTGCTTTTTCTCACTCTTGTACTCCAAAAAGCAAAATGAAACGTTGCACTCTCTCTCCTCCAAGGAAGGTGCTAGGCAGGAATTGTCTTGCTGGTCCTCACTTGCCCTGGCAGTCATTGCAGATAAACAGCAAGACTGGGGCTCTGCTCTTTCCTCGCCTTGCAATCAGCCAATGCAGTTCGTCTCCCTCGTGAGCGCCACAGTGCTAAAATGAAACGTTGCACTCTCTCTCCTCCAAGGAAGGTGCTAGTCAGGAATTGTCTTGCTGGTCCTCACTTGCCCTGGCAGTCATTGCAGATAAACAGCAAGACTGGGGCTCTGCTCTTTCCTAGCCTTGCAAACAGCCAATGCAGTTCGTCTCCCTCGCGAGCGCCAAAGTGCTAAAATGAAACGTTTCACTCTCTCTCCTCCAAGGAAGGTGCTAGTCAGGAATTGTCTTGCTGGTCCTCACTTGCCGTGGCAGTCTTTGCAGATAAAGAGCAAGATTGGGGCTCTGCTCTTTCCTATCCTTGCAAACAGGCACTCTGCTGTTCCTCACCTCGCACGCCAAAAATCAAAATGAAACGTTGCACTCTCTGTCCTCCAAGGAAGGTGCTAGGCAGGAATTGTCTTGCTGGTCCTCACTTGCCCTGGCAGTCATTGCAGATAAACAGCAAGACTGGGGCTCTGCTCTTTCGTAGCATTGCAAACAGCCAATGCAGTTCGTCTCCCTCCTGAGCGCCAAAATGCTAAAATGAAACGTTGCACTCTCTCTCCTCCAAGGAAGGTGCTAGGCAGGAATTGTCTTGCTGGTCCTCACTTGCCCTGGCAGTCATTGCAGATGAACAGCAAGACAGGGGCTCTGCTCTTTCCTAGCCTTGCAAACAGGCACTCTGCTTTTTCTCACTCTTGCACTCCAAAAAGCAAAATGAAACGTTGCACTCTCTGTCCTCCAAGGAAGGTGCTAGGCAGGAATTGTCTTGCTGGTCCTCACTTGCCCTGGCAGTCACTGCAGGTAAACAGCAAGACTGGGGCTCTGCTCTTTCCTAGCCTTGCAAACAGCCAAAGCAGTTCTTCCCCCTCGTGAGCGCCAAAATGCTAAAATGAAACGTAGCACTCTCTCTCCTCCAAGGAAGGTGCTAGGCAGGAATTGTCTTGCTGGCCCTCACTTGCCCTGGCAGTCACTACAGATAAACAGCAAGACTGGGGCTCTGCTCTTTCCTAGCCTTGCAAAAAGCCAAAGCAGTTTGTCTCCCTCGGTAGCGCCAAAATGCTAAAATGAAACGTTGCACTCTCTCTCCTCCAAGGAAGGTGCTAGGCAGGAATTGTCTTGCTGGTCCTCACTTGCCCTGACAGTCATTGCAGATGAACAGCAAGACTGGGGCTCTGCTCTTTCCTAGCCTTGCATACAGGCACTCTCTTTTTCTCACTCTCGCACTCCAGAAATCAAAATGAAACGTTGCACTCTCTCTCCTCCAAGGAAGGTGCTAGGCAGGAATTGTCTTGCTGGTCCTCACTTGCCCTGGCAGTCATTGTAGATAAAGAGCAAGATTGGGGCTCTGCTCTTTCCTATCCTTGCAAACAGGCACTCTGCTCTTCCTCACCTGCACTCCAAAAATCAAAATGAAACGTTGCACTCTCTGTCCTCCAAGGAAGGTGCTAGGCAGGAATTGTCTTGCTGGTCCTCACTTGCCCTGGCAGTCATTGCAGATAAACAGCAAGACTGGGGCTCTGCTCTTTCCTAGCCTTGCAAACAGCCAATGCAGTTCGTCTCCCTCCTGAGCGCCAAAATGCTAAAATGAAACGTTGCACTCTCTCTCCTCCAAGGAAGGTGCTAGGCAGGAATTGTCTTGCTGGTCCTCACTTGCCCTGGCAGTCATTGCAGATGAACAGCAAGACAGGGGCTCTGCTCTTTCCTAGCCTTGCAAACAGGCACTCTGCTTTTTCTCACTCTTGCACTCCAAAAAGCAAAATGAAACGTTGCACTCTCTGTCCTCCAAGGAAGGTGCTAGTCAGGAATTGTCTTGCTGGTCCTCACTTGCCCTGGCAGTCACTGCAGGTAAACAGCAAGACTGGGGCTCTGCTCTTTCCTAGCCTTGCAAACAGCCAAAGCAGTTCTTCCCCATCGTGAGCGCCAAAATGCTAAAAGGAAACGTTGCACTCTCTCTCCTCCAAGGAAGGTGCTAGGCAGGAATTGTCTTGCTGGTCCTCACTTGCCCTGGCAGTCACTGCAGGTAAACAGCAAGACTGGGGCTCTGCTCTTTCCTAGCCTTGCAAACAGCCAATGCAGTTCGTCTCCCTCGTGAGCGCCAAAGTGCTAAAATGAAACGTTTCACTCTCTCTCCTCCAAGGAAGGTGCTAGGCAGGAATTGTCTTGCTGGCCCTCACTTGCCCTGGCAGTCACTGCAGGTAAACAGCAAGACTGGGGCTCTGCTCTTTCCTAGCCTTGAAAACAGCCAAAGCATTTCTTCCCCCTCGTGAGCGCCAAAATGCTAAAATGAAACGTTGCACTCTCTCTCCTCCAAGGAAGGTGCTAGGCAGGAATTGTCTTGCTGGCCCTCACTTCCCTGGCAGTCATTGCAGATGAACAGCAAGACTGGGGCTCTGCTCTTTCCTAGCCTTGCAAACAGCCAATGCAGTTTGTCTCCTTCGTGAGCGCCAAAGTGCTAAAATGAAACGTTGCACTCTCTCTCCTCCAAGGAAGGTGCTAGGCAGGAATTGTCTTGCTGGTCCTCACTTGCCCTGGCAGTCATTGCAGATAAACAGCAAGCTCTTTCCTAGCCTGGCAAACAGCCAATGCAGTTCATCTCCCTCGTGAGCGCCAAACTGGTAAACGGAATCGTTGGACTCTCTCTCCTCCAAGGAAGGTGCTAGGCAGGAATTGTCTTGCTGGTCCTCACTTGCCCTGGCAGTCATTGCAGATGAACAGCAAGACTGGGGCTCTGCTCTTTCCTAGCCTTGCAAACAGGCACTCTGTTTTTTCTCACTCTCGCACTCCAGAAATCAAAATGAAACGTTGCACTCTCTCTCCTCCAAGGAAGGTGCTAGGCAGGAATTGTCTTGCTGGTCCTCACTTCCCCTGGCAGTCACTGCAGGTAAACAGCAAGACTGGGGCTCTGCTCTTTCCTATCGTTGCAAACAGGCACTCTGCTCTTCCTCACCTCGCACTCCAAAAATCAAAATGAAACGTTGCACTCTCTGTCCTCCAAGGAAGGTGCTAGGCACGAATTGTCTTGCTGGTCCTCACTTGCCCTGGCAGTCACTGCAGGTAAACAGCAAGACTGGGGCTCTGCTCTTTCCTAGCCTTGCAAGCAGGCACTCTGTTTTTTCTCACTCTCGCAGTCCAAAAATCAAAATGAAACGTTGCTCTCTCTCTCCTGCAAGGAAGGTGCTAGGCAGGAATTGTCTTGCTGGTCCTCACTTGCCCTGGCAGTCATTGCAGATAAAGAGCAAGACTGGGGCTCTGCTCTTTCCTAGCCTTGCAAACAGCCAATGCAGTTCATCTCCCTCGTGAGCGCCAAACTGGTAAACGGAATCGTTGGACTCTCTCTCCTCCAAGGAAGGTGCTAGGCAGGAATTGTCTTGCTGGTCCTCACTTGCCCTGCCAGTCATTGCAGATGAACAGCAAGACTGGGGCTCTGCTCTTTCCTAGCCTTGCAAACAGGCACTCTGTTTTTTCTCACTCTCGCACTCCAGAAATCAAAATGAAACGTTGCACTCTCTCTCCTCCAAGGAAGGTGCTAGGCAGGAATTGTCTTGCTGGTCCTCACTTGCCCTGGCAGTCACTGCAGGTAAACAGCAAGACTGGGGCTCTGCTCTTTCTTAGCCTCGCAAACAGCCAAAGCAGTTCTTCCCCCTAAAGCGCCAAAATGCTAAAATGAAACGTTGCACTCTCTCTCCTCCAAGGAAGGTGCTAGGCAGGAATTGTCTTGCTGGTCCTCACTTGCCCTGGCAGTCATTGCAGATAAAGAGCAAGATTGGGGCTCTGCTCTTTCCTATCCTTGCAAACAGGCACTCTGCTGTTCCTCACCTCGCACTCCAAAAATCAAAATGAAACGTTGCACTCTCTGTCCTCCAAGGAAGGTGCTAGGCACGAATTGTATTGCTGGTCCTCACTTGCCCTGGCAGTCACTGCAGGTAAACAGCAAGACTGGGGCTCTGCTCTTTCCTAGCCTTGTAAACAGCCAAAGCAGTTCGTCTCCGTCGTGAGCGCCAAAATGCTAAAATGAAACGTTGCACTCTCTCTCCTCCAAGGAAGGTGCTAGGCAGGAATTGTCTTGCTGGTCCTCACTTGCCCTGGCAGTCATTGCAGATAAACAGCAAGACTGGGGCTCTGCTCTTTCCTAGCCTTGCAAACAGGCACTCTGTTTTTTCTCACTCTCGCACTCCAGAAATCAAAATGAAACGTTGCACTCTCTCTCCTCCAAGGAAGGTGCTAGGCAGGAATTGTCTTGCTGGTCCTCACTTGCCCTGGCAGTCACTGCAGGTAAACAGCAAGACTGGGGCTCTGCTCTTTCCTAGCCTTGCAAACAGCCAAAGCAGTTCTTCCCCCTCGTGAGCGCCAAAATGCTAAAATGAAACGTTGCACTCTCTCTCCTCCAAGGAAGGTGCTAGGCAGGAATTGTCTTGCTGGTCCTCACTTGCCCTGGCAGTCATTGCAGATAAAGAGCAAGAATGGGGCTCTGCTCTTTCCTAGCCTTGCAAACAGACAAAGCAGTTCGTCCCCCTCGTGAGCGCCAAAATGCTAAAATGAAACGTTGCACTCTCTCTCCTCCAAGGAAGGTGCTAGGCAGGAATTGTCTTGCTGGTCCTCACTTTCCCTGGCAGTCATTGCAGATGAACAGCAAGACTGGGGCTCTGCTCTTTCCTAGCCTTGCAAAGAGCAACAGAAGTTCGTCTCCCTCGTGAGCGCCAAAGTGCTAAAATGAAACGTTTCACTCTCTCTCCTCCAAGGAAGGCTTTAGTCAGGAATTGTCTTGCTTGTCCTCACTTGCTCTGGCAGTCATTGCAGATGAACAGCAAGACTGGGGCTCTGCTCTTTCCTAGCCTTGCAAACAGGCACTCTGTTTTTTCTCACTCTCGCACTCCAGAAATCAAAATGAAACGTTGCACTCTCCCTCCTCCAAGGAAGGTGCTAGGCAGGAATTGTCTTGCTGGTCCTCACTTGCCCTGGCAGTCACTGCAGGTAAACAGCAAGACTCGGGCTCTGCTCTTTCCTAGCCTTGCAAACAGCCAAAGCAGTTCTTCCCCCTCGTGAGCGCCAAAATGCTAAAATGAAACGTTGCACTCTCTCTCCTCCAAGGAAGGTGCTAGGCAGGAATTGTCTTGCTGGTCCTCACTTTCCCTGGCAGTCATTGCAGATGAACAGCAAGACTGGGGCTCTGCTCTTTCCTAGCCTGGCAAACAGCCAATGCAGTTCGTCTCCCTCGTGAGCATCAAAGTGCTAAAATGAAACATTCCGCTCTCTCTCCTCCAAGGAAGGTGCTAGGCAGGAATTGTCTTGCTGGTCCTCACTTGGCCTGGCAGTCACTGCAGGTAAACAGCAAGACTGGGGCTCTGCTCTTTCCTAGCCTTGCAAACAGCCAAAGCAGTTCTTCCCCCTCGTGAGCGCCAAAATGCTAAAATGAAACGTTGCACTCTCTCTCCTCCAAGGAAGGTGCTAGGCAGGAATTGTCTTGCTGGTCCTCACTTGCCCTGGCAGTCATTGCAGATGAACAGCAAGACTGGGGCTCTGCTCTTTCCTAGCCTTGCAAGCAGGCACTCTGTTTTTTCTCACTCTCGCACTGCAGCAATCAAAATGAAACGTTGCACTCTCTCTCCTCCAAGGAAGGTGCTAGGCAGGAATTGTCTTGCTGGTCCTCACTTGCCCTGGCAGTCAATGCAGGTAAACAGCAAGACTCGGGCTCTGCTCTTTCCTAGCCTTGCAAACAGCCAAAGCAGTTCTTCCCCCTCCTGAGCGCCAAAATACTAAAATGAAACGTTGCACTCTCTCTCCTCCAAGGAAGGTGCTAGGCAGGAATTGTCTTGCTGGTCCTCACTTGCCCTGGCAGTCATTGCAGATAAACAGCAAGACTGGGGCTCTGCTCTTTCCTAGCCTTCCAAACAGCCAATGCAGTTCGTCTACCTCGTGAGCGCCAAACTGGTAAACGGAATCGTTGGACTCTCTCTCCTCCAAGGAAGGTGCTAGGCAGGAATTGTCTTGCTGGTCCTCACTTGCCCTGGCAGTCATTGCAGATGAACAGCAAGACTGCGGCTCTGCTCTTTCCTGGCCTTGCAAAGAGGCACTCTGCTTTTTCTCACTCTCGCACTCCAAAAATCAGAATGAAACGTTGCACTCTTCCTCCTCCAAGGAAGGTGCTAGGCAGGAATTCTCTTCCTGGTCCTCACTTACCCTGGCAGTCATTGCAGATAAACAGCAAGACTTGGGCTCTGCTCTTTCCTAGCCTTGCAAGCAGGCACTCTGCTTTTCCTCACTCTCGCACTCAAAAAATCAGAATGAAACGTTGCACTCTTCCTCCTCCAAGGAAGGTGCTAGGCAGGAATTGTCTTGCTGGTCCTCACTTGCCCTGGCAGTCATTGCAGATAAACAGCAAGACTGGGGCTCTGCTCTTTCCTAGCCTGGCAAACAGCCAATGCAGTTCGTCTCCCTCGTGAGCGCCAAGGTGCTAAAATGAAACATTCCACTCTCTCTCCTCCAAGGAAGGTGCTAGGCAGGAATGTCTTGCTGGTCCTCACTTGCCCTGGCAGTCGCTGCAGGTAAACAGGAAGACTGGGGCTCTGCTCTTTCCTAGCCTTGCAAACAGCGAAAGCAGTTCGTCTCCCTCGTGAGCGCCAAACTGTTAAAAGGAATCGTTGGACTCTCTCTCCTCCAAGGAAGGTGCTAGGCAGGAATTGTCTTGCTGGTCCTCACTTGCCCTGGCAGTCATTGCAGATGAACAGCAAGACTGCGGCTCTGCTCTTTCCTAGCCTTGCAAAGAGGCACTCTGCTTTTTCTCACTCTCGCACTCCAAAAATCAGAATGAAAAGTTGCATTCTTCCTCCTCCAAGGAAGGTGCTAGACAGGAATTGTCTTGCTGGTCCTCACTTGCCCTGGCAGTCATTGCAGATAAACAGCAAGACTGGGGCTCTGCTCTTTCCTAGCCTTGCAAACAGCCAATGCAGTTTGTCTTCCCTCGGTAGAGCCAAAATGCTAAAATGAAACATTGCACTCTCTCTCCTCCAAGGAAGGTGCTAGACAGGAATTGTCTTGCTGGTCCTCACTTGCCCTGACAGTCATTGCAGATAAACAGCAAGCTCTTTCCTAGCCTGGCAAACAGGCAATGCAGTTCGTCTCCCTCGTGAGCGCCAAAGTGCTAAAATGAAACGTTGCACTCTCTCTCCTCCAAGGAAGGTGCTAGGCAGGAATTGTCTTGCTGGTCTTCACTTGCCCTGGCAGTCACTGCAGGTAAACAGCTAGTCTGGGACTCTACTCTTTCCTAGCCTTGCAAACAGACAAAGCAGTTCGTCCCCCTCGTGAGCGCCAAAATGCTAAAATGAGACGTTGCACTCTCTCTCCTCCAAGGATGGTGCTATGCAGGAATTGTCTTGCTGGTCCTCACTTGCCCTGGCAGTCATTGCAGATGAACAGCAAGACTGGGGCTCTGCTCTTTCCTAGCCTGGCAAACAGCCAATGCAGTTCGTCTCCCTCGTGAGCGCCAAAATGCTAAAATGAAACGTTGCACTCTCTCTCCTCCAAGGAAGGTGCTAGGCAGGAATTGTCTTGCTGGTCCTCACTTGCCCTGGCAGTCATTGCAGATAAGCAGCAAGACTGGGGCTCTGTTCTTTCATAGCCTTGCAAAAAGAAAAAGCAGTTTGTCTCCCTTGTGAGCGCCAAAATGCTAAAATGAAACGTTCACTCTCTGTCCTCCAAGGAAGGTGCTAGGCAGGAATTGTCTTGCTGGTCCTCACTTGCCCTGGCAGTCATTGCAGATAAACAGCAAGACTGGGGCTCTGCTCTTTCCTAGCCTTGCAAACAGCAAAAGAAGTTCGTCTCCCTCGTGAGCGCCAAAATGCTAAAATGAATCGTTGCACTCTCTCTCCTCCAAGGAAGGTGCTAGGCAGGAATTGTCTTGCTGGTCCTCACTTGCCCTGGCAGTCATTGCAGATAAACAGCAAGACTCGGTCTCTGCTCTTTCCTAGCCTTGCAAACAGACACAGAGCTTTTTCTCAATCTCGCACTCCAAAAATCAAAATGAAACGTTGCACTCTCTCTCCTCCAAGGAAGGTGCTACGCAGGAATTGTCTTGCTGGTCCTCATTTGCCCTGGCAGTCACTGCAGGTAAACAGAAAGACTGGGGCTCTGCTCTTTCCTAGCCTGGCAAACAGCCAATGCAGTTCGTCTCCCTCGTGAGCGCCAAAGTGCTAAAATGAAACGTTCCACTCTCTCTCCTCCAAGGAAGGTGCTAGGCAGGAATTGTCTTGCTGGTCCTCACTTGGCCTGGCAGTCACTGCAGGTAAACAGCTAGACTGGGACTCTACTCTTTCCTAGCCTTGCAAAAAGACAAAGCAGTTCGTCCCCCTCGTGAGCGCCAAAATGCTAAAATGAAACGTTGCACTCTCTCTCCTCCAAGGAAGGTGCTAGGCAGGAATTGTCTTGCTGGTCCTCACTTGCCCTGGCATTCATTGCAGATGAACAGCAAGACTGGGGCTCTGCTCTTTCCTAGCCTTGCAAACAGGCACTCTGATTTTCTCACTCTTGCACTCCAAAATGCTAAAATGAAACGTTGCACTCTCTGTCCTCCAAGGAAGGTGCTAGGCAGGAATTGTCTTGCTGGTCCTCACTTGCCCTGGCAGTCGCTGCAGGTAAACAGCAAGACTCGGGCTCTGCTCTTTCCTAGCCTTGCAAACAGCCAATGCAGTTCATCTCCCTCGTGAGCGCCAAAGTGCTAAAATGAAACGTTGCACTCTCTCTCCTCCAAGGAAGGTGCTAGTCAGGAATTGTCTTGCTGGTCCTTACTTGCCCTGGCAGTCACTGCAGGTAAAAACTAAGACTGGGGCTCTGCTCTTTCCTAGCCTTGCAAACAGCCAAAGCAGTTCTTCCCCTCGTGAGTACGAAAATGCTATAATGAAACGTTGCACTCTCTCTCCTCCAAGGAAGGTGCTAGGCAGGAATTGTCTTGCTGGTCCTCACTTGCCCTGGCAGTCATTGCAGATAAACAGCAAGACTCGGGCTCTGCTCTTTCCTAGCCTTGCAAACAGCAAAAGCAGTTCGTCCCCCTCGTGATCGCCAAAATGCTAAAATGAAACGTTGCACTCTCGCTCCTCCAAGGAAGGTGCTAGGCAGGAATTGTCTTGCTGGTCCTCACTTGCCCTGGCAGTCATTGCAGATAAACAGCAAGACTGGGGCTCTGCTCTTTCCTAGCCTTGCAAACAGCCAATGCAGTTCGTCTCCATCGTGAGCGCCAAACTGCTAAACTGAATCGTTGGACTCTCTCTCCTCCAAGGAAGGTGCTAGGCAGGAATTGTCTTGCTGGTCCTCACTTGCCCTGGCAGCCAGTGCAGATGAACAGCAAGACTGGGGCTCTGCTCTTTCCTAGCCTTGCAAACAGGAACTCTGCTTTTTCTCACTCTCGCACTCCAAAAATCAGAATGAAACGTTGCACTCTCTCTCCTCCAAGGAAGGTGCTAGGCAGGAATTGTCTTGCTGGTCCTCACTTGCCCTGGCAGTCATTGCAGATAAGCAGCAAGACTGGGGCTCTACTCTTTCCTAGCCTTGCAAACAGGAACTCTGCTTTTTCTCACTCTCGCACTCCAAAAATCAAAATGAAACGTTGCACTCTCTCTCCTCCAAGGAAGGTGCTAGGCAGGAATTGTCTTGCTGGTTTTCACTTGCCCTGGCAGTCATTGCAGATAAACAGCAAGACTCGGGCTCTGCACTTTCCTAGCCTTGCAAACAGCCAAAGCAGTTTGTCTCCCTCGTGAGCGCCAAAATGCTAAAATGAAACGTTCCACTCTCTCTCCTCCAAGGAAGGTGCTAGGCAGGAATTGTCTTGCTGGTCCTCACTTGCCCTGGCAGTCATTGCAGATAAACAGCAAGACTCGGTCTCTGCTATTTCCTACCCTTGCAAACAGACACTGTTCTTTTTCTCAATCTCGCACTCCAAAAAGCAAAATGAAACGTTGCACTCTCTCTCCTCCAAGGAAGGTTCTAGACTTGAATTGTCTTGCTGGTCCTCACTTGCCCTGGCAGTCATTGCAGATAAACAGCAAGACTCGGGCTCTGCTCTTTCCTAGCCTTGCAAACAGCAAAAGCAGTTTCTCTCCCTTGTGAGCGCCAAAATGCTAAAATGAAACGTTGCACTCTCTCTCCTCCAAGGAAGGTGCTAGGCAGGAAATGTCTTGCTGGTCCTCACTTGCCCTGGCAGTCATTGCAGATGAACAGCAAGACTGGGGCTCTGCTCTTTCCTAGCCTTGCAAACAGGCACTCTGATTTTCTCACTCTTGCACTCCAAAATGCTAAAATGAAACGTTGCACTCTCTGTCCTCCAAGGAAGGTGCTAGGCAGGAATTGTCTTGCTGGTCCTCACTTGCCCTGGCAGTCGCTGCAAGTAAACAGCAAGACTCGGGCTCTGCTCTTTCCTAGCCTTGCAAAGAGCCAATGCAGTTCATCTCCCTCGTGAGCGCCAAAGTGCTAAAATGAAACGTTGCACTCTCTCTCCTCCAAGGAAGGTGCTAGTCAGGAATTGTCTTGCTGGTCCTTACTTGCCCTGGCAGTCACTGCAGATAAACACTAAGACTGGGGCTCTGCTCTTTCCTAGCCTTGCAAACAGCCAAAGCAGTTCTTCCCCTCGTGAGTACGAAAATGCTATAATGAAACGTTGCACTCTCTCTCCTCCAAGGAAGGTGCTAGGCAGGAATTGTCTTGCTGGTCCTCACTTGCCCTGGCAGTCATTGCAGATAAACAGCAAGACTCGGGCTCTGCTCTTTCCTAGCCTTGCAAACAGCAAAAGCAGTTCGTCCCCCTCGTGATCGCCAAAATGCTAAAATGAAACGTTGCACTCTCGCTCCTCCAAGGAAGGTGCTAGGCAGGAATTGTCTTGCTGGTCCTCACTTGCCCTGGCAGTCATTGCAGATAAACAGCAAGACTGGGGCTCTGCTCTTTCCTAGCCTTGCAAACAGCCAATGCAGTTCGTCTCCATCGTGAGCGCCAAACTGCTAAACTGAATCGTTGGACTCTCTCTCCTCCAAGGAAGGTGCTAGGCAGGAATTGTCTTGCTGGTCCTCACTTGCCCTGGCAGCCAGTGCAGATGAACAGCAAGACTGGGGCTCTGCTCTTTCCTAGCCTTGCAAACAGGAACTCTGCTTTTTCTCACTCTCGCACTCCAAAAATCAGAATGAAACGTTGCACTCTCTCTCCTCCAAGGAAGGTGCTAGGCAGGAATTGTCTTGCTGGTCCTCACTTGCCCTGGCAGTCATTGCAGATAAGCAGCAAGACTGGGGCTCTGCTCTTTCCTAGCCTTGCAAACAGGAACTCTGCTTTTTCTCACTCTCGCACTCCAAAAATCAAAATGAAACGTTGCACTCTCTCTCCTCCAAGGAAGGTGCTAGGCAGGAATTGTCTTGCTGGTCCTCACTTGCCCTGGCAGTCATTGCAGATAAACAGCAAGACTCGGGCTCTGCTCTTTCCTAGCCTTGCAAACAGCCAAAGCAGTTTGTCTCCCTCGTGAGCGCCAAAATGCTAAAATGAAACGTTCCACTCTCTCTCCTCCAAGGAAGGTGCTAGGCAGGAATTGTCTTGCTGGTCCTCACTTGCCCTGGCAGTCATTGCAGATAAACAGCAAGACTCGGTCTCTGCTCTTTCCTACCCTTGCAAACAGACACTGTTCTTTTTCTCAATCTCGCACTCCAAAAAGCAAAATGAAACGTTGCACTCTCTCTCCTCCAAGGAAGGTTCTAGACTTGAATTGTCTTGCTGGTCCTCACTTGCCCTGGCAGTCATTGCAGATAAACAGCAAGACTCGGTCTCTGCTCTTTCCTACCCTTGCAAACAGCAAAAGCAGTTTCTCTCCCTTGTGAGCGCCAAAATGCTAAAATGAAACGTTGCACTCTCTCTCCTCCAAGGAAGGTGCTAGGCAGGAAATGTCTTGCTGGTCCTCACTTGCCCTGGCAGTCATTGCAGATAAACAGCAAGACTCGGTCTCTGCTCTTTCCTACCCTTGCAAACAGACACTGTTCTTTTTCTCAATCTCGCACTCCAAAAAGCAAAATGAAACGTTGCACTCTCTCCCCTCCAAGGACGGTGCTAGGCAGGAATTGTCTTGCTGGTCCTCACTTGCCCTGGCAGTCATTGCAGATAAACAGCAAAACTGGGGCTCTGCTCTTTCCTAGCCTAGAAAACAGCAACAGAAGTTCGTCTCCCTCGTGAGCGCTAAAATGCTAAAATGAAACGTTGCACTCTCTCTCCTCCAAGGAAGGTGCTAGGCAGGAATTGTCTTCCTGGTCCTCACTTGCCCTGGCAGTCATTGCAGATAAACAGCAAGACTCGGTCTCTGCTCTTTCCTACCCTTGCAAACAGCCAAAGCAGTTTGTCTCCCTCGTGAGCGCCAAAATGCTAAAATGAAACGTTGCACTCTCTCTCCTCCAAGGAAGGTGCTAGGCAGGAATTGTCTTGCTGGTCCTCACTTGCCCTGGCAGTCATTGCAGATAAACAGCAAGACTCGGTCTCTGCTCTTTCCTACCCTTGCAAACAGACACTGTTCTTTTTCTCAATCTCGCACTCCGCAAAGCAAAATGAAACGTTGCACTCTCCCTCCTCCAAGGAAGGTGCTAGACTGGAATTGTCTTGCTGGTCCTCACTTGCCCTGGCAGTCATTGCAGATAAACAGCAAGACTCGGTCTCTGCTCTTTCCTACCCTTGCAAACAGCAAAAGCAGTTTGTCTCCCTTGTGAGCGCCAAAATGCTAAAATGAAACGTTGCACTCTCTCTCCTCCAAGGAAGGTGCTAGGCAGGAATTGTCTTGCTGGTCCTCACTTGCCCTGGCAGTCACTGCAGATAAACAGCAAGACTGGGGCTCTGCTCTTTCCTAGCCTTGCAAACAGCAAAAGCAGTTTATCTCCCTTGTGAGCGCCAAAATGCTAAAATGAAACGTTGCACTCTCTCTCCTCCAAGGAAGGTGCTAGGCAGGAATTGTCTTGCTGGTCGTCACTTGCCCTGGCAGTCATTGCAGATAAACAGCAAGACTGTGGCTCTGCTCTTTCCTAGCCTAGCAAACAGCAACAGAAGTTCGTCTTCCTCGTGAGCGCCAAAATGCTAAAATGAAACGTTGCACTCTCTCTCCTCCAAGGAAGGTGCTAGGCAGGAATTGTCTTGCTGGTCCTCACTTGCCCTGGCAGTCATTGCAGGTAAACAGCAAGACTGGGTCTCTGCTCTTTCCTAGCCTTGCAAACCGCCAAAGCAGTTTGTCTCCCTCGTGAGCGCCAAAATGCTAAAATGAAACTTTGCACTCTCTCTCCTCCAAGGAAGGTGCTAGACAGGAATTGTCTTGCTGGTCCTCACTTGCCATGACAGTCATTGCAGATAAACAGCAAGCTCTTTCCTAGCCTGGCAAACAGCCAATGCAGTTCGTCTCCCTCGTGAACGCCAAAGTGCTAAAATGAAACGTTCCACTCTCTCTCCTCCAAGGAAGGTGCTAGGCAGGAATTGTCTTGCTGGTCCTCACTTGCCCTGGCAGTCACTGCAGGTAAACAGCTAGACTGGGACTCTACTCTTTCCTAGCCTTGCAAACAGACAAAGCAGTTCGTCCCCCTCGTGAGCGCCAAAATGCTAAAATGAGACGTTGCACTCTCTCTCCTCCAAGGAAGGTGCTATGCAGGAATTTTCTTGCTGGTCCTCACTTGCCCTGGCAGTCATTGCAGATGAAGAGCAAGACTGGGGCTCTGCTCTTTCCTAGCCTGGCAAACAGCCAATGCAGTTCGTCTCCCTCGTGAGCGCCAAAGTGCTAAAATGAAACATTCCACTCTCTCTCCTCCAAGGAAGGTGCTAGGCAGGAATTGTCTTGCTGGTCCTCATTTGCCCTGGCAGTCACTGCAGGTAAACAGCAAGACTGGGACTCTGCTCTTTCCTAGCCTTGCAAACAGCCAAAGCAGTTCTTCGCCCTCGTGAGCGCCAAAATGCTAAAATGAAACGTTGCACTCTGTCTCCTCCAAGGAAGGTGCTAGGCAGGAATTGTCTTGCTGGTCCTCACTTGCCCTGGCAGTCATTGCAGATAAACAGCAAGACTGGAGCTCTGCTCTTTCCTAGCCTGGCAAACAGCCAATGCAGTTCGTCTCCCTCGTGAGCGCCAAAGTGCTAAAATGAAACGTTCCACTCTCTCTCCTCCAAGGAAGGTGCTAGGCAGGAATTGTCTTGCTGGTCCTCACTTGCCCTGGCAGTCATTGCAGATAAACAGCAAGACTGGGGCTCTGCTCTTTCCTAGCCTAGCAAACAGCAACAGAAGTTCGTCTCCCTCGTGAGCGCCAAAATGCTAAAATGAAACGTTGCACTCTCTCTCCTCCAAGGAAGGTGCTAGGCAGGAATTGTCTTGCTGGTCCTCACTTGCCCTGGCAGTCATTGCAGATAAACAGCAAGACTCGGTCTCTGCTCTTTCCTACCCTTGCAAACAGCCAAAGCAGTTTGTCTCCCTCGTGAGCGCCAAAATGCTAAAATGAAACGTTGCACTCTCTCTCCTCCAAGGAAGGTGCTAGGCAGGAATTGTCTTGCTGGTCCTCACTTGCCCTGGCAGTCATTGCAGATAAACAGCAAGACTGGGGCTCTGCTCTTTCCTAGCCTGGCAAACAGCCAATGCAGTTCGTCTCCCTCGTGAGCGCCAAAGTGCTAAAATGAAACGTTCCACTCTCTCTCCTCCAAGGAAGGTGCTAGGCAGGAATTGTCTTGCTGGTCCTCACTTGCCCTGGCAGTCATTGCAGATAAACAGCAAGACTCGGTCTCTGCTCTTTCCTACCCTTGCAAACAGCAAAAGAAGTTCGTCTCCCTCGTGAGCGCCAAAATGCTAAAATGAATCGTTGCACTCTCTCTCCTCCAAGGAAGGTGCTAGGCAGGAATTGTCTTGCTGGTCGTCACTTGCCCTGGCAGTCATTGCAGATAAACAGCAAGACTCGGTCTCTGCTCTTCCCTACCCTTGCAAACAGACACTGTTCTTTTTCTCAATCTCGCACTCCGCAAAGCAAAATGAAACGTTCCACTCTCTCTCCTCCAAGGAAGGTGCTAGGCAGGAATTGTCTTGCTGGTCCTCACTTGCCCTGGCAGTCATTGCAGATAAACAGCAAGACTCGATCTCTGCTCTTTCCTAGCCTTGCAAACAGCAAAAGCAGTTTGTCTCCCTTGTGAGCGCTAAAATGCTAATATGAAACGTTGCACTCTCTCTCCTCCAAGTAAGGTGCTAGGCAGGAATTGTCTTGCTGGTCCTCACTTGCCCTGGCAGTCATTGCAGATAAACAGCAAGACTCGGTCTCTGCTCTTTCCTAGCCTTGCAAACAGACACTGAGCTT
The DNA here is from genome assembly GCF_964289735.1 of Phaethon aethereus. Lineage (NCBI taxonomy): Eukaryota > Metazoa > Chordata > Aves > Phaethontiformes > Phaethontidae > Phaethon > Phaethon aethereus. Next base: position 274,463 of record NW_028114240.1, on the reverse strand, counting down.
TTTCTCAATCTCGCACTCCAAAAAGCAAAATGAAACGTTGCACTCTCTCTCCTCCAAGGAAGGTGCTAGGCAGGAATTGTCTTGCTGGTCCTCACTTGCCCTGGCAGTCATTGCAGATAAACAGCAAGACTCGGTCTCTGCTCTTTCCTAGCCTTGCAAACAGGCACTCTGCTATTTCTCACTCTCGCACTCCAAAAAGCAAAATGAAACGTTGCACTCTCTCTCCTCCAAGGAAGGTGCTAGGCAGGAATTGTCTTGCTGGTCCTCACTTGCCCTGGCAGTCATTGCAGATAAACAGCAAGACTGGGGCTCTGCTCTTTCCTAGCCTTGCAAACAGCAAAAGCAGTTTGTCTCCCTCGTGAGCGCCAAAATGCTAAAATGAAACGTTGCACTCTCTCTCCTCCAAGGAAGGTGCTAGGCAGGAAATGTCTTGCTGGTCCTCACTTGCCCTGGCAGTCATTGCAGATAAACAGCAAGACTCGGTCTCTGCTCTTTCCTACCCTTGCAAACAAACACTGTTCTTTTTCTCAATCTCGCACTCCAAAAAGCAAAATGAAACGTTGCACTCTCTCTCCTCCAAGGACGGTGCTAGGCAGGAATTGTCTTGCTGGTCCTCACTTGCCCTGGCAGTCATTGCAGATAAACAGCAAGACTGGGGCTCTGCTCTTTCCTAGCCTAGCAAACAGCAACAGAAGTTCGTCTCCCTCGTGAGCGCCAAAATGCTAAAATGAAACGTTGCACTCTCTCTCCTCCAAGGAAGGTGCTAGGCAGGAATTGTCTTGCTGGTCCTCACTTGCCCTGGCAGTCATTGCAGATAAACAGCAAGACTGGGGCTCTGCTCTTTCCTAGCCTTGCAAACAGCAAAAGCAGTTTGTCTCCCTCGTGAGCGCCAAAATGCTAAAATGAAACGTTGCACTCTCTCTCCTCCTAGGAAGGTGCTAGGCAGGAATTGTCTTGCTGGTCCTCACTTGCCCTGGCAGTCATTGCAGATAAACAGCAAGACTCGGTCTCTGCTCTTTCCTACCCTTGCAAACAGACACTGTTCTTTTTCTCAATCTCGCACTCCAAAAAGCAAAATGAAACGTTGCACTCTCTCTCCTCCAAGGAAGGTGCTAGACTGGAATTGTCTTGCTGGTCCTCACTTGCCCTGGCAGTCATTGCAGATAAACAGCAAGACTCGGTCTCTGCTCTTTCCTACCCTTGCAAACAGCCAAAGCAGTTTGTCTCCCTCGTGAGCGCCAAAATGCTAAAATGAAACGTTGCACTCTCTCTCCTCCAAGGAAGGTGCTAGGCAGGAATTGTCTTGCTGGTCCTCACTTGCCCTGGCAGTCATTGCAGATAAACAGCAAGACTCGGTCTCTGCTCTTTCCTACCCTTGCAAACAGACACTGTTCTTTTTCTCAATCTCGCACTCCGCAAAGCAAAATGAAACGTTGCACTCTCTCTCCTCCAAGGAAGGTGCTAGACTGGAATTGTCTTGCTGGTCCTCACTTGCCCTGGCAGTCATTGCAGATAAACAGCAAGACTCGGTCTCTGCTCTTTCCTACCCTTGCAAACAGCAAAAGCAGTTTGTCTCCCTTGTGAGCGCCAAAATGCTAAAATGAAACATTGCACTCTCTCTCCTCCAAGGAAGGTGCTAGGCAGGAATTGTCTTGCTGGTCCTCACTTGCCCTGGCAGTCACTGCAGATAAACAGCAAGACTGGGGCTCTGCTCTTTCCTAGCCTTGCAAACAGCAAAAGCAGTTTATCTCCCTTGTGAGCGCCAAAATGCTAAAATGAAACGTTGCACTCTCTCTCCTCCAAGGAAGGTGCTAGGCAGGAATTGTCTTGCTGGTCGTCACTTGCCCTGGCAGTCATTGCAGATAAACAGCAAGACTGTGGCTCTGCTCTTTCCTAGCCTAGCAAACAGCAACAGAAGTTCGTCTTCCTCGTGAGCGCCAAAATGCTAAAATGAAACGTTGCACTCTCTCTCCTCCAAGGAAGGTGCTAGGCAGGAATTGTCTTGCTGGTCCTCACTTGCCCTGGCAGTCATTGCAGGTAAACAGCAAGACTGGGTCTCTGCTCTTTCCTAGCCTTGCAAACAGCCAAAGCAGTTTGTCTCCCTCGTGAGCGCCAAAATGCTAAAATGAAACTTTGCACTCTCTCTCCTCCAAGGAAGGTGCTAGACAGGAATTGTCTTGCTGGTCCTCACTTGCCATGACAGTCATTGCAGATAAACAGCAAGCTCTTTCCTAGCCTGGCAAACAGCCAATGCAGTTCGTCTCCCTCGTGAACGCCAAAGTGCTAAAATGAAACGTTCCACTCTCTCTCCTCCAAGGAAGGTGCTAGGCAGGAATTGTCTTGCTGGTCCTCACTTGCCCTGGCAGTCACTGCAGGTAAACAGCTAGACTGGGACTCTACTCTTTCCTAGCCTTGCAAACAGACAAAGCAGTTCGTCCCCCTCGTGAGCGCCAAAATGCTAAAATGAGACGTTGCACTCTCTCTCCTCCAAGGAAGGTGCTATGCAGGAATTTTCTTGCTGGTCCTCACTTGCCCTGGCAGTCATTGCAGATGAACAGCAAGACTGGGGCTCTGCTCTTTCCTAGCCTGGCAAACAGCCAATGCAGTTCGTATCCCTCGTGAGCGCCAAAGTGCTAAAATGAAACATTCCACTCTCTCTCCTCCAAGGAAGGTGCTAGGCAGGAATTGTCTTGCTGGTCCTCATTTGCCCTGGCAGTCACTGCAGGTAAACAGCAAGACTGGGACTCTGCTCTTTCCTAGCCTTGCAAACAGCCAAAGCAGTTCTTCGCCCTCGTGAGCGCCAAAATGCTAAAATGAAACGTTGCACTCTGTCTCCTCCAAGGAAGGTGCTAGGCAGGAATTGTCTTGCTGGTCCTCACTTGCCCTGGCAGTCATTGCAGATAAACAGCAAGACTGGAGCTCTGCTCTTTCCTAGCCTGGCAAACAGCCAATGCAGTTCGTCTCCCTCGTGAGCGCCAAAGTGCTAAAATGAAACGTTCCACTCTCTCTCCTCCAAGGAAGGTGCTAGGCAGGAATTGTCTTGCTGGTCCTCACTTGCCCTGGCAGTCATTGCAGATAAACAGCAAGACTGGAGCTCTTCTCTTTCCTAGCCTGGCAAACAGCCAATGCAGTTCGTCTCCCTCGTGAGCGCCAAAGTGCTAAAATGAAACGTTCCACTCTCTCTCCTCCAAGGAAGGTGCTAGGCAGGAATTGTCTTGCTGGTCCTCACTTGCCCTGGCAGTCATTGCAGATAAACAGCAAGACTCGGTCTCTGCTCTTTCCTACCCTTGCAAACAGACACTGTTCTTTTTCTCAATCTCGCACTCCAAAAAGCAAAATGAAACGTTGCACTCTCTCTCCTCCAAGGAAGGTGCTAGACTGGAATTGTCTTGCTGGTCCTCACTTGCCCTGGCAGTCATTGCAGATAAACAGCAAGACTCGGGCTCTGCTCTTTCCTACCCTTGCAAACAGCAAAAGCAGTTTGTCTCCCTTGTGAGCGCCAAAATGCTAAAATGAAACGTTGCACTCTCTCTCCTCCAAGGAAGGTGCTAGGCAGGAAATGTCTTGCTGGTCCTCACTTGCCCTGGCAGTCATTGCAGATAAACAGCAAGACTCGGTCTCTGCTCTTTCCTACCCTTGCAAACAGACACTGTTCTTTTTCTCAATCTCGCACTCCAAAAAGCAAAATGAAGCGTTGCACTCTCTCCCCTCCAAGGACGGTGCTAGGCAGGAATTGTCTTGCTGGTCCTCACTTGCCCTGGCAGTCATTGCAGATAAACAGCAAGACTGGGGCTCTGCTCTTTCCTAGCCTAGCAAACAGCAACAGAAATTCGTCTCCCTCGTGAGCGCCAAAATGCTAAAATGAAACGTTGCACTCTCTCTCCTCCAAGGAAGGTGCTAGGCAGGAATTGTCTTGCTGGTCCTCACTTGCCCTGGCAGTCATTGCAGATAAACAGCAAGACTCGGTCTCTGCTCTTTCCTACCCTTGCAAACAGCCAAAGCAGTTTGTCTCCCTCGTGAGCGCCAAAATGCTAAAATGAAACGTTGCACTCTCTCTCCTCCAAGGAAGGTGCTAGGCAGGAATTGTCTTGCTGGTCCTCACTTGCCCTGGCAGTCATTGCAGATAAACAGCAAGACTCGGTCTCTGCTCTTTCCTACCCTTGCAAACAGACACTGTTCTTTTTCTCAATCTCGCACTCCGCAAAGCAAAATGAAACGTTGCACTCTCTCTCCTCCAAGGAAGGTGCTAGACTGGAATTGTCTTGCTGGTCCTCACTTGCCCTGGCAGTCATTGCAGATAAACAGCAAGACTCGGTCTCTGCTCTTTCCTACCCTTGCAAACAGCAAAAGCAGTTTGTCTCCCTTGTGAGCGCCAAAATGCTAAAATGAAACGTTGCACTCTCTCTCCTCCAAGGAAGGTGCTAGGCAGGAATTGTCTTGCTGGTCCTCACTTGCCCTGGCAGTCACTGCAGATAAACAGCAAGACTGGGGCTCTGCTCTTTCCTAGCCTTGCAAACAGCAAAAGCAGTTTATCTCCCTTGTGAGCGCCAAAATGCTAAAATGAAACGTTGCACTCTCTCTCCTCCAAGGAAGGTGCTAGGCAGGAATTGTCTTGCTGGTCGTCACTTGCCCTGGCAGTCATTGCAGATAAACAGCAAGACTGTGGCTCTGCTCTTTCCTAGCCTAGCAAACAGCAACAGAAGTTCTTCCCCCTCGTGAGCGCCAAAATGCTAAAATGAAACGTTGCACTCTCTCTCCTCCAAGGAAGGTGCTAGGCAGGAATTGTCTTGCTGGTCCTCACTTGCCCTGGCAGTCATTGCAGGTAAACAGCAAGACTGGGTCTCTGCTCTTTCCTAGCCTTGCAAACAGCCAAAGCAGTTTGTCTCCCTCGTGAGCGCCAAAATGCTAAAATGAAACTTTGCACTCTCTCTCCTCCAAGGAAGGTGCTAGACAGGAATTGTCTTGCTGGTCCTCACTTGCCATGACAGTCATTGTAGATAAACAGCAAGCTCTTTCCTAGCCTGGCAAACAGCCAATGCAGTTCGTCTCCCTCGTGAACGCCAAAGTGCTAAAATGAAACGTTGCACTCTCTCTCCTCCAAGGAAGGTGCTAGGCAGGAATTGTCTTGCTGGTCCTCACTTGCCCTGGCAGTCACTGCAGGTAAACAGCTAGACTGGGACTCTGCTCTTTCCTAGCCTTGCAAACAGCCAAAGCAGTTCGTACCCCTCGTGAGCGCCAAAATGCTAAAATGAGACGTTGCACTCTCTCTCCTCCAAGGAAGGTGCTAGGCAGGAATTGTCTTGCTGGTCGTCACTTGCCCTGGCAGTCATTGCAGATAAACAGCAAGACTGGGGCTCTGCTCTTTCCTAGCCTTGCAAACAGCCAAAGCAGTTCGTCTCCCTCGTGAGCGCCAAAATGCTAAAATGAAACGTTGCACTCTCCCTCCGCCAAGGAAGGTGCTAGGCAGGAATTGTCTTGCTGGTCCTCACTTGCCCTGGCAGTCATTGCAGGTAAACAGTAAGACTGGGTCTCTGCTCTTTCCTAGCCTTGCAAACAGCCAAAGCAGTTTGTCTCCCTCGTGAGCGCCAAAATGCTAAAATGAAACTTTGCACTCTCTCTCCTCCAAGGAAGGTGCTAGACAGGAATTGTCTTGCTGGTCCTCACTTGCCATGACAGTCATTGCAGATAAACAGCAAGCTCTTTCCTAGCCTGGCAAACAGCCAATGCAGTTCGTCTCCCTCGTGAACGCCAAAGTGCTAAAATGAAACGTTCCACTCTCTCTCCTCCAAGGAAGGTGCTAGGCAGGAATTGTCTTGCTGGTCCTCACTTGCCCTGGCAGTCACTGCAGGTAAACAGCTAGACTGGGACTCTGCTCTTTCCTAGCCTTGCAAACAGCCAAAGCAGTTCGTACCCCTCGTGAGCGCCGAAATGCTAAAATGAGACGTTGCATTCTCTCTCCTCCAAGGAAGGTGCTAGGCAGGAATTGTCTTGCTGGTCCTCACTTGCCCTGGAAGTCATTGCAGATAAACAGCAAGACTGGAGCTCTGCTCTTTCCTAGCCTGGCAAACAGCCAATGCAGTTCGTCTCCCTCGTGAGTGCCAAAGTGCTAAAATGAAACGTTCCACTCTCTCTCCTCCAAGGAAGGTGCTAGGCAGGAATTGTCTTGCTGGTCGTCACTTGCCCTGGCAGTCATTGCAGATAAACAGCAAGACTGGGGCTCTGCTCTTTCCTAGCCTTGCAAACAGCCAAAGCAGTTCGTCTCCCTCGTGAGCGCCAAAATGCTAAAATGAAACGTTGCACTCTCCCTCCGCCAAGGAAGGTGCTAGGCAGGAATTGTCTTGCTGGTCCTCACTTGCCCTGGCAGTCATTGCAGATAAACAGCAAGACTCGGTCTCTGCTCTTTCCTACCCTTGCAAACAGCAAAAGCAGTTTGTCTCCCTTGTGAGCGCCAAAATGCTAAAATGAAACGTTGCACTCTCTCTCCTCCAAGGAAGGTGCTAGGCAGGAAATGTCTTGCTGGTCCTCACTTGCCCTGGCAGTCATTGCAGATAAACAGCAAGACTCGGTCTCTGCTCTTTCCTACCCTTGCAAACAGACACTGTTCTTTTTCTCAATCTCGCACTCCAAAAAGCAAAATGAAACGTTGCACTCTCTCCCCTCCAAGGACGGTGCTAGGCAGGAATTGTCTTGCTGGTCCTCACTTGCCCTGGCAGTCATTGCAGATAAACAGCAAGACTGGGGCTCTGCTCTTTCCTAGCCTAGCAAACAGCAACAGAAGTTCGTCTCCCTCGTGAGCGCCAAAACGCTAAAATGAAACGTTGCACTCTCTCTCCTCCAAGGAAGGTGCTAGGCAGGAATTGTCTTGCTGGTCCTCACTTGCCCTGGCAGTCATTGCAGATAAACAGCAAGACTCGGTCTCTGCTCTTTCCTACCCTTGCAAACAGCCAAAGCAGTTTGTCTCCCTCGTGAGCGCCAAAATGCTAAAATGAAACGTTGCACTCTCTCTCCTCCAAGGAAGGTGCTAGGCAGGAATTGTCTTGCTGGTCCTCACTTGCCCTGGCAGTCATTGCAGATAAACAGCAAGACTGGGACTCTGCTCTTTCCTAGCCTGGCAAACAGCCAATGCAGTTCGTCTCCCTCGTGAGCGCCAAAGTGCTAAAATGAAACGTTCCACTCTCTCTCCTCCAAGGAAGGTGCTAGGCAGGAATTGTCTTGCTGGTCCTCACTTGCCCTGGCAGTCATTGCAGATAAACAGCAAGACTCGGTCTCTGCTCTTTCCTACCCTTGCAAACAGACACTGTTCTTTTTCTCAATCTCGCACTCCAAAAAGCAAAATGAAACGTTGCACTCTCTCTCCTCCAAGGAAGGTGCTAGACTGGAATTGTCTTGCTGGTCCTCACTTGCCCTGGCAGTCATTGCAGATAAACAGCAAGACTCGGTCTCTGCTCTTTCCTACCCTTGCAAACAGCCAAAGCAGTTTGTCTCCCTCGTGAGCGCCAAAATGCTAAAATGAAACGTTGCACTCTCTCTCCTCCAAGGAAGGTGCTAGGCAGGAATTGTCTTGCTGGTCCTCACTTGCCCTGGCAGTCATTGCAGATAAACAGCAAGACTCGGTCTCTGCTCTTTCCTACCCTTGCAAACAGACACTGTTCTTTTTCTCAATCTCGCACTCCGCAAAGCAAAATGAAACGTTGCACTCTCTCTCCTCCAAGGAAGGTGCTAGACTGGAATTGTCTTGCTGGTCCTCACTTGCCCTGGCAGTCATTGCAGATAAACAGCTAGACTCGGTCTCTGCTCTTTCCTACCCTTGCAAACAGCAAAAGCAGTTTGTCTCCCTTGTGAGCGCCAAAATGCTAAAATGAAACGTTGCACTCTCTCTCCTCCAAGGAAGGTGCTAGGCAGGAATTGTCTTGCTGGTCCTCACTTGCCCTGGCAGTCACTGCAGATAAACAGCAAGACTGGGGCTCTGCTCTTTCCTAGCCTTGCAAACAGCAAAAGCAGTTTATCTCCCTTGTGAGCGCCAAAATGCTAAAATGAAACGTTGCACTCTCTCTCCTCCAAGGAAGGTGCTAGGCAGGAATTGTCTTGCTGGTCGTCACTTGCCCTGGCAGTCATTGCAGATAAACAGCAAGACTGTGGCTCTGCTCTTTCCTAGCCTAGCAAACAGCAACAGAAGTTCGTCTTCCTCGTGAGCGCCAAAATGCTAAAATGAAACGTTGCACTCTCTCTCCTCCAAGGAAGGTGCTAGGCAGGAATTGTCTTGCTGGTCCTCACTTGCCCTGGCAGTCATTGCAGGTAAACAGCAAGACTGGGTCTCTGCTCTTTCCTAGCCTTGCAAACAGCCAAAGCAGTTTGTCTCCCTCGTGAGCGCCAAAATGCTAAAATGAAACTTTGCACTCTCTCTCCTCCAAGGAAGGTGCTAGACAGGAATTGTCTTGCTGGTCCTCACTTGCCATGACAGTCATTGCAGATAAACAGCAAGCTCTTTCCTAGCCTGGCAAACAGCCAATGCAGTTCGTCTCCCTCGTGAACGCCAAAGTGCTAAAATGAAACGTTCCACTCTCTCTCCTCCAAGGAAGGTGCTAGGCAGGAATTGTCTTGCTGGTCCTCACTTGCCCTGGCAGTCACTGCAGGTAAACAGCTAGACTGGGACTCTGCTCTTTCCTAGCCTTGCAAACAGCCAAAGCAGTTCGTACCCCTCGTGAGCGCCAAAATGCTAAAATGAGACGTTGCACTCTCTCTCCTCCAAGGAAGGTGCTATGCAGGAATTTTCTTGCTGGTCCTCACTTGCCCTGGCAGTCATTGCAGATGAACAGCAAGACTGGGGCTCTGCTCTTTCCTAGCCTGGCAAACAGCCAATGCAGTTCGTCTCCCTCGTGAGCGCCAAAGTGCTAAAATGAAACATTCCACTCTCTCTCCTCCAAGGAAGGTGCTAGGCAGGAATTGTCTTGCTGGTCCTCATTTGCCCTGGCAGTCACTGCAGGTAAACAGCAAGACTGGGACTATGCTCTTTCCTAGCCTTGCAAACAGCCAAAGCAGTTCTTCGCCCTCGTGAGCGCCAAAATGCTAAAATGAAACGTTGCACTCTGTCTCCTCCAAGGAAGGTGCTAGGCAGGAATTGTCTTGCTGGTCCTCACTTGCCCTGGCAGTCATTGCAGATAAACAGCAAGACTAGAGCTCTGCTCTTTCCTAGCCTGGCAAACAGCCAATGCAGTTCGTCTCCCTCGTGAGCGCCAAAGTGCTAAAATGAAACGTTCCACTCTCTCTCCTCCAAGGAAGGTGCTAGGCAGGAATTGTCTTGCTGGTCGTCACTTGCCCTGGCAGTCATTGCAGATAAACAGCAAGACTGGGGCTCTGCTCTTTCCTAGCCTTGCAAACAGCCAAAGCAGTTCGTCTCCCTCGTGAGCGCCAAAATGCTAAAATGAAACGTTGCACTCTCCCTCCGCCAAGGAAGGTGCTAGGCAGGAATTGTCTTGCTGGTCCTCACTTGCCCTGGCAGTCATTGCGGATAAACATCAAGACTCGGTCTCTGCTCTTTCCTACCCTTGCAAACAGACACTGTGCTTTTTCTCAATCTCGCACTCCAAAAAGCAAAATGAAACGTTGCACTCTCTCTCCTCCAAGGAAGGTGCTAGGCAGGAATTGTCTTGCTGGTCCTCACTTGCCCTGGCAGTCATTGCAGATAAACAGCAAGACTCGGTCTCTGCTCTTTCCTACCCTTGCAAACAGACACTGAGCTTTTTCTCAATCTCGCACTCCAAAAAGCAAAATGAAACGTTGCACTCTCTCTCCTCCAAGGAAGGTGCTAGGCAGGAATTGTCTTGCTGGTCCTCACTTGCCCTGGCAGTCATTGCAGATAAACAGCAAGACTCGGTCTCTGCTCTTTCCTAGCCTTGCAAACAGACACTGAGCATTTTCTCAATCTCGCACTCCAAAAAGCAAAATGAAACGTTGCACTCTCTCTCCTCCAAGGAAGGTGCTAGGCAGGAATTGTCTTGCTGGTCCTCACTTGCCCTGGCAGTCATTGCAGATAAACAGCAAGACTGGGGCTCTGCTCTTTCCTAGCCTTGCAAACAGCAAAAGCAGTTTGTCTCCCTCGTGAGCGCCAAAATGCTAAAATGAAACGTTGCACTCTCTCTCCTCCAAGGAAGGTGCTAGGCAGGAAATGTCTTGCTGGTCCTCACTTGCCCTGGCAGTCATTGCAGATAAACAGCAAGACTCGGTCTCTGCTCTTTCCTACCCTTGCAAACAGACACTGTTCTTTTTCTCAATCTCGCACTCCAAAAAGCAAAATGAAACGTTGCACTCTCTCTCCTCCAAGGACGGTGCTAGGCAGGAATTGTCTTGCTGGTCCTCACTTGCCCTGGCAGTCATTGCAGATAAACAGCAAGACTGGGGCTCTGCTCTTTCCTAGCCTAGCAAACAGCAACAGAAGTTCGTCTCCCTCGTGAGCGCCAAAATGCTAAAATGAAACGTTGCACTCTCTCTCCTCCAAGGAAGGTGCTAGGCAGGAATTGTCTTGCTGGTCCTCACTTGCCCTGGCAGTCATTGCAGATAAACAGCAAGACTGGGGCTCTGCTCTTTCCTAGCCTTGCAAACAGCAAAAGCAGTTTGTCTCCCTCGTGAGCGCCAAAATGCTAAAATGAAACGTTGCACTCTATCTCCTCCTAGGAAGGTGCTAGGCAGGAATTGTCTTGCTGGTCCTCACTTGCCCTGGCAGTCATTGCAGATAAACAGCAATACTCGGGCTCTGCTCTTTCCTAGCCTTGCAAACAGCCAAAGCAGTTTGTCTCCCTCGTGAGCGCCAAAATGCTAAAATGAAACGTTGCACTCTCTCTCCTCCAAGGAAGGTGCTAGGCAGGAATTGTCTTGCTGGTCCTCACTTCCCCTGGCAGTCATTGCAGATAAACAGCAAGACTGGGGCTCTGCTCTTTCCTAGCCTTGCAAACAACAAAAGAAGTTCGTCTCCCTCGTGAGCGCCAAAATGCTAAAATGAAACGTTGCACTCTCTCTCCTCCAAGGAAGGTGCTAGGCAGGAATTGTCTTGCTGGTCCTCACTTGCCCTGGCAGTCATTGCAGATAAACAGCAAGACTCGATCTCTGCTCTTTCCTACCCTTGCAAACAGACACTGTGCTTTTTCTCAATCTCGCACTCCAAAAAGCAAAATGAAACGTTGCACTCTCTCTCCTCCAAGGAAGGTGCTAGGCAGGAATTGTCTTGCTGGTCCTCACTTGCCCTGGCAGTCATTGCAGATAAACAGCAAGACTCGGTCTCTGCTCTTTCCTACCCTTGCAAACAGCAAAAGCAGTTTGTCTCCCTTGTGAGCGCCAAAATGCTAAAATGAAACGTTGCACTCTCTCTCCTCCAAGGAAGGTGCTAGGCAGGAAATGTCTTGCTGGTCCTCACTTGCCCTGGCAGTCATTGCAGATAAACAGCAAGACTCGGTCTCTGCTCTTTCCTACCCTTGCAAACAGACACTGTTCTTTTTCTCAATCTCGCACTCCAAAAAGCAAAATGAAACGTTGCACTCTCTCCCCTCCAAGGACGGTGCTAGGCAGGAATTGTCTTGCTGGTCCTCACTTGCCCTGGCAGTCATTGCAGATAAACAGCAAGACTGGGGCTCTGCTCTTTCCTAGCCTAGCAAACAGCAACAGAAGTTCATCTCCCTCGTGAGCGCCAAAATGCTAAAATGAAACGTTGCACTCTCTCTCCTCCAAGGAAGGTGCTAGGCAGGAATTGTCTTGCTGGTCCTCACTTGCCCTGGCAGTCATTGCAGATAAACAGCAAGACTCGGTCTCTGCTCTTTCCTACCCTTGCAAACAGCCAAAGCAGTTTGTCTCCCTCGTGAGCGCCAAAATGCTAAAATGAAACGTTGCACTCTCTCTCCTCCAAGGAAGGTGCTAGGCAGGAATTGTCTTGCTGGTCCTCACTTGCCCTGGCAGTCATTGCAGATAAACAGCAAGACTGGGGCTCTGCTCTTTCCTAGCCTTGCAAACAGCCAATGCAGTTCGTCTCCCTCGTGAGCGCCAAAGTGCTAAAATGAAACATTCCACTCTCTCTCCTCCAAGGAAGGTGCTAGGCAGGAATTGTCTTGCTGGTCCTCACTTGCCCTGGCAGTCATTGCAGATAAACAGCAAGACTCGGTCTCTGCTCTTTCCTACCCTTGCAAACAGCAAAAGAAGTTCGTCTCCCTCGTGAGCGCCAAAATGCTAAAATGAATCGTTGCACTCTCTCTCCTCCAAGGAAGGTGCTAGGCAGGAATTGTCTTGCTGGTCCTCACTTGCCCTGGCAGTCATTGCAGATAAACAGCAAGACTCGGTCTCTGCTCTTTCCTACCCTTGCAAACAGACACTGTTCTTTTTCTCAATCTCGCACTCCAAAAAGCAAAATGAAACGTTGCACTCTCTCTCCTCCAAGGAAGGTGCTAGACTGGAATTGTCTTGCTGGTCCTCACTTGCCCTGGCAGTCATTGCAGATAAACAGCAAGACTCGGTCTCTGCTCTTTCCTACCCTTGCAAACAGCAAAAGCAGTTTGTCTCCCTTGTGAGCGCCAAAATGCTAAAATGAAACGTTGCACTCTCTCTCCTCCAAGGAAGGTGCTAGGCAGGAATTGTCTTGCTGGTCCTCACTTCCCCTGGCAGTCATTGCAGATAAACAGCAAGACTGGGGCTCTGCTCTTTCCTAGCCTTGCAAACAACAAAAGAAGTTCGTCTCCCTCGTGAGCGCCAAAATGCTAAAATGAAACGTTGCACTCTCTCTCCTCCAAGGAAGGTGCTAGGCAGGAATTGTCTTGCTGGTCCTCACTTGCCCTGGCAGTCATTGCAGATAAACAGCAAGACTCGGTCTCTGCTCTTTCTTACCCTTGCAAACAGACACTGTGCTTTTTCTCAATCTCGCACTCCAAAAAGCAAAATGAAACGTTGCACTCTCTCTCCTCCAAGGAAGGTGCTAGGCAGGAATTGTCTTGCTGGTCCTCACTTGCCCTGGCAGTCATTGCAGATAAACAGCAAGACTCGGTCTCTGCTCTTTCCTACCCTTGCAAACAGCAAAAGCAGTTTGTCTCCCTTGTGAGCGCCAAAATGCTAAAATGAAACGTTGCACTCTCTCTCCTCCAAGGAAGGTGCTAGGCAGGAAATGTCTTGCTGGTCCTCACTTGCCCTGGCAGTCATTGCAGATAAACAGCAAGACTCGGTCTCTGCTCTTTCCTACCCTTGCAAACAGACACTGTTCTTTTTCTCAATCTCGCACTCCAAAAAGCAAAATGAAACGTTGCACTCTCTCCCCTCCAAGGACGGTGCTAGGCAGGAATTGTCTTGCTGGTCCTCACTTGCCCTGGCAGTCATTGCAGATAAACAGCAAGACTGGGGCTCTGCTCTTTCCTAGCCTAGCAAACAGCAACAGAAGTTCATCTCCCTCGTGAGCGCCAAAATCCTAAAATGAAACGTTGCACTCTCTCTCCTCCAAGGAAGGTGCTAGGCAGGAATTGTCTTGCTGGTCCTCACTTGCCCTGGCAGTCATTGCAGATAAACAGCAAGACTCGGTCTCTGCTCTTTCCTACCCTTGCAAACAGCCAAAGCAGTTTGTCTCCCTCGTGAGCGCCAAAATGCTAAAATGAAACGTTGCACTCTCTCTCCTCCAAGGAAGGTGCTAGGCAGGAATTGTCTTGCTGGTCCTCACTTGCCCTGGCAGTCATTGCAGATAAACAGCAAGACTGGGGCTCTGCTCTTTCCTAGCCTTGCAAACAGCCAATGCAGTTCGTCTCCCTCGTGAGCGCCAAAGTGCTAAAATGAAACATTCCACTCTCTCTCCTCCAAGGAAGGTGCTAGGCAGGAATTGTCTTGCTGGTCCTCACTTGCCCTGGCAGTCATTGCAGATAAACAGCAAGACTCGGTCTCTGCTCTTTCCTACCCTTGCAAACAGACACTGTTCTTTTTCTCAATCTCGCACTCCAAAAAGCAAAATGAAACGTTGCACTCTCTCTCCTCCAAGGAAGGTGCTAGACTGGAATTGTCTTGCTGGTCCTCACTTGCCCTGGCAGTCATTGCAGATAAACAGCAAGACTCGGTCTCTGCTCTTTCCTAGCCTTGCAAACAGCAAAAGCAGTTTGTCTCCCTTGTGAGCGCCAAAATGCTAAAATGAAACGTTGCACTCTCTCTCCTCCAAGGAAGGTGCTAGGCAGGAATTGTCTTGCTGGTCCTCACTTCCCCTGGCAGTCATTGCAGATAAACAGCAAGACTGGGGCTCTGCTCTTTCCTAGCCTTGCAAACAACAAAAGAAGTTCGTCTCCCTCGTGAGCGCCAAAATGCTAAAATGAAACGTTGCACTCTCTCTCCTCCAAGGAAGGTGCTAGGCAGGAATTGTCTTGCTGGTCCTCACTTGCCCTGGCAGTCATTGCAGATAAACAGCAAGACTCGGTCTCTGCTCTTTCTTACCCTTGCAAACAGACACTGTGCTTTTTCTCAATCTCGCACTCCAAAAAGCAAAATGAAACGTTGCACTCTCTCTCCTCCAAGGAAGGTGCTAGGCAGGAATTGTCTTGCTGGTCCTCACTTGCCCTGGCAGTCATTGCAGATAAACAGCAAGACTCGGTCTCTGCTCTTTCCTACCCTTGCAAACAGCAAAAGCAGTTTGTCTCCCTTGTGAGCGCCAAAATGCTAAAATGAAACGTTGCACTCTCTCTCTTCCAAGGAAGGTGCTAGGCAGGAAATGTCTTGCTGGTCCTCACTTGCCCTGGCAGTCATTGCAGATAAACAGCAAGACTCGGTCTCTGCTCTTTCCTACCCTTGCAAACAGACACTGTGCTTTTTCTCAATCTCGCACTCCAAAAAGCAAAATGAAACGTTGCACTCTCTCTCCTCCAAGGAAGGTGCTAGGCAGGAATTGTCTTGCTGGTCCTCACTTGCCCTGGCAGTCATTGCAGATAAACAGCAAGACTCGGTCTCTGCTCTTTCCTACCCTTGCAAACAGCAAAAGCAGTTTGTCTCCCTTGTGAGCGCCAAAATGCTAAAATGAAACGTTGCACTCTATCTCCTCCTAGGAAGGTGCTAGGCAGGAATTGTCTTGCTGGTCCTCACTTGCCCTGGCAGTCATTGCAGATAAACAGCAAGACTGGGGCTCTGCTCTTTCCTAGCCTTGCAAACAGCAAAAGCAGTTTGTCTCCCTCGTGAGCGCCAAAATGCTAAAATGAAACGTTGCACTCTATCTCCTCCTAGGAAGGTGCTAGGCAGGAATTGTCTTGCTGGTCCTCACTTGCCCTGGCAGTCATTGCAGATAAACAGCAATACTCGGGCTCTGCTCTTTCCTAGCCTTGCAAACAGCCAAAGCAGTTTGTCTCCCTCGTGAGCGCCAAAATGCTAAAATGAAACGTTGCACTCTCTCTCCTCCAAGGAAGGTGCTAGGCAGGAATTGTCTTGCTGGTCCTCACTTCCCCTGGCAGTCATTGCAGATAAACAGCAAGACTGGGGCTCTGCTCTTTCCTAGCCTTGCAAACAACAAAAGAAGTTCGTCTCCCTCGTGAGCGCCAAAATGCTAAAATGAAACGTTGCACTCTCTCTCCTCCAAGGAAGGTGCTAGGCAGGAATTGTCTTGCTGGTCCTCACTTGCCCTGGCAGTCATTGCAGATAAACAGCAAGACTCGATCTCTGCTCTTTCCTACCCTTGCAAACAGACACTGTGCTTTTTCTCAATCTCGCACTCCAAAAAGCAAAATGAAACGTTGCACTCTCTCTCCTCCAAGGAAGGTGCTAGGCAGGAATTGTCTTGCTGGTCCTCACTTGCCCTGGCAGTCATTGCAGATAAACAGCAAGACTCGGTCTCTGCTCTTTCCTACCCTTGCAAACAGCAAAAGCAGTTTGTCTCCCTTGTGAGCGCCAAAATGCTAAAATGAAACGTTGCACTCTCTCTCCTCCAAGGAAGGTGCTAGGCAGGAAATGTCTTGCTGGTCCTCACTTGCCCTGGCAGTCATTGCAGATAAACAGCAAGACTCGGTCTCTGCTCTTTCCTACCCTTGCAAACAGACACTGTTCTTTTTCTCAATCTCGCACTCCAAAAAGCAAAATGAAACGTTGCACTCTCTCCCCTCCAAGGACGGTGCTAGGCAGGAATTGTCTTGCTGGTCCTCACTTGCCCTGGCAGTCATTGCAGATAAACAGCAAGACTGGGGCTCTGCTCTTTCCTAGCCTAGCAAACAGCAACAGAAGTTCATCTCCCTCGTGAGCGCCAAAATGCTAAAATGAAACGTTGCACTCTCTCTCCTCCAAGGAAGGTGCTAGGCAGGAATTGTCTTGCTGGTCCTCACTTGCCCTGGCAGTCATTGCAGATAAACAGCAAGACTCGGTCTCTGCTCTTTCCTACCCTTGCAAACAGCCAAAGCAGTTTGTCTCCCTCGTGAGCGCCAAAATGCTAAAATGAAACGTTGCACTCTCTCTCCTCCAAGGAAGGTGCTAGGCAGGAATTGTCTTGCTGGTCCTCACTTGCCCTGGCAGTCATTGCAGATAAACAGCAAGACTGGGGCTCTGCTCTTTCCTAGCCTTGCAAACAGCCAATGCAGTTCGTCTCCCTCGTGAGCGCCAAAGTGCTAAAATGAAACATTCCACTCTCTCTCCTCCAAGGAAGGTGCTAGGCAGGAATTGTCTTGCTGGTCCTCACTTGCCCTGGCAGTCATTGCAGATAAACAGCAAGACTCGGTCTCTGCTCTTTCCTACCCTTGCAAACAGCAAAAGAAGTTCGTCTCCCTCGTGAGCGCCAAAATGCTAAAATGAATCGTTGCACTCTCTCTCCTCCAAGGAAGGTGCTAGGCAGGAATTGTCTTGCTGGTCCTCACTTGCCCTGGCAGTCATTGCAGATAAACAGCAAGACTCGGTCTCTGCTCTTTCCTACCCTTGCAAACAGACACTGTTCTTTTTCTCAATCTCGCACTCCAAAAAGCAAAATGAAACGTTGCACTCTCTCTCCTCCAAGGAAGGTGCTAGACTGGAATTGTCTTGCTGGTCCTCACTTGCCCTGGCAGTCATTGCAGATAAACAGCAAGACTCGGTCTCTGCTCTTTCCTACCCTTGCAAACAGCAAAAGCAGTTTGTCTCCCTTGTGAGCGCCAAAATGCTAAAATGAAACGTTGCACTCTCTCTCCTCCAAGGAAGGTGCTAGGCAGGAATTGTCTTGCTGGTCCTCACTTCCCCTGGCAGTCATTGCAGATAAACAGCAAGACTGGGGCTCTGCTCTTTCCTAGCCTTGCAAACAACAAAAGAAGTTCGTCTCCCTCGTGAGCGCCAAAATGCTAAAATGAAACGTTGCACTCTCTCTCCTCCAAGGAAGGTGCTAGGCAGGAATTGTCTTGCTGGTCCTCACTTGCCCTGGCAGTCATTGCAGATAAACAGCAAGACTCGGTCTCTGCTCTTTCTTACCCTTGCAAACAGACACTGTGCTTTTTCTCAATCTCGCACTCCAAAAAGCAAAATGAAACGTTGCACTCTCTCTCCTCCAAGGAAGGTGCTAGGCAGGAATTGTCTTGCTGGTCCTCACTTGCCCTGGCAGTCATTGCAGATAAACAGCAAGACTCGGTCTCTGCTCTTTCCTACCCTTGCAAACAGCAAAAGCAGTTTGTCTCCCTTGTGAGCGCCAAAATGCTAAAATGAAACGTTGCACTCTCTCTCCTCCAAGGAAGGTGCTAGGCAGGAAATGTCTTGCTGGTCCTCACTTGCCCTGGCAGTCATTGCAGATAAACAGCAAGACTCGGTCTCTGCTCTTTCCTACCCTTGCAAACAGACACTGTTCTTTTTCTCAATCTCGCACTCCAAAAAGCAAAATGAAACGTTGCACTCTCTCCCCTCCAAGGACGGTGCTAGGCAGGAATTGTCTTGCTGGTCCTCACTTGCCCTGGCAGTCATTGCAGATAAACAGCAAGACTGGGGCTCTGCTCTTTCCTAGCCTAGCAAACAGCAACAGAAGTTCATCTCCCTCGTGAGCGCCAAAATCCTAAAATGAAACGTTGCACTCTCTCTCCTCCAAGGAAGGTGCTAGGCAGGAATTGTCTTGCTGGTCCTCACTTGCCCTGGCAGTCATTGCAGATAAACAGCAAGACTCGGTCTCTGCTCTTTCCTACCCTTGCAAACAGCCAAAGCAGTTTGTCTCCCTCGTGAGCGCCAAAATGCTAAAATGAAACGTTGCACTCTCTCTCCTCCAAGGAAGGTGCTAGGCAGGAATTGTCTTGCTGGTCCTCACTTGCCCTGGCAGTCATTGCAGATAAACAGCAAGACTGGGGCTCTGCTCTTTCCTAGCCTTGCAAACAGCCAATGCAGTTCGTCTCCCTCGTGAGCGCCAAAGTGCTAAAATGAAACATTCCACTCTCTCTCCTCCAAGGAAGGTGCTAGGCAGGAATTGTCTTGCTGGTCCTCACTTGCCCTGGCAGTCATTGCAGATAAACAGCAAGACTCGGTCTCTGCTCTTTCCTACCCTTGCAAACAGACACTGTTCTTTTTCTCAATCTCGCACTCCAAAAAGCAAAATGAAACGTTGCACTCTCTCTCCTCCAAGGAAGGTGCTAGACTGGAATTGTCTTGCTGGTCCTCACTTGCCCTGGCAGTCATTGCAGATAAACAGCAAGACTCGGTCTCTGCTCTTTCCTAGCCTTGCAAACAGCAAAAGCAGTTTGTCTCCCTTGTGAGCGCCAAAATGCTAAAATGAAACGTTGCACTCTCTCTCCTCCAAGGAAGGTGCTAGGCAGGAATTGTCTTGCTGGTCCTCACTTCCCCTGGCAGTCATTGCAGATAAACAGCAAGACTGGGGCTCTGCTCTTTCCTAGCCTTGCAAACAACAAAAGAAGTTCGTCTCCCTCGTGAGCGCCAAAATGCTAAAATGAAACGTTGCACTCTCTCTCCTCCAAGGAAGGTGCTAGGCAGGAATTGTCTTGCTGGTCCTCACTTGCCCTGGCAGTCATTGCAGATAAACAGCAAGACTCGGTCTCTGCTCTTTCCTACCCTTGCAAACAGCAAAAGCAGTTTGTCTCCCTTGTGAGCGCCAAAATGCTAAAATGAAACGTTGCACTCTCTCTCTTCCAAGGAAGGTGCTAGGCAGGAAATGTCTTGCTGGTCCTCACTTGCCCTGGCAGTCATTGCAGATAAACAGCAAGACTCGGTCTCTGCTCTTTCCTACCCTTGCAAACAGACACTGTGCTTTTTCTCAATCTCGCACTCCAAAAAGCAAAATGAAACGTTGCACTCTCTCTCCTCCAAGGAAGGTGCTAGGCAGGAATTGTCTTGCTGGTCCTCACTTGCCCTGGCAGTCATTGCAGATAAACAGCAAGACTCGGTCTCTGCTCTTTCCTACCCTTGCAAACAGCAAAAGCAGTTTGTCTCCCTTGTGAGCGCCAAAATGCTAAAATGAAACGTTGCACTCTCTCTCCTCCAAGGAAGGTGCTAGGCAGGAAATGTCTTGCTGGTCCTCACTTGCCCTAGCAGTCATTGCAGATAAACAGCAAGACTCGGTCTCTGCTCTTTTCTAGCCTTGCAAACAGACACTGTTCTTTTTCTCAATCTCGCACTCCAAAAAGCAAAATGAAACGTTGCACTCTCTCCCCTCCAAGGACGGTGCTAGGCAGGAATTGTCTTGCTGGTCCTCACTTGCCCTGGCAGTCATTGCAGATAAACAGCAAGACTGGGGCTCTGCTCTTTCCTAGCCTAGCAAACAGCAACAGAAGTTCATCTCCCTCGTGAGCGCCAAAATGCTAAAATGAAACGTTGCACTCTCTCTCCTCCAAGGAAGGTGCTAGGCAGGAATTGTCTTGCTGGTCCTCACTTGCCCTGGCAGTCATTGCAGATAAACAGCAAGACTCGGTCTCTGCTCTTTCCTACCCTTGCAAACAGCCAAAGCAGTTTGTCTCCCTCGTGAGCGCCAAAATGCTAAAATGAAACGTTGCACTCTCTCTCCTCCAAGGAAGGTGCTAGGCAGGAATTGTCTTGCTGGTCCTCACTTGCCCTGGCAGTCATTGCAGATAAACAGCAAGACTGGGGCTCTGCTCTTTCCTAGCCTTGCAAACAGCCAATGCAGTTCGTCTCCCTCGTGAGCGCCAAAGTGCTAAAATGAAACATTCCACTCTCTGTCCTCCAAGGAAGGTGCTAGGCAGGAATTGTCTTGCTGGTCCTCACTTGCCCTGGCAGTCATTGCAGATAAACAGCAAGACTCGGTCTCTGCTCTTTCCTACCCTTGCAAACAGCAAAAGAAGTTCGTCTCCCTCGTGAGCGCCAAAATGCTAAAATGAATCGTTGCACTCTCTCTCCTCCAAGGAAGGTGCTAGGCAGGAATTGTCTTGCTGGTCCTCACTTGCCCTGGCAGTCATTGCAGATAAACAGCAAGACTCGGTCTCTGCTCTTTCCTACCCTTGCAAACAGACACTGTTCTTTTTCTCAATCTCGCACTCCAAAAAGCAAAATGAAACGTTGCACTCTCTCTCCTCCAAGGAAGGTGCTAGACTGGAATTGTCTTGCTGGTCCTCACTTGCCCTGGCAGTCATTGCAGATAAACAGCAAGACTCGGTCTCTGCTCTTTCCTACCCTTGCAAACAGCAAAAGCAGTTTGTCTCCCTTGTGAGCGCCAAAATGCTAAAATGAAACGTTGCACTCTCTCTCCTCCAAGGAAGGTGCTAGGCAGGAATTGTCTTGCTGGTCCTCACTTCCCCTGGCAGTCATTGCAGATAAACAGCAAGACTGGGGCTCTGCTCTTTCCTAGCCTTGCAAACAACAAAAGAAGTTCGTCTCCCTCGTGAGCGCCAAAATGCTAAAATGAAACGTTGCACTCTCTCTCCTCCAAGGAAGGTGCTAGGCAGGAATTGTCTTGCTGGTCCTCACTTGCCCTGGCAGTCATTGCAGATAAACAGCAAGACTCGGTCTCTGCTCTTTCTTACCCTTGCAAACAGACACTGTGCTTTTTCTCAATCTCGCACTCCAAAAAGCAAAATGAAACGTTGCACTCTCTCTCCTCCAAGGAAGGTGCTAGGCAGGAATTGTCTTGCTGGTCCTCACTTGCCCTGGCAGTCATTGCAGATAAACAGCAAGACTCGGTCTCTGCTCTTTCCTACCCTTGCAAACAGCAAAAGCAGTTTGTCTCCCTTGTGAGCGCCAAAATGCTAAAATGAAACGTTGCACTCTCTCTACTCCAAGGAAGGTGCTAGGCAGGAAATGTCTTGCTGGTCCTCACTTGCCCTGGCAGTCATTGCAGATAAACAGCAAGACTCGGTCTCTGCTCTTTCCTACCCTTGCAAACAGACACTGTTCTTTTTCTCAATCTCGCACTCCAAAAAGCAAAATGAAACGTTGCACTCTCTCCCCTCCAAGGACGGTGCTAGGCAGGAATTGTCTTGCTGGTCCTCACTTGCCCTGGCAGTCATTGCAGATAAACAGCAAGACTGGGGCTCTGCTCTTTCCTAGCCTAGCAAACAGCAACAGAAGTTCATCTCCCTCGTGAGCGCCAAAATCCTAAAATGAAACGTTGCACTCTCTCTCCTCCAAGGAAGGTGCTAGGCAGGAATTGTCTTGCTGGTCCTCACTTGCCCTGGCAGTCATTGCAGATAAACAGCAAGACTCGGTCTCTGCTCTTTCCTACCCTTGCAAACAGCCAAAGCAGTTTGTCTCCCTCGTGAGCGCCAAAATGCTAAAATGAAACGTTGCACTCTCTCTCCTCCAAGGAAGGTGCTAGGCAGGAATTGTCTTGCTGGTCCTCACTTGCCCTGGCAGTCATTGCAGATAAACAGCAAGACTGGGGCTCTGCTCTTTCCTAGCCTTGCAAACAGCCAATGCAGTTCGTCTCCCTCGTGAGCGCCAAAGTGCTAAAAAGAAACATTCCACTCTCTCTCCTCCAAGGAAGGTGCTAGGCAGGAATTGTCTTGCTGGTCCTCACTTGCCCTGGCAGTCATTGCAGATAAACAGCAAGACTCGGTCTCTGCTCTTTCCTACCCTTGCAAACAGACACTGTTCTTTTTCTCAATCTCGCACTCCAAAAAGCAAAATGAAACGTTGCACTCTCTCTCCTCCAAGGAAGGTGCTAGACTGGAATTGTCTTGCTGGTCCTCACTTGCCCTGGCAGTCATTGCAGATAAACAGCAAGACTCGGTCTCTGCTCTTTCCTAGCCTTGCAAACAGCAAAAGCAGTTTGTCTCCCTTGTGAGCGCCAAAATGCTAAAATGAAACGTTGCACTCTCTCTCCTCCAAGGAAGGTGCTAGGCAGGAATTGTCTTGCTGGTCCTCACTTCCCCTGGCAGTCATTGCAGATAAACAGCAAGACTGGGGCTCTGCTCTTTCCTAGCCTTGCAAACAACAAAAGAAGTTCGTCTCCCTCGTGAGCGCCAAAATGCTAAAATGAAACGTTGCACTCTCTCTCCTCCAAGGAAGGTGCTAGGCAGGAATTGTCTTGCTGGTCCTCACTTGCCCTGGCAGTCATTGCAGATAAACAGCAAGACTCGGTCTCTGCTCTTTCTTACCCTTGCAAACAGACACTGTGCTTTTTCTCAATCTCGCACTCCAAAAAGCAAAATGAAACGTTGCACTCTCTCTCCTCCAAGGAAGGTGCTAGGCAGGAATTGTCTTGCTGGTCCTCACTTGCCCTGGCAGTCATTGCAGATAAACAGCAAGACTCGGTCTCTGCTCTTTCCTACCCTTGCAAACAGCAAAAGCAGTTTGTCTCCCTTGTGAGCGCCAAAATGCTAAAATGAAACGTTGCACTCTCTCTCTTCCAAGGAAGGTGCTAGGCAGGAAATGTCTTGCTGGTCCTCACTTGCCCTGGCAGTCATTGCAGATAAACAGCAAGACTCGGTCTCTGCTCTTTCCTACCCTTGCAAACAGACACTGTTCTTTTTCTCAATCTCGCACTCCAAAAAGCAAAATGAAACGTTGCACTCTCTCCCCTCCAAGGACGGTGCTAGGCAGGAATTGTCTTGCTGGTCCTCACTTGCCCTGGCAGTCATTGCAGATAAACAGCAAGACTGGGGCTCTGCTCTTTCCTAGCCTAGCAAACAGCAACAGAATTTCGTCTCCCTCGTGAGCGCCAAAATGCTAAAATGAAACGTTGCACTCTCTCTCCTCCAAGGAAGGTGCTAGGCAGGAATTGTCTTGCTGGTCCTCACTTGCCCTGGCAGTCATTGCAGATAAACAGCAAGACTCGGTCTCTGCTCTTTCCTACCCTTGCAAACAGCCAAAGCAGTTTGTCTCCCTCGTGAGCGCCAAAATGCTAAAATGAAACGTTGCACTCTCTCTCCTCCAAGGAAGGTGCTAGGCAGGAATTGTCTTGCTGGTCCTCACTTGCCCTGGCAGTCATTGCAGATAAACAGCAAGACTGGGGCTCTGCTCTTTCCTAGCCTGGCAAACAGCCAATGCAGTTCGTCTCCCTCGTGAGCGCCAAAGTGCTAAAATGAAACATTCCACTCTCTCTCCTCCAAGGAAGGTGCTAGGCAGGAATTGTCTTGCTGGTCCTCACTTGCCCTGGCAGTCATTGCAGATAAACAGCAAGACTCAGTCTCTGCTCTTTCCTACCCTTGCAAACAGCAAAAGAAGTTCGTCTCCCTCGTGAGCGCCAAAATGCTAAAATGAATCGTTGCACTCTCTCTCCTCCAAGGAAGGTGCTAGGCAGGAATTGTCTTGCTGGTCCTCACTTGCCCTGGCAGTCATTGCAGATAAACAGCAAGACTCGGTCTCTGCTCTTCCCTACCCTTGCAAACAGACACTGTTCTTTTTCTCAGTCTCGCACTCCAAAAAGCAAAATGAAACGTTGCACTCTCTCTCCTCCAAGGAAGGTGCTAGACTGGAATTGTCTTGCTGGTCCTCACTTGCCCTGGCAGTCATTGCAGATAAACAGCAAGACTCGGTCTCTGCTCTTTCCTAGCCTTGCAAACAGCAAAAGCAGTTTGTCTCCCTTGTGAGCGCTAAAATGCTAATATGAAACGTTGCACTCTCTCTCCTCCAAGTAAGGTGCTAGGCAGGAATTGTCTTGCTGGTCCTCACTTGCCCTGGCAGTCATTGCAGATAAACAGCAAGACTCGGTCTCTGCTCTTTCCTAGCCTTGCAAACAGACACTGAGCTTTTTCTCAATCTCGCACTCCAAAAAGCAAAATGAAACGTTGCACTCTCTCTCCTCCAAGGAAGGTGCTAGGCAGGAATTGTCTTGCTGGTCCTCACTTGCCCTGGCAGTCATTGCAGATAAACAGCAAGACTCGGTCTCTGCTCTTTCCTAGCCTTGCAAACAGACACTGAGCTTTTTCTCAATCTCGCACTCCAAAAAGCAAAATGAAACGTTGCACTCTCTCTCCTCCAAGGAAGGTGCTAGGCAGGAATTGTCTTGCTGGTCCTCACTTGCCCTGGCAGTCATTGCAGATAAACAGCAAGACTGGGGCTCTGCTCTTTCCTAGCCTTGCAAACAGCAAAAGCAGTTTGTCTCCCTCGTGAGCGCCAAAATGCTAAAATGAAACGTTGCACTCTCTCTCCTCCTAGGAAGGTGCTAGGCAGGAATTGTCTTGCTGGTCCTCACTTGCCCTGGCAGTCATTGCAGGTAAACAGCAAGACTGGGGCTCTGCTCTTTCCTAGCCTTGCAAACAGCCAAAGGAGTTCTTCCCCCTCCGTAGCGCCAAAATGCTAAAATGAAACGTTGCACTCTCTCTCCTCCAAGGAAGGTGCTAGGCAGGAATTGTCTTGCTGGTCCTCACTTCCCCTGGCAGTCATTGCAGATAAACAGCAAGACTGGGGCTCTGCTCTTTCCTAGCCTTGCAAACAACAAAAGAAGTTCGTCTCCCTCGTGAGCGCCAAAATGCTAAAATGAAACGTTGCACTCTCTCTCCTCCAAGGAAGGTGCTAGGCAGGAATTGTCTTGCTGGTCCTCACTTGCCCTGGCAGTCATTGCAGATAAACAGCAAGACTCGGTCTCTGCTCTTTCCTACCCTTGCAAACATACACTGTGCTTTTTCTCAATCTCGCACTCCAAAAAGCAAAATGAAACGTTGCACTCTCTCTCCTCCAAGGAAGGTGCTAGGCAGGAATTGTCTTGCTGGTCCTCACTTGCCCTGGCAGTCATTGCAGATAAACAGCAAGACTCGGTCTCTGCTCTTTCCTAGCCTTGCAAACAGACACTGAGCTTTTTCTCAATCTCGCACTCCAAAAAGCAAAATGAAACGTTGCACTCTCTCCCCTCCAAGGAAGGTGCTAGGCAGGAATTGTCTTGCTGGTCCTCACTTGCCCTGGCAGTCATTGCAGATAAACAGCAAGACTCGGTCTCTGCTCTTTCCTAGCCTTGCAAACAGACACGGAGCTTTTTCTCAATCTCGCACTCCAAAAAGCAAAATGAAACGTTGCACTCTCTCTCCTCCAAGGAAGGTGCTAGGCAGGAATTGTCTTGCTGGTCCTCACTTGCCCTGGCAGTCATTGCAGATGAACAGCAAGACTGGGGCTCTGCTCTTTCCTAGCCTTGCAAACAGCCAAAGCAGTTTGTCTCCCTCGTGAGCGCCAAAATGCTAAAATGAAACGTTGCACTCTCTCTCCTCCAAGGAAGGTGCTAGGCAGGAATTGTCTTGATGGTCCTCACTTGCCCTGGCAGTCATTGCAGATAAACAGCAAGACTGGGGCTCTGCTCTTTCCTAGCCTTGCAAACAGCCAAAGCAGTTTGTCTCCCTCGTGAGCGCCAAAATGCTAAAATGAAACGTTGCACTCTCTCTCCTCCAAGGAAGGTGCTAGGCAGGAATTGTCTTGCTGGTCCTCACTTGCCCTGGCAGTCATTGCAGATAAACAGCAAGACTGGGGCTCTGCTCTTTCCTAGCCTTGCAAACAGCCAAAGCAGTTCTTCCCCCTCGTGAGCGCCAAAATGCTAAAATGAAACGTTGCACTCTCTCTCCTCCAAGGAAGGTGCTAGGCAGGAATTGTCTTGATGGTCCTCACTTGCCCTGGCAGTCATTGCAGATAAACAGCAAGACTCGGTCTCTGCTCTTTCCTACCCTTGCAAACAGACACTGTGCTTTTTCTCAATCTCGCACTCCAAAAAGCAAAATGAAACGTTGCACTCTCTCTCCTCCAAGGAAGGTGCTAGGCAGGAATTGTCTTGCTGGTCCTCACTTGCCCTGGCAGTCATTGCAGATAAACAGCAAGACTGGGGCTCTGCTCTTTCCTAGCCTTGCAAACAGCCAAAGCAGTTTGTCTCCCTCGTGAGCGCCAAAATGCTAAAATGAAACGTTGCACTCTCTCTCCTCCAAGGAAGGTGCTAGGCAGGAATTGTCTTGCTGGTCCTCACTTGCCCTGGCAGTCATTGCAGATAAACAGCAAGACTGGGGCTCTGCTCTTTCCTAGCCTTGCAAACAGCCAAAGCAGTTTGTCTCCCTCGTGAGCGCCAAAATGGTAAAATGAAACGTTGCACTCTCTCTCCTCCAAGGAAGGTGCTAGGCAGGAATTGTCTTGATGGTCCTCACTTGCCCTGGCAGTCATTGCAGATAAAGAGCAAGACTGGGGCTCTGCTCTTTCCTAGCCTTGCAAACAGCAAAAGAAGTTCGTCTTCCTTCTGAGCGCCAAAATGCTAAAATGAATCGTTGCACTCTCTCTCCTCCAAGGAAGGTGCTAGGCAGGAATTGTCTTGCTGGTCCTCACTTGCCCTGGCAGTCATTGCAGATAAACAGCAAGACTCGGTCTCTGCTCTTTCCTACCCTTGCAAACAGACACTGTGCTTTTTCTCAATCTCGCACTCCAAAAAGCAAAATGAAACGTTGCACTCTCTCTCCTCCAAGGAAGGTGCTAGGCAGGAATTGTCTTGCTGGTCCTCACTTGCCCTGGCAGTCATTGCAGATAAACAGCAAGACTGGGGCTCTGCTCTTTCCTAGCCTTGCAAACAGCCAAAGCAGTTCTTCCCCCACGTGAGCGCCAAAATGCTAAAATGAAACGTTGCACTCTCTCTCCTCCAAGGAAGGTGCTAGGCAGGAATTGTCTTGCTGGTCCTCACTTGCCCTGGCAGTCATTGCAGATAAACAGCAAGACTCGGTCTCTGCTCTTTCCTAGCCTTGCAAACAGACACTGAGCTTTTTCTCAATCTCGCACTCCAAAAAGCAAAATGAAACGTTGCACTCTCTCTCCTCCAAGGAAGGTGCTAGGCAGGAATTGTCTTGCTGGTCCTCACTTGCCCTGGCAGTCATTGCAGATAAACAGCAAGTCTGGGGCTCTGCTCTTTCCTAGCCTTGCAAAGAGCCAAAGCAGTTTGTCTCCCTCGTGAGCGCCAAAATGCTAAAATGAAACGTTGCACTCTCTCTCCTCCAAGGAAGGTGCTAGGCAGGAAATGTCTTGCTGGTCCTCACTTGCCCTGGCAGTCATTGCAGATAAAGAGCAAGACTGGGGCTCTGCTCTTTCCTAGCCTTGCAAACAGCAAAAGAAGTTCGTCTCCCTCGTGAGCGCCAAAATGCTAAAATGAATCGTTGCACTCTCTCTCCTCCAAGGAAGGTGCTAGTCAGGAATTGTCTTGCTGGTCCTCACTTCCCCTGGCAGTCATTGCAGATGAACAGCAAGACTGGGGCTCTGCTCTTTCCTAGCCTTGCAAACAACAAAAGAAGTTCGTCTCCATCGTGAGCGCCAAAATGCTAAAATGAAACGTTGCACTCTCTCTCCTCCAAGGAAGGTGCTAGGCAGGAATTGTCTTGCTGGTCCTCACTTGCCCTGGCAGTCATTGCAGATAAACAGCAAGACTCGGTCTCTGCTCTTTCCTACCCTTGCAAACAGACACTGTGCTTTTTCTCAATCTCGCACTCCAAAAAGCAAAATGAAACGTTGCACTCTCTCTCCTCCAAGGAAGGTGCTAGGCAGGAATTGTCTTGCTGGTCCTCACTTGCCCTGGCAGTCATTGCAGATAAACAGCAAGACTGGGGCTCTGCTCTTTCCTAGCCTTGCAAACAGCCAAAGCAGTTCTTCCCCCTCGTGAGCGCCAAAATGCTAAAATGAAACGTTGCACTCTCTCTCCTCCAAGGAAGGTGCTAGGCAGGAATTGTCTTGCTGGTCCTCACTTGCCCTGGCATTCATTGCAGATAAACAGCAAGACTCGGTCTCTGCTCTTTCCTAGCCTTGCAAACAGACACTGAGCTTTTTCTCAATCTCGCACTCCAAAAAGCAAAATGAAACGTTGCACTCTCTCTCCTCCAAGGAAGGTGCTAGGCAGGAATTGTCTTGCTGGTCCTCACTTGCCCTGGCAGTCATTGCAGATAAACAGCAAGACTGGGGCTCTGCTCTTTCCTAGCCTTGCAAACAGCCAAAGCAGTTCTTCCCCCTCGTGAGCGCCAAAATGCTAAAATGAAACGTTGCACTCTCTCTCCTCCAAGGAAGGTGCTAGGCAGGAATTGTCTTGCTGGTCCTCACTTGCCCTGGCAGTCATTGCAGATAAACAGCAAGACTGGGGCTCTGCTCTTTCCTAGCCTTGCAAACAGCCAAAGCAGTTTGTCTCCCTCGTGAGCGCCAAAATGCTAAAATGAAACGTTGCACTCTCTCTCCTCCAAGGAAGGTGCTAGGCAGGAATTGTCTTGCTGGTCCTCACTTGCCCTGGCAGTCATTGCAGATAAACAGCAATACTCGGGCTCTGCTCTTTCCTAGCCTTGCAAACAGCCAAAGCAGTTTGTCTCCCTCGTGAGCGCCAAAATGCTAAAATGAAACGTTGCACTCTCTCTCCTCCAAGGAAGGTGCTAGGCAGGAATTTTCTTGCTGGTCCTCACTTCCCCTGGCAGTCATTGCAGATAAACAGCAAGACTGGGGCTCTGCTCTTTCCTAGCCTTGCAAACAACAAAAGAAGTTCGTCTCCCTCGTGAGCGCCAAAATGCTAAAATGAAACGTTGCACTCTCTCTCCTCCAAGGAAGGTGCTAGGCAGGAATTGTCTTGCTGGTCCTCACTTGCCCTGGCAGTCATTGCAGATAAACAGCAAGACTCGGTCTCTGCTCTTTCCTAGCCTTGCAAACAGACACTGAGCTTTTTCTCAATCTCGCACTCCAAAAAGCAAAATGAAACGTTGCACTCTCTCCCCTCCAAGGAAGGTGCTAGGCAGGAATTGTCTTGCTGGTCCTCACTTGCCCTGGCAGTCATTGCAGATAAACAGCAAGACTCGGTCTCTGCTCTTTCCTAGCCTTGCAAACAGACACGGAGCTTTTTCTCAATCTCGCACTCCAAAAAGCAAAATGAAACGTTGCACTCTCTCTCCTCCAAGGAAGGTGCTAGGCAGGAATTGTCTTGCTGGTCCTCACTTGCCCTGGCAGTCATTGCAGATGAACAGCAAGACTGGGGCTCTGCTCTTTCCTAGCCTTGCAAACAGCCAAAGCAGTTTGTCTCCCTCGTGAGCGCCAAAATGCTAAAATGAAACGTTGCACTCTCTCTCCTCCAAGGAAGGTGCTAGGCAGGAATTGTCTTGATGGTCCTCACTTGCCCTGGCAGTCATTGCAGATAAACAGCAAGACTGGGGCTCTGCTCTTTCCTAGCCTTGCAAACAGCCAAAGCAGTTTGTCTCCCTCGTGAGCGCCAAAATGCTAAAATGAAACGTTGCACTCTCTCTCCTCCAAGGAAGGTGCTAGGCAGGAATTGTCTTGCTGGTCCTCACTTGCGCTGGCAGTCATTGCAGATAAACAGCAAGACTGGGGCTCTGCTCTTTCCTAGCCTTGCAAACAGCCAAAGCAGTTCTTCCCCCTCGTGAGCGCCAAAATGCTAAAATGAAACGTTGCACTCTCTCTCCTCCAAGGAAGGTGCTAGGCAGGAATTGTCTTGATGGTCCTCACTTGCCCTGGCAGTCATTGCAGATAAACAGCAAGACTCGGTCTCTGCTCTTTCCTACCCTTGCAAACAGACACTGTGCTTTTTCTCAATCTCGCACTCCAAAAAGCAAAATGAAACGTTGCACTCTCTCTCCTCCAAGGAAGGTGCTAGGCAGGAATTGTCTTGCTGGTCCTCACTTGCCCTGGCAGTCATTGCAGATAAACAGCAAGACTGGGGCTCTGCTCTTTCCTAGCCTTGCAAACAGCCAAAGCAGTTTGTCTCCCTCGTGAGCGCCAAAATGCTAAAATGAAACGTTGCACTCTCTCTCCTCCAAGGAAGGTGCTAGGCAGGAATTGTCTTGCTGGTCCTCACTTGCCCTGGCAGTCATTGCAGATAAACAGCAAGACTGGGGCTCTGCTCTTTCCTAGCCTTGCAAACAGCCAAAGCAGTTTGTCTCCCTCGTGAGCGCCAAAATGGTAAAATGAAACGTTGCACTCTCTCTCCTCCAAGGAAGGTGCTAGGCAGGAATTGTCTTGATGGTCCTCACTTGCCCTGGCAGTCATTGCAGATAAAGAGCAAGACTGGGGCTCTGCTCTTTCCTAGCCTTGCAAACAGCAAAAGAAGTTCGTCTTCCTTCTGAGCGCCAAAATGCTAAAATGAATCGTTGCACTCTCTCTCCTCCAAGGAAGGTGCTAGGCAGGAATTGTCTTGCTGGTCCTCACTTGCCCTGGCAGTCATTGCAGATAAACAGCAAGACTCGGTCTCTGCTCTTTCCTACCCTTGCAAACAGACACTGTGCTTTTTCTCAATCTCGCACTCCAAAAAGCAAAATGAAACGTTGCACTCTCTCTCCTCCAAGGAAGGTGCTAGGCAGGAATTGTCTTGCTGGTCCTCACTTGCCCTGGCAGTCATTGCAGATAAACAGCAAGACTGGGGCTCTGCTCTTTCCTAGCCTTGCAAACAGCCAAAGCAGTTCTTCCCCCACGTGAGCGCCAAAATGCTAAAATGAAACGTTGCACTCTCTCTCCTCCAAGGAAGGTGCTAGGCAGGAATTGTCTTGCTGGTCCTCACTTGCCCTGGCAGTCATTGCAGATAAACAGCAAGACTCGGTCTCTGCTCTTTCCTAGCCTTGCAAACAGACACTGAGCTTTTTCTCAATCTCGCACTCCAAAAAGCAAAATGAAACGTTGCACTCTCTCTCCTCCAAGGAAGGTGCTAGGCAGGAATTGTCTTGCTGGTCCTCACTTGCCCTGGCAGTCATTGCAGATAAACAGCAAGTCTGGGGCTCTGCTCTTTCCTAGCCTTGCAAACAGCCAAAGCAGTTTGTCTCCCTCGTGAGCGCCAAAATGCTAAAATGAAACGTTGCACTCTCTCTCCTCCAAGGAAGGTGCTAGGCAGGAAATGTCTTGCTGGTCCTCACTTGCCCTGGCAGTCATTGCAGATAAAGAGCAAGACTGGGGCTCTGCTCTTTCCTAGCCTTGCAAACAGCAAAAGAAGTTCGTCTCCCTCGTGAGCGCCAAAATGCTAAAATGAATCGTTGCACTCTCTCTCCTCCAAGGAAGGTGCTAGTCAGGAATTGTCTTGCTGGTCCTCACTTCCCCTGGCAGTCATTGCAGATGAACAGCAAGACTGGGGCTCTGCTCTTTCCTAGCCTTGCAAACAACAAAAGAAGTTCGTCTCCATCGTGAGCGCCAAAATGCTAAAATGAAACGTTGCACTCTCTCTCCTCCAAGGAAGGTGCTAGGCAGGAATTTTCTTGCTGGTCCTCACTTGCCCTGGCAGTCATTGCAGATAAACAGCAAGACTCGGTCTCTGCTCTTTCCTACCCTTGCAAACAGACACCGTGCTTTTTCTCAATCTCGCACTCCAAAAAGCAAAATGAAACGTTGCACTCTCTCTCCTCCAAGGAAGGTGCTAGGCAGGAATTGTCTTGCTGGTCCTCACTTGCCCTGGCAGTCATTGCAGATAAACAGCAAGACTGGGGCTCTGCTCTTTCCTAGCCTTGCAAACAGCCAAAGCAGTTCTTCCCCCTCGTGAGCGCCAAAATGCTAAAATGAAACGTTGCACTCTCTCTCCTCCAAGGAAGGTGCTAGGCAGGAATTGTCTTGCTGGTCCTCACTTGCCCTGGCATTCATTGCAGATAAACAGCAAGACTCGGTCTCTGCTCTTTCCTAGCCTTGCAAACAGACACTGAGCTTTTTCTCAATCTCGCACTCCAAAAAGCAAAATGAAACGTTGCACTCTCTCTCCTCCAAGGAAGGTGCTAGGCAGGAATTGTCTTGCTGGTCCTCACTTGCCCTGGCAGTCATTGCAGATAAACAGCAAGACTGGGGCTCTGCTCTTTCCTAGCCTTGCAAACAGCCAAAGCAGTTCTTCCCCCTCGTGAGCGCCAAAATGCTAAAATGAAACGTTGCACTCTCTCTCCTCCAAGGAAGGTGCTAGGCAGGAATTGTCTTGCTGGTCCTCACTTGCCCTGGCAGTCATTGCAGATAAACAGCAAGACTGGGGCTCTGCTCTTTCCTAGCCTTGCAAACAGCCAAAGCAGTTTGTCTCCCTCGTGAGCGCCAAAATGCTAAAATGAAACGTTGCACTCTCTCTCCTCCAAGGAAGGTGCTAGGCAGGAATTGTCTTGCTGGTCCTCACTTGCCCTGGCAGTCATTGCAGATAAACAGCAATACTCGGGCTCTGCTCTTTCCTAGCCTTGCAAACAGCCAAAGCAGTTTGTCTCCCTCGTGAGCGCCAAAATGCTAAAATGAAACGTTGCACTCTCTCTCCTCCAAGGAAGGTGCTAGGCAGGAATTTTCTTGCTGGTCCTCACTTCCCCTGGCAGTCATTGCAGATAAACAGCAAGACTGGGGCTCTGCTCTTTCCTAGCCTTGCAAACAACAAAAGAAGTTCGTCTCCCTCGTGAGCGCCAAAATGCTAAAATGAAACGTTGCACTCTCTCTCCTCCAAGGAAGGTGCTAGGCAGGAATTGTCTTGCTGGTCCTCACTTGCCCTGGCAGTCATTGCAGATAAACAGCAAGACTCGGTCTCTGCTCTTTCCTAGCCTTGCAAACAGACACTGAGCTTTTTCTCAATCTCGCACTCCAAAAAGCAAAATGAAACGTTGCACTCTCTCCCCTCCAAGGAAGGTGCTAGGCAGGAATTGTCTTGCTGGTCCTCACTTGCCCTGGCAGTCATTGCAGATAAACAGCAAGACTCGGTCTCTGCTCTTTCCTAGCCTTGCAAACAGACACGGAGCTTTTTCTCAATCTCGCACTCCAAAAAGCAAAATGAAACGTTGCACTCTCTGTCCTCCAAGGAAGGTGCTAGGCAGGAATTGTCTTGCTGGTCCTCACTTGCCCTGGCAGTCATTGCAGATAAACAGCAAGACTGGGGCTCTGCTCTTTCCTAGCCTTGCAAACAGCCAAAGCAGTTTGTCTCCCTCGTGAGCGCCAAAATGCTAAAATGAAACGTTGCACTCTCTCTCCTCCAAGGAAGGTGCTAGGCAGGAATTGTCTTGCTGGTCCTCACTTCCCCTGGCAGTCATTGCAGATAAACAGCAAGACTGGGGCTCTGCTCTTTCCTAGCCTTGCAAACAGCCAAAGCAGTTCGTCTCCCTCGTGAGCGCCAAAATGCTAAAATGAAACGTTGCACTCTCTCTCCTCCAAGGAAGGTGCTAGGCAGGAATTGTCTTGCTGGTCCTCACTTGCCCTGGCAGTCATTGCAGATAAACAGCAAGACTCGGTCTCTGCTCTTTCCTACCCTTGCAAACAGACACTGTGCTTTTTCTCAATCTCGCACTACAAAAAGCAAAATGAAACGTTGCACTCTCTCTCCTCCAAGGAAGGTGCTAGGCAGGAATTGTCTTGCTGGTCCTCACTTGCCCTGGCAGTCATTGCAGATAAACAGCAAGACTGGGGCTCTGCTCTTTCCTAGCCTTGCAAACAGCCAAAGCAGTTTGCCTCCCTCGTGAGCGCCAAAATGCTAAAATGAAACGTTGCACTCTCTCTCCTCCAAGGAAGGTGCTAGGCAGGAATTGTCTTGCTGGTCCTCACTTGCCCTGGCAGTCATTGCAGATAAACAGCAAGACTGGGGCTCTGCTCTTTCCTGGCCTTGCAAACAGCCAAAGCAGTTCTTCCCCCTCGTGAGCGCCAAAATGCTAAAATGAAACGTTGCACTCTCTCTCCTCCAAGGAAGGTGCTAGGCAGGAATTGTCTTGCTGGTCCTCACTTGCCCTGGCAGTCATTGCAGATAAACAGCAAGACTGGGGCTCTGCTCTTTCCTAGCCTTGCAAACAGCCAAAGCAGTTTGTCTCCCTCGTGAGCGCCAAAATGCTAAAATGAAACGTTGCACTCTCTCTCCTCCAAGGAAGGTGCTAGGCAGGAATTGTCTTGCTGGTCCTCACTTGCCCTGGCAGTCATTGCAGATAAACAGCAAGACTGGGGCTCTGCTCTTTCCTAGCCTTGCAAACAGCCAAAGCAGTTTGTCTCCCTCGTGAGCGCCAAAATGCTAAAATGAAACGTTGCACTCTCTCTCCTCCAAGGAAGGTGCTAGGCAGGAATTGTCTTGCTGGTCCTCACTTCCCCTGGCAGTCATTGCAGATAAACAGCAAGACAGGGGCTCTGCTCTTTCCTAGCCTTGCAAACAACAAAAGAAGTTCGTCTCCCTCGTGAGCGCCAAAATGCTAAAATGAAACGTTGCACTCTCTCTCCTCCAAGGAAGGTGCTAGGCAGGAATTGTCTTGCTGGTCCTCACTTGCCCTGGCAGTCATTGCAGATAAACAGCAAGACTCGGTCTCTGCTCTTTCCTACCCTTGCAAACAGACACTGTGCTTTTTCTCAATCTCGCACTCCAAAAAGCAAAATGAAACGTTGCACTCTCTCTCCTCCAAGGAAGGTGCTAGGCAGGAATTGTCTTGCTGGTCCTCACTTGCCCTGGCAGTCATTGCAGATAAACAGCAAGACTGGGGCTCTGCTCTTTCCTAGCCTTGCAAACAGCCAAAGCAGTTTGTCTCCCTCGTGAGCGCCAAAATGCTAAAATGAAACGTTGCACTCTCTCTCCTCCAAGGAAGGTGCTAGGCAGGAATTGTCTTGATGGTCCTCACTTGCCCTGGCAGTCATTGCAGATAAAGAGCAAGACTGGGGCTCTGCTCTTTCCTAGCCTTGCAAACAGCAAAAGAAGTTCGTCTCCCTTGTGAGCGCCAAAATGCTAAAATGAATCGTTGCACTCTCTCTCCTCCAAGGAAGGTGCTAGGCAGGAATTGTCTTGCTGGTCCTCACTTGCCCTGGCAGTCATTGCAGATAAACAGCAAGACTGGGGCTCTGCTCTTTCCTAGCCTTGCAAACAGCCAAAGCAGTTCTTCCCCCTCGTGAGCGCCAAAATGCTAAAATGAAACGTTGCACTCTCTCTCCTCCAAGGAAGGTTCTAGGCAGGAATTGTCTTGCTGGTCCTCGCTTGCCCTGGCAGTCATTGCAGATAAACAGCAAGACTCGGTCTCTGCTCTTTCCTAGCCTTGCAAACAGACACTGAGCTTTTTCTCAATCTCGCACTCCAAAAAGCAAAATGAAACGTTGCACTCTCTCTCCTCCAAGGAAGGTGCTAGGCAGGAATTGTCTTGCTGGTCCTCACTTGCCCTGGCAGTCATTGCAGATAAACAGCAAGACTCGGTCTCTGCTCTTTCCTTCCCTTGCAAACAGACACTGTGCTTTTTCTCAATCTCGCACTCCAAAAAGCAAAATGAAACGTTGCACTCTCTCTCCTCCAAGGAAGGTGCTAGGCAGGAATTGTCTTGCTGGTCCTCACTTGCCCTGGCAGTCATTGCAGATAAACAGCAAGACTGGGGCTCTGCTCTTTCCTAGCCTTGCAAACAGCCAAAGCAGTTTGTCTCCCTCGTGAGCGCCAAAATGCTAAAATGAAACGTTGCACTCTCTCTCCTCCAAGGAAGGTGCTAGGCAGGAATTGTCTTGATGGTCCTCACTTGCCCTGGCAGTCATTGCAGATAAAGAGCAAGACTGGGGCTCTGCTCTTTCCTAGCCTTGCAAACAGCAAAAGAAGTTCGTCTCCCTTGTGAGCGCCAAAATGCTAAAATGAATCGTTGCACTCTCTCTCCTCCAAGGAAGGTGCTAGGCAGGAATTGTCTTGATGGTCCTCACTTCCCCTGGCAGTCATTGCAGATAAACAGCAAGACTGGGGCTCTGCTCTTTCCTAGCCTTGCAAACAGCCAAAGCAGTTCTTCCCCCTCGTGAGCGCCAAAATGCTAAAATGAAACGTTGCACTCTCTCTCCTCCAAGGAAGGTGCTAGGCAGGAATTGTCTTGCTGGTCCTCACTTGCCCTGGCAGTCATTGCAGATAAACAGCAAGACTCGGTCTCTGCTCTTTCCTACCCTTGCAAACAGACACTGTGCTTTTTCTCAATCTCGCACTCCAAAAAGCAAAATGAAACGTTGCACTCTCTCTCCTCCAAGGAAGGTGCTAGGCAGGAATTGTCTTGCTGGTCCTCACTTGCCCTGGCAGTCATTGCAGATAAACAGCAAGACTGGAGCTCTGCTCTTTCCTAGCCTTGCAAACAGCCAAAGCAGTTTGTCTCCCTCGTGAGCGCCAAAATGCTAAAATGAAACGTTGCACTCTCTCTCCTCCAAGGAAGGTGCTAGGCAGGAATTGTCTTGATGGTCCTCACTTGCCCTGGCAGTCATTGCAGATAAACAGCAAGACTGGGGCTCTGCTCTTTCCTAGCCTTGCAAACAGCAAAAGCAGTTTGTCTCCCTCGTGAGCGCCAAAATGCTAAAATGAAACGTTGCACTCTCTCTCCTCCAAGGAAGGTGCTAGGCAGGAATTGTCTTGCTGGTCCTCACTTGCCCTGGCAGTCATTGCAGATAAACAGCAATACTCGGGCTCTGCTCTTTCCTAGCCTTGCAAACAGCCAAAGCAGTTTGTCTCCCTCGTGAGCGCCAAAATGCTAAAATGAAACGTTGCACTCTCTCTCCTCCAAGGAAGGTGCTAGGCAGGAATTGTCTTGCTGGTCCTCACTTGCCCTGGCAGTCATTGCAGATAAACAGCAAGACTGGGGCTCTGCTCTTTCCTAGCCTTGCAAACAACAAAAGAAGTTCGTCTCCCTCGTGAGCGCCAAAATGCTAAAATGAAACGTTGCACTCTCTCTCCTCCAAGGAAGGTGCTAGGCAGGAATTGTCTTGCTGGTCCTCACTTGCCCTGGCAGTCATTGCAGATAAACAGCAAGACTCGGTCTCTGCTCTTTCCTACCCTTGCAAACAGACACTGTGCTTTTTCTCAATCTCGCACTCCAAAAAGCAAAATGAAACGTTGCACTCTCTCTCCTCCAAGGAAGGTGCTAGGCAGGAATTGTCTTGCTGGTCCTCACTTGCCCTGGCAGTCATTGCAGATAAACAGCAAGACTGGGGCTCTGCTCTTTCCTAGCCTTGCAAACAGCCAAAGCAGTTTGTCTCCCTCGTGAGCGCCAAAATGCTAAAATGAAACGTTGCACTCTCTCTCCTCCAAGGAAGGTGCTAGGCAGGAATTGTCTTGATGGTCCTCACTTGCCCTGGCAGTCATTGCAGATAAAGAGCAAGACTGGGGCTCTGCTCTTTCCTAGCCTTGCAAACAGCAAAAGAAGTTCGTCTCCCTTGTGAGCGCCAAAATGCTAAAATGAATCGTTGCACTCTCTCTCCTCCAAGGAAGGTGCTAGGCAGGAATTGTCTTGCTGGTCCTCACTTGCCCTGGCAGTCATTGCAGATAAACAGCAAGACTGGGGCTCTGCTCTTTCCTAGCCTTGCAAACAGCCAAAGCAGTTTGTCTCCCTCGTGAGCGCCAAAATGCTAAAATGAAACGTTGCACTCTCTCTCCTCCAAGGAAGGTTCTAGGCAGGAATTGTCTTGCTGGTCCTCACTTGCCCTGGCAGTCATTGCAGATAAACAGCAAGACTCGGTCTCTGCTCTTTCCTAGCCTTGCAAACAGACACTGAGCTTTTTCTCAATCTCGCACTCCAAAAAGCAAAATGAAACGTTGCACTCTCTCTCCTCCAAGGAAGGTGCTAGGCAGGAATTGTCTTGCTGGTCCTCACTTGCCCTGGCAGTCATTGCAGATAAACAGCAAGACTCGGTCTCTGCTCTTTCCTACCCTTGCAAACAGACACTGTGCTTTTTCTCAATCTCGCACTCCAAAAAGCAAAATGAAACGTTGCACTCTCTCTCCTCCAAGGAAGGTGCTAGGCAGGAATTGTCTTGATGGTCCTCACTTCCCCTGGCAGTCATTGCAGATAAACAGCAAGACTGGGGCTCTGCTCTTTCCTAGCCTTGCAAACAGCCAAAGCAGTTTGTCTCCCTCGTGAGCGCCAAAATGCTAAAATGAAACGTTGCACTCTCTCTCCTCCAAGGAAGGTGCTAGGCAGGAATTGTCTTGATGGTCCTCACTTGCCCTGGCAGTCATTGCAGATAAAGAGCAAGACTGGGGCTCTGCTCTTTCCTAGCCTTGCAAACAGCAAAAGAAGTTCGTCTCCCTTGTGAGCGCCAAAATTCTAAAATGAATCGTTGCACTCTCTCTCCTCCAAGGAAGGTGCTAGGCAGGAATTGTCTTGCTGGTCCTCACTTGCCCTGGCAGTCATTGCAGATAAACAGCAAGACTGGGGCTCTGCTCTTTCCTAGCCTTGCAAACAACAAAAGAAGTTCGTCTCCCTCGTGAGCGCCAAAATGCTAAAATGAAACGTTGCACTCTCTCTCCTCCAAGGAAGGTGCTAGGCAGGAATTGTCTTGCTGGTCCTCACTTGCCCTGGCAGTCATTGCAGATAAACAGCAAGACTGGGGCTCTGCTCTTTCCTAGCCTTGCAAACAGCAAAAGCAGATTGTCTCCCTCGTGAGCGCCAAAATGCTAAAATGAAACGTTGCACTCTCTCTCCTCCAAGGAAGGTGCTAGGCAGGAATTGTCTTGATGGTCCTCACTTGCCCTGGCAGTCATTGCAGATAAACAGCAAGACTGGGGCTCTGCTCTTTCCTAGCCTTGCAAACAGCCAAAGCAGTTTGTCTCCCTCGTGAGCGCCAAAATGCTAAAATGAAACGTTGCACTCTCTCTCCTCCAAGGAAGGTGCTAGGCAGGAATTGTCTTGCTGGTCCTCACTTGCCCTGGCAGTCATTGCAGATAAACAGCAAGACTGGGGCTCTGCTCTTTCCTAGCCTTGCAAACAACAAAAGAAGTTCGTCTCCCTCGTGAGCGCCAAAATGCTAAAATGAAACGTTGCACTCTCTCTCCTCCAAGGAAGGTGCTAGGCAGGAATTGTCTTGCTGGTCCTCACTTGCCCTGGCAGTCATTGCAGATAAACAGCAAGACTCGGTCTCTGCTCTTTCCTACCCTTGCAAACAGACACTGTGCTTTTTCTCAATCTCGCACTCCAAAAAGCAAAATGAAACGTTGCACTCTCTCTCCTCCAAGGAAGGTGCTAGGCAGGAATTCTCTTGCTGGTCCTCACTTGCCCTGGCAGTCATTGCAGATAAACAGCAAGACTGGGGCTCCGCTCTTTCCTAGCCTTGCAAACAGCCAAAGCAGTTTGTCTCCCTCGTGAGCGCCAAAATGCTAAAATGAATCGTTGCACTCTCTCTCCTCCAAGGAAGGTGCTAGTCAGGAATTGTCTTGCTGGTCCTCACTTCCCCTGGCAGTCATTGCAGATAAACAGCAAGACTGGGGCTCTGCTCTTTCCTAGCCTTGCAAACAACAAAAGAAGTTCGTCTCCATCGTGAGCGCCAAAATGCTAAAATGAAACGTTGCACTCTCTCTCCTCCAAGGAAGGTGCTAGGCAGGAATTGTCTTGCTGGTCCTCACTTGCCCTGGCAGTCATTGCAGATAAACAGCAAGACTCGGTCTCTGCTCTTTCCTACCCTTGCAAACAGACACTGTGCTTTTTCTCAATCTCGCACTCCAAAAAGCAAAATGAAACGTTGCACTCTCTCTCCTCCAAGGAAGGTGCTAGGCAGGAATTGTCTTGCTGGTCCTCACTTGCCCTGGCAGTCATTGCAGATAAACAGCAAGACTGGGGCTCTGCTCTTTCCTAGCCTTGCAAACAGCCAAAGCAGTTTGTCTCCCTCGTGAGCGCCAAAATGCTAAAATGAAACGTTGCACTCTCTCTCCT
Source organism: Phaethon aethereus (assembly GCF_964289735.1). Taxonomy (NCBI): domain Eukaryota; kingdom Metazoa; phylum Chordata; class Aves; order Phaethontiformes; family Phaethontidae; genus Phaethon; species Phaethon aethereus. Next base: position 234,624 of record NW_028114240.1, on the reverse strand, counting down.
CCAAGGAAGGTGCTAGGCAGGAATTGTCTTGCTGGTCCTCACTTGCCCTGGCAGTCATTGCAGATAAACAGCAAGACTCGGTCTCTGCTCTTTCCTACCCTTGCAAACAGACACTGTGCTTTTTCTCAATCTCGCACTCCAAAAAGCAAAATGAAACGTTGCACTCTCTCTCCTCCAAGGAAGGTGCTAGGCAGGAATTGTCTTGCTGGTCCTCACTTGCCCTGGCAGTCATTGCAGATAAACAGCAAGACTGGGGCTCTGCTCTTTCCTAGCCTTGCAAACAGCCAAAGCAGTTTGTCTCCCTCGTGAGCGCCAAAATGCTAAAATGAAACGTTGCACTCTCTCTCCTCCAAGGAAGGTGCTAGGCAGGAATTGTCTTGATGGTCCTCACTTGCCCTGGCAGTCATTGCAGATAAAGAGCAAGACTGGGGCTCTGCTCTTTCCTAGCCTTGCAAACAGCAAAAGAAGTTCGTCTCCCTTGTGAGCGCCAAAATTCTAAAATGAATCGTTGCACTCTCTCTCCTCCAAGGAAGGTGCTAGGCAGGAATTGTCTTGCTGGTCCTCACTTGCCCTGGCAGTCATTGCAGATAAACAGCAAGACTGGGGCTCTGCTCTTTCCTAGCCTTGCAAACAACAAAAGAAGTTCGTCTCCCTCGTGAGCGCCAAAATGCTAAAATGAAACGTTGCACTCTCTCTCCTCCAAGGAAGGTGCTAGGCAGGAATTGTCTTGCTGGTCCTCACTTGCCCTGGCAGTCATTGCAGATAAACAGCAAGACTGGGGCTCTGCTCTTTCCTAGCCTTGCAAACAGCAAAAGCAGATTGTCTCCCTCGTGAGCGCCAAAATGCTAAAATGAAACGTTGCACTCTCTCTCCTCCAAGGAAGGTGCTAGGCAGGAATTGTCTTGATGGTCCTCACTTGCCCTGGCAGTCATTGCAGATAAACAGCAAGACTGGGGCTCTGCTCTTTCCTAGCCTTGCAAACAGCCAAAGCAGTTTGTCTCCCTCGTGAGCGCCAAAATGCTAAAATGAAACGTTGCACTCTCTCTCCTCCAAGGAAGGTGCTAGGCAGGAATTGTCTTGCTGGTCCTCACTTGCCCTGGCAGTCATTGCAGATAAACAGCAAGACTGGGGCTCTGCTCTTTCCTAGCCTTGCAAACAACAAAAGAAGTTCGTCTCCCTCGTGAGCGCCAAAATGCTAAAATGAAACGTTGCACTCTCTCTCCTCCAAGGAAGGTGCTAGGCAGGAATTGTCTTGCTGGTCCTCACTTGCCCTGGCAGTCATTGCAGATAAACAGCAAGACTCGGTCTCTGCTCTTTCCTACCCTTGCAAACAGACACTGTGCTTTTTCTCAATCTCGCACTCCAAAAAGCAAAATGAAACGTTGCACTCTCTCTCCTCCAAGGAAGGTGCTAGGCAGGAATTCTCTTGCTGGTCCTCACTTGCCCTGGCAGTCATTGCAGATAAACAGCAAGACTGGGGCTCCGCTCTTTCCTAGCCTTGCAAACAGCCAAAGCAGTTTGTCTCCCTCGTGAGCGCCAAAATGCTAAAATGAAACGTTGCACTCTCTCTCCTCCAAGGAAGGTGCTAGGCAGGAATTGTCTTGATGGTCCTCACTTGCCCTGGCAGTCATTGCAGATAAAGAGCAAGACTGGGGCTCTGCTCTTTCCTAGCCTTGCAAACAGCAAAAGAAGTTCGTCTTCCTTGTGAGCGCCAAAATGCTAAAATGAATCGTTGCACTCTCTCTCCTCCAAGGAAGGTGCTAGGCAGGAATTGTCTTGCTGGTCCTCACTTGCCCTGGCAGTCATTGCAGATAAACAGCAAGACTGGGGCTCTGCTCTTTCCTAGCCTTGCAAACAGCCAAAGCAGTTCTTCCCCCACGTGAGCGCCAAAATGCTAAAATGAAACGTTGCACTCTCTCTCCTCCAAGGAAGGTGCTAGGCAGGAATTGTCTTGCTGGTCCTCACTTGCCCTGGCAGTCATTGCAGATAAACAGCAAGACTCGGTCTCTGCTCTTTCCTAGCCTTGCAAACAGACACTGAGCTTTTTCTCAATCTCGCACTCCAAAAAGCAAAATGAAACGTTGCACTCTCTCTCCTCCAAGGAAGGTGCTAGGCAGGAATTGTCTTGCTGGTCCTCACTTGCCCTGGCAGTCATTGCAGATAAACAGCAAGTCTGGGGCTCTGCTCTTTCCTAGCCTTGCAAACAGCCAAAGCAGTTTGTCTCCCTCGTGAGCGCCAAAATGCTAAAATGAAACGTTGCACTCTCTCTCCTCCAAGGAAGGTGCTAGGCAGGAATTGTCTTGCTGGTCCTCACTTGCCCTGGCAGTCATTGCAGATAAAGAGCAAGACTGGGGCTCTGCTCTTTCCTAGCCTTGCAAACAGCAAAAGAAGTTCGTCTCCCTCGTGAGCGCCAAAATGCTAAAATGAATCGTTGCACTCTCTCTCCTCCAAGGAAGGTGCTAGTCAGGAATTGTCTTGCTGGTCCTCACTTCCCCTGGCAGTCATTGCAGATAAACAGCAAGACTGGGGCTCTGCTCTTTCCTAGCCTTGCAAACAACAAAAGAAGTTCGTCTCCATCGTGAGCGCCAAAATGCTAAAATGAAACGTTGCACTCTCTCTCCTCCAAGGAAGGTGCTAGGCAGGAATTGTCTTGCTGGTCCTCACTTGCCCTGGCAGTCATTGCAGATAAACAGCAAGACTCGGTCTCTGCTCTTTCCTACCCTTGCAAACAGACACTGTGCTTTTTCTCAATCTCGCACTCCAAAAAGCAAAATGAAACGTTGCACTCTCTCTCCTCCAAGGAAGGTGCTAGGCAGGAATTGTCTTGCTGGTCCTCACTTGCCCTGGCAGTCATTGCAGATAAACAGCAAGACTGGGGCTCTGCTCTTTCCTAGCCTTGCAAACAGCCAAAGCAGTTTGTCTCCCTCGTGAGCGCCAAAATGCTAAAATGAAACGTTGCACTCTCTCTCCTCCAAGGAAGGTGCTAGGCAGGAATTGTCTTGCTGGTCCTCACTTGCCCTGGCATTCATTGCAGATAAACAGCAAGACTCGGTCTCTGCTCTTTCCTAGCCTTGCAAACAGACACTGAGCTTTTTCTCAATCTCGCACTCCAAAAAGCAAAATGAAACGTTGCACTCTCTCTCCTCCAAGGAAGGTGCTAGGCAGGAATTGTCTTGCTGGTCCTCACTTGCCCTGGCAGTCATTGCAGATAAACAGCAAGACTGGGGCTCTGCTCTTTCCTAGCCTTGCAAACAGCCAAAGCAGTTCTTCCCCCTCGTGAGCGCCAAAATGCTAAAATGAAACGTTGCACTCTCTCTCCTCCAAGGAAGGTGCTAGGCAGGAATTGTCTTGCTGGTCCTCACTTGCCCTGGCAGTCATTGCAGATAAACAGCAAGACTGGGGCTCTGCTCTTTCCTAGCCTTGCAAACAGCAAAAGCAGTTTGTCTCCCTCGTGAGCGCCAAAATGCTAAAATGAAACGTTGCACTCTCTCTCCTCCAAGGAAGGTGCTAGGCAGGAATTGTCTTGCTGGTCCTCACTTGCCCTGGCAGTCATTGCAGATAAACAGCAATACTCGGGCTCTGCTCTTTCCTAGCCTTGCAAACAGCCAAAGCAGTTTGTCTCCCTCGTGAGCGCCAAAATGCTAAAATGAAACGTTGCACTCTCTCTCCTCCAAGGAAGGTGCTAGGCAGGAATTGTCTTGCTGGTCCTCACTTCCCCTGGCAGTCATTGCAGATAAACAGCAAGACTGGGGCTCTGCTCTTTCCTAGCCTTGCAAACAACAAAAGAAGTTCGTCTCCCACGTGAGCGCCAAAATGCTAAAATGAAACGTTGCACTCTCTCTCCTCCAAGGAAGGTGCTAGGCAGGAATTGTCTTGCTGGTCCTCACTTGCCCTGGCAGTCATTGCAGATAAACAGCAAGACTCGGTCTCTGCTCTTTCCTAGCCTTGCAAACAGACACTGAGCTTTTTCTCAATCTCGCACTCCAAAAAGCAAAATGAAACGTTGCACTCTCTCCCCTCCAAGGAAGGTGCTAGGCAGGAATTGTCTTGCTGGTCCTCACTTGCCCTGGCAGTCATTGCAGATAAACAGCAAGACTCAGTCTCTGCTCTTTCCTAGCCTTGCAAACAGACACGGAGCTTTTTCTCAATCTCGCACTCCAAAAAGCAAAATGAAACGTTGCACTCTCTCTCCTCCAAGGAAGGTGCTAGGCAGGAATTGTCTTGCTGGTCCTCACTTGCCCTGGCAGTCATTGCAGATAAACAGCAAGACTGGGGCTCTGCTCTTTCCTAGCCTTGCAAACAGCCAAAGCAGTTTGTCTCCCTCGTGAGCGCCAAAATGCTAAAATGAAACGTTGCACTCTCTCTCCTCCAAGGAAGGTGCTAGGCAGGAATTGTCTTGATGGTCCTCACTTGCCCTGGCAGTCATTGCAGATAAACAGCAAGACTGGGGCTCTGCTCTTTCCTAGCCTTGCAAACAGCCAAAGCAGTTTGTCTCCCTCGTGAGCGCCAAAATGCTAAAATGAAACGTTGCACTCTCTCTCCTCCAAGGAAGGTGCTAGGCAGGAATTGTCTTGCTGGTCCTCACTTGCCCTGGCAGTCATTGCAGATAAACAGCAAGACTGGGGCTCTGCTCTTTCCTAGCCTTGCAAACAGCCAAAGCAGTTCTTCCCCCTCGTGAGCGCCAAAATGCTAAAATGAAACGTTGCACTCTCTCTCCTCCAAGGAAGGTGCTAGGCAGGAATTGTCTTGCTGGTCCTCACTTGCCCTGGCAGTCATTGCAGATAAACAGCAAGACTCGGTCTCTGCTCTTTCCTACCCTTGCAAACAGACACTGTGCTTTTTCTCAATCTCGCACTCCAAAAAGCAAAATGAAACGTTGCACTCTCTCTCCTCCAAGGAAGGTGCTAGGCAGGAATTGTCTTGCTGGTCCTCACTTGCCCTGGCAGTCATTGCAGATAAACAGCAAGACTGGGGCTCTGCTCTTTCCTAGCCTTGCAAACAGCCAAAGCAGTTTGTCTCCCTCGTGAGCGCCAAAATGCTAAATTGAAACGTTGCACTCTCTCTCCTCCAAGGAAGGTGCTAGGCAGGAATTGTCTTGATGGTCCTCACTTGCCCTGGCAGTCATTGCAGATAAACAGCAAGACTGGGGCTCTGCTCTTTCCTAGCCTTGCAAACAACAAAAGAAGTTCGTCTCCCTCGTGAGCGCCAAAATGCTAAAATGAAACGTTGCACTCTCTCTCCTCCAAGGAAGGTGCTAGGCAGGAATTGTCTTGCTGGTCCTCACTTGCCCTGGCAGTCATTGCAGATAAACAGCAAGACTCGGTCTCTGCTCTTTCCTACCCTTGCAAACAGACACTGTGCTTTTTCTCAATCTCGCACTCCAAAAAGCAAAATGAAACGTTGCACTCTCTCTCCTCCAAGGAAGGCGCTAGGCAGGAATTGTCTTGCTGGTCCTCACTTGCCCTGGCAGTCATTGCAGATAAACAGCAAGACTGGGGCTCTGCTCTTTCCTACCCTTGCAAACAGCAAAAGCAGTTTGTCTCCCTCGTGAGCGCCAAAATGCTAAAATGAAACGTTGCACTCTCTCTCCTCCAAGGAAGGTGCTAGGCAGGAATTGTCTTGCTGGTCCTCACTTGCCCTGGCAGTCATTGCAGATAAACAGCAATACTCGGGCTCTGCTCTTTCCTAGCCTTGCAAACAGCCAAAGCAGTTTGTCTCCCTCGTGAGCGCCAAAATGCTAAAATGAAACGTTGCACTCTCTCTCCTCCAAGGAAGGTGCTAGGCAGGAATTGTCTTGCTGGTCCTCACTTCCCCTGGCAGTCATTGCAGATAAACAGCAAGACTGGGGCTCTGCTCTTTCCTAGCCTTGCAAACAACAAAAGAAGTTCGTCTCCCTCGTGAGCGCCAAAATGCTAAAATGAAACGTTGCACTCTCTCTACTCCAAGGAAGGTGCTAGGCAGGAATTGTCTTGCTGGTCCTCACTTGCCCTGGCAGTCATTGCAGATAAACAGCAAGACTCGGTCTCTGCTCTTTCCTACCCTTGCAAACAGACACTGTGCTTTTTCTCAATCTCGCACTCCAAAAAGCAAAATGAAACGTTGCACTCTCTCTCCTCCAAGGAAGGTGCTAGGCAGGAATTGTCTTGCTGGTCCTCACTTGCCCTGGCAGTCATTGCAGATAAACAGCAAGACTGGGGCTCTGCTCTTTCCTAGCCTTGCAAACAGCCAAAGCAGTTTGTCTCCCTCGTGAGCGCCAAAATGCTAAAATGAAACGTTGCACTCTCTCTCCTCCAAGGAAGGTGCTAGGCAGGAATTGTCTTGATGGTCCTCACTTGCCCTGGCAGTCATTGCAGATAAAGAGCAAGACTGGGGCTCTGCTCTTTCCTAGCCTTGCAAACAGCAAAAGAAGTTCGTCTCCCTTGTGAGCGCCAAAATGCTAAAATGAATCGTTGCACTCTCTCTCCTCCAAGGAAGGTGCTAGGCAGGAATTGTCTTGCTGGTCCTCACTTGCCCTGGCAGTCATTGCAGATAAACAGCAAGACTGGGGCTCTGCTCTTTCCTAGCCTTGCAAACAGCCAAAGCAGTTCTTCCCCCTCGTGAGCGCCAAAATGCTAAAATGAAACGTTGCACTCTCTCTCCTCCAAGGAAGGTGCTAGGCAGGAATTGTCTTGCTGGTCCTCACTTGCCCTGGCAGTCATTGCAGATAAACAGCAAGACTCGGTCTCTGCTCTTTCCTAGCCTTGCAAACAGACACTGAGCTTTTTCTCAATCTCGCACTCCAAAAAGCAAAATGAAACGTTGCACTCTCTCTCCTCCAAGGAAGGTGCTAGGCAGGAATTGTCTTGCTGGTCCTCACTTGCCCTGGCAGTCATTGCAGATAAACAGCAATACTCGGGCTCTGCTCTTTCCTAGCCTTGCAAACAGCCAAAGCAGTTTGTCTCCCTCGTGAGCGCCAAAATGCTAAAATGAAACGTTGCACTCTCTCTCCTCCAAGGAAGGTGCTAGGCAGGAATTGTCTTGCTGGTCCTCACTTCCCCTGGCAGTCATTGCAGATAAAGAGCAAGACTGGGGCTCTGCTCTTTCCTAGCCTTGCAAACAACAAAAGAAGTTCGTCTCCCTCGTGAGCGCCAAAATGCTAAAATGAAACGTTGCACTCTCTCTCCTCCAAGGAAGGTGCTAGGCAGGAATTGTCTTGCTGGTCCTCACTTGCCCTGGCAGTCATTGCAGATAAACAGCAAGACTCGGTCTCTGCTCTTTCCTACCCTTGCAAACAGACACTGTGCTTTTTCTCAATCTCGCACTCCAAAAAGCAAAATGAAACGTTGCACTCTCTCTCCTCCAAGGAAGGTGCTAGGCAGGAATTGTCTTGCTGGTCCTCACTTGCCCTGGCAGTCATTGCAGATAAACAGCAAGACTGGGGCTCTGCTCTTTCCTAGCCTTGCAAACAGCCAAAGCAGTTTGTCTCCCTCGTGAGCGCCAAAATGCTAAAATGAAACGTTGCACTCTCTCTCCTCCAAGGAAGGTGCTAGGCAGGAATTGTCTTGATGGTCCTCACTTGCCCTGGCAGTCATTGCAGATAAACAGCAAGACTGGGGCTCTGCTCTTTCCTAGCCTTGCAAACAGCAAAAGAAGTTCGTCTCCCTTGTGAGCGCCAAAATGCTAAAATGAATCGTTGCACTCTCTCTCCTCCAAGGAAGGTGCTAGGCAGGAATTGTCTTGCTGGTCCTCACTTGCCCTGGCAGTCATTGCAGATAAACAGCAAGACTGGGGCTCTGCTCTTTCCTAGCCTTGCAAACAGCCAAAGCAGTTCTTCCCCCTCGTGAGCGCCAAAATGCTAAAATGAAACGTTGCACTCTCTCTCCTCCAAGGAAGGTGCTAGGCAGGAATTGTCTTGCTGGTCCTCACTTGCCCTGGCAGTCATTGCAGATAAACAGCAAGACTCGGTCTCTGCTCTTTCCTAGCCTTGCAAACAGACACTGAGCTTTTTCTCAATCTCGCACTCCAAAAAGCAAAATGAAACGTTGCACTCTCTCTCCTCCAAGGAAGGTGCTAGGCAGGAATTGTCTTGCTGGTCCTCACTTGCCCTGGCAGTCATTGCAGATAAACAGCAAGACTCGGTCTCTGCTCTTTCCTACCCTTGCAAACAGACACTGTGCTTTTTCTCAATCTCGCACTCCAAAAAGCAAAATGAAACGTTGCACTCTCTCTCCTCCAAGGAAGGTGCTAGGCAGGAATTGTCTTGCTGGTCCTCACTTGCCCTGGCAGTCATTGCAGATAAACAGCAAGACTGGGGCTCTGCTCTTTCCTAGCCTTGCAAACAGCCAAAGCAGTTTGTCTCCCTCGTGAGCGCCAAAATGCTAAAATGAAACGTTGCACTCTCTCTCCTCCAAGGAAGGTGCTAGGCATGAATTGTCTTGATGGTCCTCACTTGCCCTGGCAGTCATTGCAGATAAAGAGCAAGACTGGGGCTCTGCTCTTTCCTAGCCTTGCAAACAGCAAAAGAAGTTCGTCTCCCTTGTGAGCGCCAAAATGCTAAAATGAATCGTTGCACTCTCTCTCCTCCAAGGAAGGTGCTAGGCAGGAATTGTCTTGCTGGTCCTCACTTGCCCTGGCAGTCATTGCAGATAAACAGCAAGACTGGGGCTCTGCTCTTTCCTAGCCTTGCAAACAACAAAAGAAGTTCGTCTCCCTCGTGAGCGCCAAAATGCTAAAATGAAACGTTGCACTCTCTCTCCTCCAAGGAAGGTGCTAGGCAGGAATTGTCTTGCTGGTCCTCACTTGCCCTGGCAGTCATTGCAGATAAACAGCAAGACTCGGTCTCTGCTCTTTCCTACCCTTGCAAACAGACACTGTGCTTTTTCTCAATCTCGCACTCCAAAAAGCAAAATGAAACGTTGCACTCTCTCTCCTCCAAGGAAGGTGCTAGGCAGGAATTGTCTTGCTGGTCCTCACTTGCCCTGGCAGTCATTGCAGATAAACAGCAAGACTGGGGCTCTGCTCTTTCCTAGCCTTGCAAACAGCCAAAGCAGTTCTTCCCCCTCGTGAGCGCCAAAATGCTAAAATGAAACGTTGCACTCTCTCTCCTCCAAGGAAGGTGCTAGGCAGGAATTGTCTTGCTGGTCCTCACTTGCCCTGGCAGTCATTGCAGATAAACAGCAAGACTCGGTCTCTGCTCTTTCCTAGCCTTGCAAACAGACACTGAGCTTTTTCTCAATCTCGCACTCCAAAAAGCAAAATGAAACGTTGCACTCTCTCTCCTCCAAGGAAGGTGCTAGGCAGGAATTGTCTTGCTGGTCCTCACTTGCCCTGGCAGTCATTGCAGATAAACAGCAAGTCTGGGGCTCTGCTCTTTCCTAGCCTTGCAAACAGCCAAAGCAGTTTGTCTCCCTCGTGAGCGCCAAAATGCTAAAATGAAACGTTGCACTCTCTCTCCTCCAAGGAAGGTGCTAGGCAGGAAATGTCTTACTGGTCCTCACTTGCCCTGGCAGTCATTGCAGATAAAGAGCAAGACTGGGGCTCTGCTCTTTCCTAGCCTTGCAAACAGCAAAAGAAGTTCGTCTCCCTCGTGAGCGCCAAAATGCTAAAATGAATCGTTGCACTCTCTCTCCTCCAAGGAAGGTGCTAGGCAGGAATTGTCTTGCTGGTCCTCACTTCCCCTGGCAGTCATTGCAGATAAACAGCAAGACTGGGGCTCTGCTCTTTCCTAGCCTTGCAAACAACAAAAGAAGTTCGTCTCCATCGTGAGCGCCAAAATGCTAAAATGAAACGTTGCACTCTCTCTCCTCCAAGGAAGGTGCTAGGCAGGAATTGTCTTGCTGGTCCTCACTTGCCCTGGCAGTCATTGCAGATAAACAGCAAGACTCGGTCTCTGCTCTTTCCTACCCTTGCAAACAGACACTGTGCTTTTTCTCAATCTCGCACTCCAAAAAGCAAAATGAAACGTTGCACTCTCTCTCCTCCAAGGAAGGTGCTAGGCAGGAATTGTCTTGCTGGTCCTCACTTGCCCTGGCAGTCATTGCAGATAAACAGCAAGACTGGGGCTCTGCTCTTTCCTAGCCTTGCAAACAGCCAAAGCAGTTCTTCCCCCTCGTGAGCGCCAAAATGCTAAAATGAAACGTTGCACTCTCTCTCCTCCAAGGAAGGTGCTAGGCAGGAATTGTCTTGCTGGTCCTCACTTGCCCTGGCAGTCATTGCAGATAAACAGCAAGACTCGGTCTCTGCTCTTTCCTAGCCTTGCAAACAGACACTGAGCTTTTTCTCAATCTCGCACTCCAAAAAGCAAAATGAAACGTTGCACTCTCTCTCCTCCAAGGAAGGTGCTAGGCAGGAATTGTCTTGCTGGTCCTCACTTGCCCTGGCAGTCATTGCAGATAAACAGCAAGACTGGGGCTCTGCTCTTTCCTAGCCTTGCAAACAGCCAAAGCAGTTCTTCCCCCTCGTGAGCGCCAAAATGCTAAAATGAAACGTTGCACTCTCTCTCCTCCAAGGAAGGTGCTAGGCAGGAATTGTCTTGCTGGTCCTCACTTGCCCTGGCAGTCATTGCAGATAAACAGCAAGACTGGGGCTCTGCTCTTTCCTAGCCTTGCAAACAGCAAAAGCAGTTTGTCTCCCTCGTGAGCGCCAAAATGCTAAAATGAAACGTTGCACTCTCTCTCCTCCAAGGAAGGTGCTAGGCAGGAATTGTCTTGCTGGTCCTCACTTGCCCTGGCAGTCATTGCAGATAAACAGCAATACTCGGGCTCTGCTCTTTCCTAGCCTTGCAAACAGCCAAAGCAGTTTGTCTCCCTCGTGAGCGCCAAAATGCTAAAATGAAACGTTGCACTCTCTCTCCTCCAAGGAAGGTGCTAGGCAGGAATTGTCTTGCTGGTCCTCACTTGCCCTGGCAGTCATTGCAGATAAACAGCAAGACTCGGTCTCTGCTCTTTCCTAGCCTTGCAAACAGACACTGAGCTTTTTCTCAATCTCGCACTCCAAAAAGCAAAATGAAACGTTGCACTCTCTCCCCTCCAAGGAAGGTGCTAGGCAGGAATTGTCTTGCTGGTCCTCACTTGCCCTGGCAGTCATTGCAGATAAAGAGCAAGACTGGGGCTCTGCTCTTTCCTAGCCTTGCAAACAGACACGGAGCTTTTTCTCAATCTCGCACTCCAAAAAGCAAAATGAAACGTTGCACTCTCTCTCCTCCAAGGAAGGTGCTAGGCAGGAATTGTCTTGCTGGTCCTCACTTGCCCTGGCAGTCATTGCAGATAAACAGCAAGACTGGGGCTCTGCTCTTTCCTAGCCTTGCAAACAGCAAAAGCAGTTTGTCTCCCTCGTGAGCGCCAAAATGCTAAAATGAAACGTTGCACTCTCTCTCCTCCAAGGAAGGTGCTAGGCAGGAATTGTCTTGATGGTCCTCACTTGCCCTGGCAGTCATTGCAGATAAACAGCAAGACTGGGGCTCTGCTCTTTCCTAGCCTTGCAAACAGCCAAAGCAGTTTGTCTCCCTCGTGAGCGCCAAAATGCTAAAATGAAACGTTGCACTCTCTCTCCTCCAAGGAAGGTGCTAGGCAGGAATTGTCTTGCTGGTCCTCACTTGCCCTGGCAGTCATTGCAGATAAACAGCAAGACTGGGGCTCTGCTCTTTCCTAGCCTTGCAAACAGCCAAAGCAGTTCTTCCCCCTCGTGAGCGCCAAAATGCTAAAATGAAACGTTGCACTCTCTCTCCTCCAAGGAAGGTGCTAGGCAGGAATTGTCTTGCTGGTCCTCACTTGCCCTGGCAGTCATTGCAGATAAACAGCAAGACTGGGGCTCTGCTCTTTCCTAGCCTTGCAAACAGCAAAAGCAGTTTGTCTCCCTCGTGAGCGCCAAAATGCTAAAATGAAACGTTGCACTCTCTCTCCTCCAAGGAAGGTGCTAGGCAGGAATTGTCTTGCTGGTCCTCACTTGCCCTGGCAGTCATTGCAGATAAACAGCAAGACTGGGGCTCTGCTCTTTCCTAGCCTTGCAAACAGCCAAAGCAGTTTGTCTCCCTCGTGAGCGCCAAAATGCTAAAATGAAACGTTGCACTCTCTCTCCTCCAAGGAAGGTGCTAGGCAGGAATTGTCTTGCTGGTCCTCACTTCCCCTGGCAGTCATTGCAGATAAACAGCAAGACTGGGGCTCTGCTCTTTCCTAGCCTTGCAAACAACAAAAGAAGTTCGTCTCCCTCGTGAGCGCCAAAATGCTAAAATGAAACGTTGCACTCTCTCTCCTCCAAGGAAGGTGCTAGGCAGGAATTGTCTTGCTGGTCCTCACTTGCCCTGGCAGTCATTGCAGATAAACAGCAAGACTCGGTCTCTGCTCTTTCCTACCCTTGCAAACAGACACTGTGCTTTTTCTCAATCTCGCACTCCAAAAAGCAAAATGAAACGTTGCACTCTCTGTCCTCCAAGGAAGGTGCTAGGCAGGAATTGTCTTGCTGGTCCTCACTTGCCCTGGCAGTCATTGCAGATAAACAGCAAGACTGGGGCTCTGCTCTTTCCTAGCCTTGCAAACAGCCAAAGCAGTTCTTCCCCCTCGTGAGCGCCAAAATGCTAAAATGAAACGTTGCACTCTCTCTCCTCCAAGGAAGGTGCTAGGCAGGAATTGTCTTGCTGGTCCTCACTTGCCCTGGCAGTCATTGCAGATAAACAGCAAGACTGGGGCTCTGCTCTTTCCTAGCCTTGCAAACAGCCAAAGCAGTTTGTCTCCCTCGTGAGCGCCAAAATGCTAAAATGAACCGTTGCACTCTCTCTCCTCCAAGGAAGGTGCTAGGCAGGAATTGTCTTGCTGGTCCTCACTTGCCCTGGCAGTCATTGCAGATAAACAGCAAGACTGGGGCTCTGCTCTTTCCTAGCCTTGCAAACAACAAAAGAAGTTCGTCTCCCTCGTGAGCGCCAAAATGCTAAAATGAAACGTTGCACTCTCTCTCCTCGAAGGAAGGTGCTAGGCAGGAATTGTCTTGCTGGTCCTCACTTGCCCTGGCAGTCATTGCAGATAAACAGCAAGACTCGGTCTCTGCTCTTTCCTACCCTTGCAAACAGACACTGTGCTTTTTCTCAATCTCGCACTCCAAAAAGCAAAATGAAACGTTGCACTCTCTCTCCTCCAAGGAAGGTGCTAGGCAGGAATTGTCTTGCTGCTCCTCACTTGCCCTGGCAGTCATTGCAGATAAACAGCAAGACTGGGGCTCTGCTCTTTCCTAGCCTTGCAAACAGCCAAAGCAGTTCTTCCCCCTCGTGAGCTCCAAAATGCTAAAATGAAACGTTGCACTCTCTCTCCTCCAAGGAAGGTGCTAGGCAGGAATTGTCTTGCTGGTCCTCACTTGCCCTGGCAGTCATTGCAGATAAACAGCAAGACTCGGTCTCTGCTCTTTCCTAGCCTTGCAAACAGACACTGAGCTTTTTCTCAATCTCGCACTCCAAAAAGCAAAATGAAACGTTGCACTCTCTCTCCTCCAAGGAAGGTGCTAGGCAGGAATTGTCTTGCTGGTCCTCACTTGCCCTGGCAGTCATTGCAGATAAACAGCAAGTCTGGGGCTCTGCTCTTTCCTAGCCTTGCAAACAGCCAAAGCAGTTTGTCTCCCTCGTGAGCGCCAAAATGCTAAAATGAAACGTTGCACTCTCTCTCCTCCAAGGAAGGTGCTAGGCAGGAAATGTCTTGCTGGTCCTCACTTGCCCTGGCAGTCATTGCAGATAAAGAGCAAGACTGGGGCTCTGCTCTTTCCTAGCCTTGCAAACAGCAAAAGAAGTTCGTCTCCCTCGTGAGCGCCAAAATGCTAAAATGAATCGTTGCACTCTCTCTCCTCCAAGGAAGGTGCTAGGCAGGAATTGTCTTGCTGGTCCTCACTTCCCCTGGCAGTCATTGCAGATAAACAGCAAGAGTGGGGCTCTGCTCTTTCCTAGCCTTGCAAACAACAAAAGAAGTTCGTCTCCATCGTGAGCGCCAAAATGCTAAAATGAAACGTTGCACTCTCTCTCCTCCAAGGAAGGTGCTAGGCAGGAATTGTCTTGCTGGTCCTCACTTGCCCTGGCAGTCATTGCAGATAAACAGCAAGACTCGGTCTCTGCTCTTTCCTAGCCTTGCAAACAGACACTGAGCTTTTTCTCAATCTCGCACTCCAAAAAGCAAAATAAAACGTTGCACTCTCTCTCCTCCAAGGAAGGTGCTAGGCAGGAATTGTCTTGATGGTCCTCACTTGCCCTGGCAGTCATTGCAGATAAACAGCAAGACTGGGGCTCTGCTCTTTCCTAGCCTTGCAAACAGCCAAAGCAGTTTGTCTCCCTCGTGAGCGCCAAAATGCTAAAATGAAACGTTGCACTCTCTCTCCTCCAAGGAAGGTGCTAGGCAGGAATTGTCTTGCTGGTCCTCACTTGCCCTGGCAGTCATTGAAGATAAACAGCAAGACTGGGGCTCTGCTCTTTCCTAGCCTTGCAAACAGCAAAAGAAGTTCGTCTCCCTCGTGAGCGCCAAAATGCTAAAATGAAACGTTGCACTCTCTCTCCTCCAAGGAAGGTGCTAGGCAGGAATTGTCTTGCTGGTCCTCACTTGCCCTGGCAGTCATTGCAGATAAACAGCAAGACTGGGGCTCTGCTCTTTCCTAGCCTTGCAAACAGCCAAAGCAGTTTGTCTCCCTCGTGAGCGCCAAAATGCTAAAATGAAACGTTGCACTCTCTCTCCTCCAAGGAAGGTGCTAGGCAGGAATTGTCTTGCTGGTCCCAACTTGCCCTGGCAGTCATTGCAGATAAACAGCAAGACTGGGGCTCTGCTCTTTCCTAGCCTTGCAAACAGCCAAAGCAGTTCCTCTCCCTCCTGAGCACCAAAAAGCTAAAATGAAACGTTGCACTCTCCCTCCTCCAAGGAAGGTGCTAGGCAGGAATTGTCTTGCTGGTCCTCACTTGCCCTGGCAGTCATTGCAGATAAACAGCAAGACTGGGGCTCTGCTCTTTCCTAGCCTTGCAAACAGCAAAAGAAGTTCGTCTCCCTCGTGAGCGCCAAAATGCTAAAATGAATCGTTGCACTCTCTCTCCTCCAAGGAAGGTGCTAGGCAGGAATTGTCTTGCTGGTCCTCACTTGCCCTGGCAGTCATTGCAGATAACCAGCAAGACTCGGTCTCTGCTCTTTCCTACCCTTGCAAACAGACACTGTTCTTTTTCTCAATCTCGCACTCCAAAAAGCAAAATGAAACGTTGCACTCTCTCTCCTCCAAGGAAGGTGCTAGACTGGAATTGTCTTGCTGGTCCTCACTTGCCCTGGCAGTCATTGCAGATAAACAGCAAGACTGGGGCTCTGCTCTTTCCTAGCCTAGCAAACAGCAACAGAAGTTCGTCTCCCTCGTGAGCGCCAAAATGCTAAAATGAAACGTTGCACTCTCTCCCCTCCAAGGAAGGTGCTAGGCAGGAATTGTCTTGCTGGTCCTCACTTGCCCTGGCAGTCATTGCAGATAAACAGCAAGACTGGGGCTCTGCTCTTTCCTAGCCTGGCAAACAGCCAATGCAGTTCGTCTCCCTCGTGAGCGCCAAAGTGCTAAAATGAAACATTCCACTCTCCCTCCTACAAGGACGGTGCTAGGCAGGAATTGTCTTGCTGGTCCTCACTTGCCCTGGCAGTCATTGCAGATAAAGAGCAAGACTGGGGCTCTGCTCTTTCCTAGCCTTGCAAACAGCCAAAGCAGTTCGTCTCCCTCGTGAGCGCCAAAATGCTAAAATGAATCGTTGCACTCTCTCTCCTCCAAGGAAGGTGCTAGGCAGGAATTGTCTTGCTGATCCTCACTTGCCCTGGCAGTCATTGCAGATAAACAGCAAGACTCGGTCTCTGCTCTTTCCTACCCTTGCAAACAGACACTGTTCTTTTTCTCAATCTCGCACTCCAAAAAGCAAAATGAAACGTTGCACTCTCTCTCCTCCAAGGAAGGTGCTAGGCAGGAATTGTCTTGCTGGTCCTCACTTGCCCTGGCAGTCATTGCAGATAAACAGCAAGACTGGGGCTCTGCTCTTTCCTAGCCTTGCAAACAGCAAAAGCAGTTTGTCTCCCTCGTGAGCGCCAAAATGCTAAAATGAAACGTTGCACTCTCTCTCCTCCAAGGAAGGTGCTAGGCAGGAATTGTCTTGCTGGTCCTCACTTGCCCTGGCAGTCATTGCAGATAAACAGCAAGACTCGGTCTCTGCTCTTTCCTACCCTTGCAAACAGACACTGTTCTTTTTCTCAATATCGCACTCCAAAAAGCAAAATGAAACGTTGCACTCTCTCTCCTCCAAGGAAGGTGCTAGACTGGAATTGTCTTGCTGGTCCTCACTTACCCTGGCAGTCATTGCAGATAAACAGCAAGACTGGGGCTCTGCTCTTTCCTACCCTTGCAAACAGCAAAAGCAGTTTGTATCCCTTGTGAGCGCCAAAATGCTAAAATGAAACGTTGCACTCTCTCTCCTCCAAGGAAGGTGCTAGGCAGGAAATGTCTTGCTGGTCCTCACTTGCCCTGGCAGTCATTGCAGATAAACAGCAAGACTCGGTCTCTGCTCTTTCCTACCCTTGCAAACAGACACTGTTCTTTTTCTCAATCTCGCACTCCAAAAAGCAAAATGAAACGTTGCACTCTCTCTCCTCCAAGGAAGGTGCTAGGCAGGAATTGTCTTGCTGGTCCTCACTTGCCCTGGCAGTCATTGCAGATAAACAGCAAGACTGGGGCTCTGCTCTTTCCTAGCCTAGCAAACAGCAACAGAAGTTCGTCTCCCTCGTGAGCGCCAAAATGCTAAAATGAAACGTTGCACTCTCTCCCCTCCAAGGAAGGTGCTAGGCAGGAATTGTCTTGCTGGTCCTCACTTGCCCTGGCAGTCATTGCAGATAAACAGCAAGACTCGGTCTCTGCTCTTTCCTACCCTTGCAAACAGACACTGTGCTTTTTCTCAATCTCGCACTCCAAAAAGCAAAATGAAACGTTGCACTCTCTGTCCTCCAAGGAAGGTGCTAGGCAGGAATTGTCTTGCTGGTCCTCACTTGCCCTGGCAGTCATTGCAGATAAACAGCAAGACTGGGGCTCTGCTCTTTCCTAGCCTAGCAAACAGCAACAGAAGTTCGTCTCCCTCGTGAGCGCCAAAATGCTAAAATGAAACGTTGCACTCTCTCCCCTCCAAGGAAGGTGCTAGGCAGGAATTGTCTTGCTGGTCCTCACTTGCCCTGGCAGTCATTGCAGATAAACAGCAAGACTGGGGCTCTGCTCTTTCCTAGCCTGGCAAACAGCCAATGCAGTTCGTCTCCCTCGTGAGCGCCAAAGTGCTAAAATGAAACATTCCACTCTCCCTCCTACAAGGACGGTGCTAGGCAGGAATTGTCTTGCTGGTCCTCACTTGCCCTGGCAGTCATTGCAGATAAAGAGCAAGACTGGGGCTCTGCTCTTTCCTAGCCTTGCAAACAGCCAAAGCAGTTCGTCTCCCTCGTGAGCGCCAAAATGCTAAAATGAATCGTTGCACTCTCTCTCCTCCAAGGAAGGTGCTAGGCAGGAATTGTCTTGCTGATCCTCACTTGCCCTGGCAGTCATTGCAGATAAACAGCAAGACTCGGTCTCTGCTCTTTCCTACCCTTGCAAACAGACACTGTTCTTTTTCTCAATCTCGCACTCCAAAAAGCAAAATGAAACGTTGCACTCTCTCTCCTCCAAGGAAGGTGCTAGGCAGGAATTGTCTTGCTGGTCCTCACTTGCCCTGGCAGTCATTGCAGATAAACAGCAAGACTGGGGCTCTGCTCTTTCCTAGCCTTGCAAACAGCAAAAGCAGTTTGTCTCCCTCGTGAGCGCCAAAATGCTAAAATGAAACGTTGCACTCTCTCTCCTCCAAGGAAGGTGCTAGGCAGGAATTGTCTTGCTGGTCCTCACTTGCCCTGGCAGTCATTGCAGATAAACAGCAAGACTCGGTCTCTGCTCTTTCCTACCCTTGCAAACAGACACTGTTCTTTTTCTCAATATCGCACTCCAAAAAGCAAAATGAAACGTTGCACTCTCTCTCCTCCAAGGAAGGTGCTAGACTGGAATTGTCTTGCTGGTCCTCACTTACCCTGGCAGTCATTGCAGATAAACAGCAAGACTCGGTCTCTGCTCTTTCCTACCCTTGCAAACAGCAAAAGCAGTTTGTATCCCTTGTGAGCGCCAAAATGCTAAAATGAAACGTTGCACTCTCTCTCCTCCAAGGAAGGTGCTAGGCAGGAAATGTCTTGCTGGTCCTCACTTGCCCTGGCAGTCATTGCAGATAAACAGCAAGACTCGGTCTCTGCTCTTTCCTACCCTTGCAAACAGACACTGTTCTTTTTCTCAATCTCGCACTCCAAAAAGCAAAATGAAACGTTGCACTCTCTCTCCTCCAAGGAAGGTGCTAGGCAGGAATTGTCTTGCTGGTCCTCACTTGCCCTGGCAGTCATTGCAGATAAACAGCAAGACTGGGGCTCTGCTCTTTCCTAGCCTAGCAAACAGCAACAGAAGTTCGTCTCCCTCGTGAGCGCCAAAATGCTAAAATGAAACGTTGCACTCTCTCCCCTCCAAGGAAGGTGCTAGGCAGGAATTGTCTTGCTGGTCCTCACTTGCCCTGGCAGTCATTGCAGATAAACAGCAAGACTCGGTCTCTGCTCTTTCCTACCCTTGCAAACAGACACTGTGCTTTTTCTCAATCTCGCACTCCAAAAAGCAAAATGAAACGTTGCACTCTCTGTCCTCCAAGGAAGGTGCTAGGCAGGAATTGTCTTGCTGGTCCTCACTTGCCCTGGCAGTCATTGCAGATAAACAGCAAGACTGGGGCTCTGCTCTTTCCTAGCCTTGCAAACAGCCAAAGCAGTTCTTGCCCCTCGTGAGCGCCAAAATGCTAAAATGAAACGTTGCACTCTCTCTCCTCCAAGGAAGGTGCTAGGCAGGAATTGTCTTGCTGGTCCTCACTTGCCCTGGCAGTCATTGCAGATAAACAGCAATACTCGGGCTCTGCTCTTTCCTAGCCTTGCAAACAGCCAAAGCAGTTTGTCTCCCTCGTGAGCGCCAAAATGCTAAAATGAAACGTTGCACTCTCTCTCCTCCAAGGAAGGTGCTAGGCAGGAATTGTCTTGCTGGTCCTCACTTGCCCTGGCAGTCATTGCAGATAAACAGCAAGACTCGGTCTCTGCTCTTTCCTACCCTTGCAAACAGACACTGTGTTTTTTCTCAATCTCGCACTCCAAAAAGCAAAATGAAACGTTGCACTCTCTCTCCTCCAAGGAAGGTGCTAGGCAGGAATTGTCTTGCTGGTCCTCACTTGCCCTGGCAGTCATTGCAGATAAACAGCAAGACTGGGGCTCTGCTCTTTCCTAGCCTTGCAAACAGCCAAAGCAGTTTGTCTCCCTCGTGAGCGCCAAAATGCTAAAATGAACCGTTGCACTCTCTCTCCTCCAAGGAAGGTGCTAGGCAGGAATTGTCTTGCTGGTCCTCACTTGCCCTGGCAGTCATTGCAGATAAACAGCAAGACTGGGGCTCTGCTCTTTCCTAGCCTTGCAAACAACAAAAGAAGTTCGTCTCCCTCGTGAGCGCCAAAATGCTAAAATGAAACGTTGCACTCTCTCTCCTCCAAGGAAGGTGCTAGGCAGGAATTGTCTTGCTGGTCCTCACTTGCCCTGGCAGTCATTGCAGATAAACAGCAAGACTCGGTCTCTGCTCTTTCCTACCCTTGCAAACAGACACTGTGCTTTTTCTCAATCTCGCACTCCAAAAAGCAAAATGAAACGTTGCACTCTCTCTCCTCCAAGGAAGGTGCTAGGCAGGAATTGTCTTGCTGCTCCTCACTTGCCCTGGCAGTCATTGCAGATAAACAGCAAGACTGGGGCTCTGCTCTTTCCTAGCCTTGCAAACAGCCAAAGCAGTTCTTCCCCCTCGTGAGCTCCAAAATGCTAAAATGAAACGTTGCACTCTCTCTCCTCCAAGGAAGGTGCTAGGCAGGAATTGTCTTGCTGGTCCTCACTTGCCCTGGCAGTCATTGCAGATAAACAGCAAGACTCGGTCTCTGCTCTTTCCTAGCCTTGCAAACAGACACTGAGCTTTTTCTCAATCTCGCACTCCAAAAAGCAAAATGAAACGTTGCACTCTCTCTCCTCCAAGGAAGGTGCTAGGCAGGAATTGTCTTGCTGGTCCTCACTTGCCCTGGCAGTCATTGCAGATAAACAGCAAGTCTGGGGCTCTGCTCTTTCCTAGCCTTGCAAACAGCCAAAGCAGTTTGTCTCCCTCGTGAGCGCCAAAATGCTAAAATGAAACGTTGCACTCTCTCTCCTCCAAGGAAGGTGCTAGGCAGGAAATGTCTTGCTGGTCCTCACTTGCCCTGGCAGTCATTGCAGATAAACAGCAAGACTGGGGCTCTGCTCTTTCCTAGCCTTGCAAATAGCAAAAGAAGTTCGTCTCCCTCGTGAGCGCCAAAATGCTAAAATGAATCGTTGCACTCTCTCTCCTCCAAGGAAGGTGCTAGGCAGGAATTGTCTTGCTGGTCCTCACTTCCCCTGGCAGTCATTGCAGATAAACAGCAAGAGTGGGGCTCTGCTCTTTCCTAGCCTTGCAAACAACAAAAGAAGTTCGTCTCCATCGTGAGCGCCAAAATGCTAAAATGAAACGTTGCACTCTCTCTCCTCCAAGGAAGGTGCTAGGCAGGAATTGTCTTGCTGGTCCTCACTTGCCCTGGCAGTCATTGCAGATAAACAGCAAGACTCGGTCTCTGCTCTTTCCTAGCCTTGCAAACAGACACTGAGCTTTTTCTCAATCTCGCACTCCAAAAAGCAAAATAAAACGTTGCACTCTCTCTCCTCCAAGGAAGGTGCTAGGCAGGAATTGTCTTGATGGTCCTCACTTGCCCTGGCAGTCATTGCAGATAAACAGCAAGACTGGGGCTCTGCTCTTTCCTAGCCTTGCAAACAGCCAAAGCAGTTTGTCTCCCTCGTGAGCGCCAAAATGCTAAAATGAAACGTTGCACTCTCTCTCCTCCAAGGAAGGTGCTAGGCAGGAATTGTCTTGCTGGTCCTCACTTGCCCTGGCAGTCATTGAAGATAAACAGCAAGACTGGGGCTCTGCTCTTTCCTAGCCTTGCAAACAGCAAAAGAAGTTCGTCTCCCTCGTGAGCGCCAAAATGCTAAAATGAAACGTTGCACTCTCTCTCCTCCAAGGAAGGTGCTAGGCAGGAATTGTCTTGCTGGTCCTCACTTGCCCTGGCAGTCATTGCAGATAAACAGCAAGACTGGGGCTCTGCTCTTTCCTAGCCTTGCAAACAGCCAAAGCAGTTTGTCTCCCTCGTGAGCGCCAAAATGCTAAAATGAAACGTTGCACTCTCTCTCCTCCAAGGAAGGTGCTAGGCAGGAATTGTCTTGCTGGTCCCAACTTGCCCTGGCAGTCATTGCAGATAAACAGCAAGACTGGGGCTCTGCTCTTTCCTAGCCTTGCAAACAGCCAAAGCAGTTCCTCTCCCTCCTGAGCACCAAAAAGCTAAAATGAAACGTTGCACTCTCCCTCCTCCAAGGAAGGTGCTAGGCAGGAATTGTCTTGCTGGTCCTCACTTGCCCTGGCAGTCATTGCAGATAAACAGCAAGACTGGGGCTCTGCTCTTTCCTAGCCTTGCAAACAGCAAAAGAAGTTCGTCTCCCTCGTGAGCGCCAAAATGCTAAAATGAATCGTTGCACTCTCTCTCCTCCAAGGAAGGTGCTAGGCAGGAATTGTCTTGCTGGTCCTCACTTGCCCTGGCAGTCATTGCAGATAAACAGCAAGACTCGGTCTCTGCTCTTTCCTACCCTTGCAAACAGACACTGTTCTTTTTCTCAATCTCGCACTCCAAAAAGCAAAATGAAACGTTGCACTCTCTCTCCTCCAAGGAAGGTGCTAGACTGGAATTGTCTTGCTGGTCCTCACTTGCCCTGGCAGTCATTGCAGATAAACAGCAAGACTGGGGCTCTGCTCTTTCCTAGCCTGGCAAACAGCCAATGCAGTTCGTCTCCCTCGTGAGCGCCAAAGTGCTAAAATGAAACATTCCACTCTCCCTCCTCCAAGGAAGGTGCTAGGCAGGAATTGTCTTGCTGGTCCTCACTTGCCCTGGCAGTCATTGCAGATAAAGAGCAAGACTGGGGCTCTGCTCTTTCCTAGCCTTGCAAACAGCAAAAAAAGTTCGTCTCCCTCGTGAGCGCCAAAATGCTAAAATGAATCGTTGCACTCTCTCTCCTCCAAGGAAGGTGCTAGGCAGGAATTGTCTTGCTGGTCCTCACTTGCCCTGGCAGTCATTGCAGATAAACAGCAAGACTCGGTCTCTGCTCTTTCCTACCCTTGCAAACAGACACTGTTCTTTTTCTCAATCTCGCACTCCAAAAAGCAAAATGAAACGTTGCACTCTCTCTCCTCCAAGGAAGGTGCTAGGCAGGAATTGTCTTGCTGGTCCTCACTTGCCCTGGCAGTCATTGCAGATAAACAGCAAGACTCGGTCTCTGCTCTTTCCTACCCTTGCAAACAGACACTGTTCTTTTTCTCAATATCGCACTCCAAAAAGCAAAATGAAACGTTGCACTCTCTCTCCTCCAAGGAAGGTGCTAGACTGGAATTGTCTTGCTGGTCCTCACTTGCCCTGGCAGTCATTGCAGATAAACAGCAAGACTCGGTCTCTGCTCTTTCCTACCCTTGCAAACAGCAAAAGCAGTTTGTATCCCTTGTGAGCGCCAAAATGCTAAAATGAAACGTTGCACTCTCTCTCCTCCAAGGAAGGTGCTAGGCAGGAAATGTCTTGCTGGTCCTCACTTGCCCTGGCAGTCATTGCAGATAAACAGCAAGACTCGGTCTCTGCTCTTTCCTACCCTTGCAAACAGACACTGTTCTTTTTCTCAATCTCGCACTCCAAAAAGCAAAATGAAACGTTGCACTCTCTCTCCTCCAAGGACGGTGCTAGGCAGGAATTGTCTTGCTGGTCCTCACTTGCCCTGGCAGTCATTGCAGATAAACAGCAAGACTGGGGCTCTGCTCTTTCCTAGCCTAGCAAACAGCAACAGAAGTTCGTCTCCCTCGTGAGCGCCAAAATGCTAAAATGAAACGTTGCACTCTCTCCCCTCCAAGGAAGGTGCTAGGCAGGAATTGTCTTGCTGGTCCTCACTTGCCCTGGCAGTCATTGCAGATAAACAGCAAGACTGGGGCTCTGCTCTTTCCTAGCCTGGCAAACAGCCAATGCAGTTCGTCTCCCTCGTGAGCGCCAAAGTGCTAAAATGAAACATTGCACTCTCTCTCCTCCAAGGAAGGTGCTAGGCAGGAATTGTCTTGCTGGTCCTCACTTCCCCTGGCAGTCATTGCAGATAAACAGCAAGACTGGGGCTCTGCTCTTTCCTAGCCTTGCAAACAACAAAAGAAGTTCGTCTCCCTCGTGAGCGCCAAAATGCTAAAATGAAACGTTGCACTCTCTCTCCTCCAAGGAAGGTGCTAGGCAGGAATTGTCTTGCTGGTCCTCACTTGCCCTGGCAGTCATTGCAGATAAACAGCAAGACTCGGTCTCTGCTCTTTCCTACCCTTGCAAACAGACACTGTGCTTTTTCTCAATCTCGCACTCCAAAAAGCAAAATGAAACGTTGCACTCTCTCTCCTCCAAGGAAGGTGCTAGGCAGGAATTGTCTTGCTGGTCCTCACTTGCCCTGGCAGTCATTGCAGATAAACAGCAATACTCGGGCTCTGCTCTTTCCTAGCCTTGCAAACAGCCAAAGCAGTTCTTCCCCCTCGTGAGCGCCAAAATGCTAAAATGAAACGTTGCACTCTCTCTCCTCCAAGGAAGGTGCTAGGCAGGAATTGTCTTGCTGGTCCTCACTTGCCCTGGCAGTCATTGCAGATAAACAGCAAGACTCGGTCTCTGCTCTTTCCTAGCCTTGCAAACAGACACTGAGCTTTTTCTCAATCTCGCACTCCAAAAAGCAAAATGAAACGTTGCACTCTCTCTCCTCCAAGGAAGGTGCTAGGCAGGAATTGTCTTGCTGGTCCTCACTTGCCCTGGCAGTCATTGCAGATAAACAGCAAGACTCGGTCTCTGCTCTTTCCTACCCTTGCAAACAGCAAAAGCAGTTTGTATCCCTTGTGAGCGCCAAAATGCTAAAATAAAACGTTGCACTCTCTCTACTCCAAGGAAGGTGCTAGGCAGGAAATGTCTTGCTGGTCCTCACTTGCCCTGGCAGTCATTGCAGATAAACAGTAAGACTCGGTCTCTGCTCTTTCCTACCCTTGCAAACAGACACTGTGCTTTTTCTCAATCTCGCACTCCAAAAGCAAAATGAAACGTTGCACTCTCTCTCCTCCAAGGACGGTGCTAGGCAGGAATTGTCTTGCTGGTCCTCACTTGCCCTGGCAGTCATTGCAGATAAACAGCAAGACTGGGGCTCTGCTCTTTCCTAGCCTAGCAAACAGCAACAGAAGTTCGTCTCCCTCGTGAGCGCCAAAATGCTAAAATGAAACGTTGCACTCTCTCCCCTCCAAGGAAGGTGCTAGGCAGGAATTGTCTTGCTGGTCCTCACTTGCCCTGGCAGTCATTGCAGATAAACAGCAAGACTGGGGCTCTGCTCTTTCCTAGCCTTGCAAACAACAAAAGAAGTTCGTCTCCCTCGTGAGCGCCAAAATGCTAAAATGAAACGTTGCACTCTCTCTCCTCCAAGGAAGGTGCTAGGCAGGAATTGTCTTGCTGGTCCTCACTTGCCCTGGCAGTCATTGCAGATAAACAGCAAGACTGGGGCTCTGCTCTTTCCTAGCCTTGCAAACAGCCAAAGCAGTTCGTCTCCCTCGTGAGCGCCAAAATGCTAAAATGAAACGTTGCACTCTCCCTCTTCCAAGGAAGGTGCTAGGCAGGAATTGTCTTGCTGGTCCTCACTTGCCCTGGCAGTCATTGCAGATAAACAGCAAGACTGGGGCTCTGCTCTTTCCTAGCCTTGCAAACAGCCAAAGCAGTTTGTCTCCCTCGTGAGCGCCAAAATGCTAAAATGAAACGTTGCACTCTCTCTCCTCCAAGGAAGGTGCTCGGCAGGAATTGTCTTGCTGGTCCTCACTTGCCCTGGCAGTCATTGCAGATAAGCAGCAAGACTGGGGCTCTGCTCTTTCATAGCCTTGCAAACAGCCAAAGCAGTTTGTCTCCCTTGTTAGCGCCAAAATGCTAAAATGAAACGTTGCACTCTCTCTCCTCCAAGGAAGGTGCTAGGCAGGAATTGTCTTGCTGGTCCTCACTTGCCCTGGCAGTCATTGCAGATAAACAGCAAGACTGGGGCTCTGCTCTTTCCTAGCCTTGCAAACAGCAAAAGAAGTTCGTCTTGCTTGTGACCGCCAAAATGCTAAAATGAAACGTTGCACTCTCTCTCCTCCAAGGAAGGTGCTAGGCAGGAATTGTCTTGCTGGTCCTCACTTGCCCTGGCAGTCATTGCAGATAAACAGCAAGACTGGGGCTCTGCTCTTTCCTAGCCTTGCAAACAGACACTGAGCTTTTTCTCAATCTCGCACTCCAAAAAGCAAAATGAAACGTTGCACTCTCTCTCCTCCAAGGAAGGTGCTAGGCAGGAATTGTCTTGCTGGTCCTCACTTGCCCTGGCAGTCATTGCAGATAAACAGCAAGACTGGGGCTCTGCTCTTTCCTAGCCTTGCAAACAGCCAAAGCAGTTTGTCTCCCTCGTGAGCGCCAAAATGCTAAAATGAAACGTTGCACTCTCTCTCCTCCAAGGAAGGTGCTAGGCAGGAATTGTCTTGCTGGTCCTCACTTGCCCTGGCAGTCATTGCAGATAAACAGCAAGACTCGGTCTCTGCTCTTTCCTAGCCTAGCAAACAGCAACAGAAGTTCGTCTCCCTCGTGAGCGCCAAAATGCTAAAATGAAACGTTGCACTCTCTCCCCTCCAAGGAAGGTGCTAGGCAGGAATTGTCTTGCTGGTCCTCACTTGCCCTGGCAGTCATTGCAGATAAACAGCAAGACTCGGTCTCTGCTCTTTCCTAGCCTTGCAAACAACAAAAGAAGTTCGTCTCCCTCGTGAGCGCCAAAATGCTAAAATGAAACGTTGCACTCTCTCTCCTCCAAGGAAGGTGCTAGGCAGGAATTGTCTTGCTGGTCCTCACTTGCCCTGGCAGTCATTGCAGATAAACAGCAAGACTCGGTCTCTGCTCTTTCCTACCCTTGCAAACAGACACTGTGCTTTTTCTCAATCTCGCACTCCAAAAAGCAAAATGAAACGTTGCACTCTCTCTCCTCCAAGGAAGGTGCTAGGCAGGAATTGTCTTGCTGGTCCTAACTTGCCCTGGCAGTCATTGCAGATAAACAGCAAGACTGGGGCTCTGCTCTTTCCTAGCCTTGCAAACAGCCAAAGCAGTTCTTCCCCCTCGTGAGCGCCAAAATGCTAAAATGAAACGTTGCACTCTCTCTCCTCCAAGGAAGGTGCTAGGCAGGAATTGTCTTGCTGGTCCTCACTTGCCCTGGCAGTCATTGCAGATAAACAGCAAGACTCGGTCTCTGCTCTTTCCTAGCCTTGCAAACAGACACTGAGCTTTTTCTCAATCTCGCACTCCAAAAAGCAAAATGAAACGTTGCACTCTCTCTCCTCCAAGGAAGGTGCTAGGCAGGAATTGTCTTGCTGGTCCTCACTTGCCCTGGCAGTCATTGCAGATAAACAGCAAGACTGGGGCTCTGCTCTTTCCTAGCCTTGCAAACAGCCAAAGCAGTTCGTCTCCCTCGTGAGCGCCAAAATGCTAAAATGAAACGTTGCACTCTCCCTCCTCCAAGGAAGGTGCTAGGCAGGAATTGTCTTGCTGGTCCTCACTTGCCCTGGCAGTCATTGCAGATAAAGAGCAAGACTGGGGCTCTGCTCTTTCCTAGCCTTGCAAACAGCAAAAGAAGTTCGTCTCCCTCGTGAGCGCCAAAATGCTAAAATGAATCGTTGCACTCTCTCTCCTCCAAGGAAGGTGCTAGGCAGGAATTGTCTTGCTGGTCCTCACTTGCCCTGGCAGTCATTGCAGATAAACAGCAAGACTCGGTCTCTGCTCTTTCCTACCCTTGCAAACAGACACTGTTCTTTTTCTCAATCTCGTACTCCAAAAAGCAAAATGAAACGTTGCACTCTCTCTCCTCCAAGGAAGGTGCTAGGCAGGAATTGTCTTGCTGGTCCTCACTTGCCCTGGCAGTCATTGCAGATAAACAGCAAGACTGGGGCTCTGCTCTTTCCTAGCCTTGCAAACAGCAAAAGCAGTTTGTCTCCCTTGTGAGCGCCAAAATGCTAAAATGAAACGTTGCACTCTCTCTCCTCCAAGGAAGGTGCTAGGCAGGAATTGTCTTGCTGGTCCTCACTTGCCCTGGCAGTCATTGCAGATAAACAGCAAGACTCGGTCTCTGCTCTTTCCTACCCTTGCAAACAGACACTGTTCTTTTTCTCAATATCGCACTCCAAAAAGCAAAATGAAACGTTGCACTCTCTCTCCTCCAAGGAAGGTGCTAGACTGGAATTGTCTTGCTGGTCCTCACTTGCCCTGGCAGTCATTGCAGATAAACAGCAAGACTCGGTCTCTGCTCTTTCCTACCCTTGCAAACAGCAAAAGCAGTTTGTATCCCTTGTGAGCGCCAAAATGCTAAAATGAAACGTTGCACTCTCTCTCCTCCAAGGAAGGTGCTAGGCAGGAAATGTCTTGCTGGTCCTCACTTGCCCTGGCAGTCATTGCAGATAAACAGTAAGACTCGGTCTCTGCTCTTTCCTACCCTTGCAAACAGACACTGTGCTTTTTCTCAATCTCGCACTCCAAAAAGCAAAATGAAACGATGCACTCTCTCTCCTCCAAGGAAGGTGCTAGGCAGGAATTGTCTTGCTGGTCCTCACTTGCCCTGGCAGTCATTGCAGATAAACAGCAAGACTGGGGCTCTGCTCTTTCCTAGCCTTGCAAACAGCAAAAGCAGTTTGTCTCCCTTGTGAGCGCCAAAATGCTAAAATGAAACGTTGCACTCTCTCTCATCCAATGAAGGTGCTAGGCAGGAATTGTCTTGCTGGTCCTCACTTGCCCTGGCAGTCATTGCAGATAAACAGCAAGACTCGGTCTCTGCTCTTTCCTACCCTTGCAAACAGCAAAAGCAGTTTGTCTCCCTTGTGAGCGCCAAAATGCTAAAATGAAACGTTGCACTCTCTCTCCTCCAAGGAAGGTGCTAGGCAGGAAATGTCTTGCTGGTCCTCACTTGCCCTGGCAGTCATTGCAGATAAACAGCAAGACTCGGTCTCTGCTCTTTCCTACCCTTGCAAACAGACACTGTTCTTTTTCTCAATCTCGCACTCCAAAAAGCAAAATGAAACGTTGCACTCTCTCTCCTCCAAGGAAGGTGCTAGGCAGGAATTGTCTTGCTGGTCCTCACTTGCCCTGGCAGTCATTGCAGATAAACAGCAAGACTGGGGCTCTGCTCTTTCCTAGCCTTGCAAACAGCAAAAGCAGTTTGTCTCCCTTGTGAGCGCCAAAATGCTAAAATGAAACGTTGCACTCTCTCTCCTCCAAGGAAGGTGCTAGGCAGGAATTGTCTTGCTGGTCCTCACTTGCCCTGGCAGTCATTGCAGATAAACAGCAAGACTCGGTCTCTGCTCTTTCCTACCCTTGCAAACAGACACTGTTCTTTTTCTCAATCTCGCACTCCAAAAAGCAAAATGAAACGTTGCACTCTCTCTCCTCCAAGGAAGGTGCTAGACTGGAATTGTCTTGCTGGTCCTCACTTGCCCTGGCAGTCATTGCAGATAAACAGCAAGACTCGGTCTCTGCTCTTTCCTACCCTTGCAAACAGCAAAAGCAGTTTGTCTCCCTTGTGAGCGCTAAAATGCTAATATGAAACGTTGCACTCTCTCTCCTCCAAGGAAGGTGCTAGGCAGGAAATGTCTTGCTGGTCCTCACTTGCCCTGGCAGTCATTGCAGATAAACAGCAAGACTCGGTCTCTGCTCTTTCCTACCCTTGCAAACAGACACTGTTCTTTTTCTCAATCTCGCACTCCAAAAAGCAAAATGAAACGTTGCACTCTCTCTCCTCCAAGGACGGTGCTAGGCAGGAATTGTCTTGCTGGTCCTCACTTGCCCTGGCAGTCATTGCAGATAAAGAGCAAGACTGGGGCTCTGCTCTTTCCTAGCCTTGCAAACAGCAAAAGAAGTTCGTCTCCCTCGTGAGCGCCAAAATGCTAAAATGAATCGTTGCACTCTCTCTCCTCCAAGGAAGGTGCTAGGCAGGAATTGTCTTGCTGGTCCTCACTTGCCCTGGCAGTCATTGCAGATAAACAGCAAGACTCGGTCTCTGCTCTTTCCTTCCCTTGCAAACAGACACTGTTCTTTTTCTCAATCTCGCACTCCAAAAAGCAAAATGAAACGTTGCACTCTCTCTCCTCCAAGGAAGGTGCTAGGCAGGAATTGTCTTGCTGGTCCTCACTTGCCCTGGCAGTCATTGCAGATAAAGAGCAAGACTGGGGCTCTGCTCTTTCCTAGCCTTGCAAACAGCAAAAGCAGTTTGTCTCCCTTGTGAGCGCCAAAATGCTAAAATGAAACGTTGCACTCTCTCTCCTCCAAGGAAGGTGCTAGGCAGGAATTGTCTTGCTGGTCCTCACTTGCCCTGGCAGTCATTGCAGATAAACAGCAAGACTCGGTCTCTGCTCTTTCCTACCCTTGCAAACAGACACTGTGCTTTTTCTCAATATCGCACTCCAAAAAGCAAAATGAAACGTTGCACTCTCTCTCCTCCAAGGAAGGTGCTAGACTGGAATTGTCTTGCTGGTCCTCACTTGCCCTGGCAGTCATTGCAGATAAACAGCAAGACTCGGTCTCTGCTCTTTCCTACCCTTGCAAACAGCAAAAGCAGTTTGTATCCCTTGTGAGCGCCAAAATGCTAAAATGAAACGTTGCACTCTCTCTCCTCCAAGGAAGGTGCTAGGCAGGAAATGTCTTGCTGGTCCTCACTTGCCCTGGCAGTCATTGCAGATAAACAGTAAGACTCGGTCTCTGCTCTTTCCTACCCTTGCAAACAGACACTGTGCTTTTTCTCAATCTCGCACTCCAAAAAGCAAAATGAAACGATGCACTCTCTCTCCTCCAAGGAAGGTGCTAGGCAGGAATTGTCTTGCTGGTCCTCACTTGCCCTGGCAGTCATTGCAGATAAACAGCAAGACTGGGGCTCTGCTCTTTCCTAGCCTTGCAAACAGCAAAAGCAGTTTGTCTCCCTTGTGAGCGCCAAAATGCTAAAATGAAACGTTGCACTCTCTCTCATCCAATGAAGGTGCTAGGCAGGAATTGTCTTGCTGGTCCTCACTTGCCCTGGCAGTCATTGCAGATAAACAGCAAGACTCGGTCTCTGCTCTTTCCTACCCTTGCAAACAGCAAAAGCAGTTTGTATCCCTTGTGAGCGCCAAAATGCTAAAATGAAACGTTGCACTCTCTCTCCTCCAAGGAAGGTGCTAGGCAGGAAATGTCTTGCTGGTCCTCACTTGCCCTGGCAGTCATTGCAGATAAACAGCAAGACTCGGTCTCTGCTCTTTCCTACCCTTGCAAACAGACACTGTGCTTTTTCTCAATCTCGCACTCCAAAAAGCAAAATGAAACGATGCACTCTCTCTCCTCCAAGGAAGGTGCTAGGCAGGAATTGTCTTGCTGGTCCTCACTTGCCCTGGCAGTCATTGCAGATAAAGAGCAAGACTGGGGCTCTGCTCTTTCCTAGCCTTGCAAACAGCAAAAGCAGTTTGTCTCCCTTGTGAGCGCCAAAATGCTAAAATGAAACGTTGCACTCTCTCTCCTCCAAGGAAGGTGCTAGGCAGGAATTGTCTTGATGGTCCTCACTTGCCCTGGCAGTCATTGCAGATAAACAGCAAGACTGGGGCTCTGCTCTTTCCTAGCCTTGCAAACAGCAAAAGCAGTTTGTCACCCTCGTGAGCGCCAAAATGCTAAAATGAAACGTTGCACTCTCTCTCCTCCAAGGAAGGTGCTAGGCAGGAATTGTCTTGCTGGTCCTCACTTGCCCTGGCAGTCATTGCAGATAAACAGCAAGACTCGGTCTCTGCTCTTTCCTACCCTTGCAAACAGACACTGTTCTTTTTCTCAATATCGCACTCCAAAAAGCAAAATGAAACGTTGCACTCTCTCTCCTCCAAGGAAGGTGCTAGACTGGAATTGTCTTGCTGGTCCTCACTTGCCCTGGCAGTCATTGCAGATAAACAGCAAGACTCGGTCTCTGCTCTTTCCTACCCTTGCAAACAGCAAAAGCAGTTTGTATCCCTTGTGAGCGCCAAAATGCTAAAATGAAACGTTGCACTCTCTCTCCTCCAAGGAAGGTGCTAGGCAGGAAATGTCTTGCTGGTCCTCACTTGCCCTGGCAGTCATTGCAGATAAACAGTAAGACTCGGTCTCTGCTCTTTCCTACCCTTGCAAACAGACACTGTGCTTTTTCTCAATCTCGCACTCCAAAAAGCAAAATGAAACGATGCACTCTCTCTCCTCCAAGGAAGGTGCTAGGCAGGAATTGTCTTGCTGGTCCTCACTTGCCCTGGCAGTCATTGCAGATAAACAGCAAGACTGGGGCTCTGCTCTTTCCTAGCCTTGCAAACAGCAAAAGCAGTTTGTCTCCCTTGTGAGCGCCAAAATGCTAAAATGAAACGTTGCACTCTCTCTCATCCAATGAAGGTGCTAGGCAGGAATTGTCTTGCTGGTCCTCACTTGCCCTGGCAGTCATTGCAGATAAACAGCAAGACTCGGTCTCTGCTCTTTCCTACCCTTGCAAACAGCAAAAGCAGTTTGTCTCCCTTGTGAGCGCCAAAATGCTAAAATGAAACGTTGCACTCTCTCTCCTCCAAGGAAGGTGCTAGGCAGGAAATGTCTTGCTGGTCCTCACTTGCCCTGGCAGTCATTGCAGATAAACAGCAAGACTCGGTCTCTGCTCTTTCCTACCCTTGCAAACAGACACTGTTCTTTTTCTCAATCTCGCACTCCAAAAAGCAAAATGAAACGTTGCACTCTCTCTCCTCCAAGGAAGGTGCTAGGCAGGAATTGTCTTGCTGGTCCTCACTTGCCCTGGCAGTCATTGCAGATAAACAGCAAGACTGGGGCTCTGCTCTTTCCTAGCCTTGCAAACAGCAAAAGCAGTTTGTCTCCCTTGTGAGCGCCAAAATGCTAAAATGAAACATTGCACTCTCTCTCCTCCAAGGAAGGTGCTAGGCAGGAATTGTCTTGCTGGTCCTCACTTGCCCTGGCAGTCATTGCAGATAAACAGCAAGACTCGGTCTCTGCTCTTTCCTACCCTTGCAAACAGACACTGTTCTTTTTCTCAATATCGCACTCCAAAAAGCAAAATGAAACGTTGCACTCTCTCTCCTCCAAGGAAGGTGCTAGACTGGAATTGTCTTGCTGGTCCTCACTTGCCCTGGCAGTCATTGCAGATAAACAGCAAGACTCGGTCTCTGCTCTTTCCTACCCTTGCAAACAGCAAAAGCAGTTTGTATCCCTTGTGAGCGCCAAAATGCTAAAATGAAACGTTGCACTCTCTCTCCTCCAAGGAAGGTGCTAGGCAGGAAATGTCTTGCTGGTCCTCACTTGCCCTGGCAGTCATTGCAGATAAACAGTAAGACTCGGTCTCTGCTCTTTCCTACCCTTGCAAACAGACACTGTGCTTTTTCTCAATCTCGCACTCCAAAAAGCAAAATGAAACGATGCACTCTCTCTCCTCCAAGGAAGGTGCTAGGCAGGAATTGTCTTGCTGGTCCTCACTTGCCCTGGCAGTCATTGCAGATAAACAGCAAGACTGGGGCTCTGCTCTTTCCTAGCCTTGCAAACAGCAAAAGCAGTTTGTCTCCCTTGTGAGCGCCAAAATGCTAAAATGAAACGTTGCACTCTCTCTCCTCCAAGGAAGGTGCTAGGCAGGAATTGTCTTGATGGTCCTCACTTGCCCTGGCAGTCATTGCAGATAAACAGCAAGACTGGGGCTCTGGTCTTTCCTAGCCTTGCAAACAGCCAAAGCAGTTTGTCTCCCTCGTGAGCGCCAAAATGCTAAAATGAAACGTTGCACTCTCTCTCCTCCAAGGAAGGTGCTAGGCAGGAATTGTCTTGCTGGTCCTCACTTGCCCTGGCAGTCATTGCAGATAAACAGCAAGACTGGGGCTCTGCTCTTTCCTAGCCTTGCAAACAGCCAAAGCAGTTCGTCTCCCTCGTGAGCGCCAAAATGCTAAAATGAAACGTTGCACTCTCCCTCCTCCAAGGAAGGTGCTAGGCAGGAATTGTCTTGCTGGTCCTCACTTGCCCTGGCAGTCATTGCAGATAAACAGCAAGACTGGGGCTCTGCTCTTTCCTAGCCTTGCAAACAGCAAAAGAAGTTCGTCTCCCTCGTGAGCGCCAAAATGCTAAAATGAATCGTTGCACTCTCTCTCCTCCAAGGAAGGTGCTCGGCAGGAATTGTCTTGCTGGTCCTCACTTGCCCTGGCAGTCATTGCAGATAAACAGCAAGACTCGGTCTCTGCTCTTTCCTACCCTTGCAAACAGACACTGTTCTTTTTCTCAATCTCGCACTCCAAAAAGCAAAATGAAACGTTGCACTCTCCCTCCTCCAAGGAAGGTGCTAGACTGGAATAGTCTTGCTGGTCCTCACTTGCCCTGGCAGTCATTGCAGATAAACAGCAAGACTCGGTCTCTGCTCTTTCCTACCCTTGCAAACAGCAAAAGCAGTTTGACTCCCTTGTGAGCGCCAAAATGCTAAAATTAAACGTTGCACTCTCTCTCCTCCAAGGAAGGTGCTAGGCAGGAAATGTCTTGCTGGTCCTCACTTGCCCTGGCAGTCATTGCAGATAAACAGCAAGACTCGGTCTCTGCTCTTTCCTACCCTTGCAAACAGACACTGTTCTTTTTCTCAATCTCGCACTCCAAAAAGCAAAATGAAACGATGCACTCTCTCTCCTCCAAGGAAGGTGCTAGACTGGAATTGTCTTGCTGGTCCTCACTTGCCCTGGCAGTCATTGCAGATAAACAGCAAGACTCGGTCTCTGCTCTTTCCTACCCTTGCAAACAGCAAAAGCAGTTTCACTCCCTTGTGAGCGCCAAAATGCTAAAATGAAACGTTGCACTCTCTCTCCTCCAAGGAAGGTGCTAGGCAGGAATTGTCTTGCTGGTCCTCACTTGCCCTGGCAGTCATTGCAGATAAACAGCAAGACGGGGGCTCTGCTCTTTCCTAGCCTTGCAAACAGCAAAAGCAGTTTGTCTCCCTTGTGAGCACCAAAATGCTAAAATGAAACGTTGCACTCTCTCTCCTCCAAGGAAGGTGCTAGGCAGTAATTGTCTTGCTGGTCCTCACTTGCCCTGGCAGTCATTGCAGATAAACAGCAAGACTCGGTCTCTGCTCTTTCCTACCCTTGCAAACAGACACTGAGCTTTTTCTCAATCTCGCACTCCAAAAAACAAAATGAAACGTTGCACTCTCTCTCCTCCAAGGAAGGTGCTAGGCAGGAATTGTCTTGCTGGTCCTCACTTGCCCTGGCAGTCATTGCAGATAAACAGCAAGACTGGGGCTCTGCTCTTTCCTAGCCTTGCAAACAGCGAAAGCAGTTTGTCTCCCTCGTGAGCGCCAAAATGCTAAAATGAAACGTTGCACTCTCTCTCCTCCAAGGAAGGTGCTAGGCAGGAAATGTCTTGCTGGTCCTCACTTGCCCTGGCAGTCATTGCAGATAAACAGCAAGACTCGGTCTCTGCTCTTTCCTACCCTTGCAAACAGACACTGTTCTTTTTCTCAATATCGCACTCCAAAAAGCAAAATGAAACGTTGCACTCTCTCTCCTCCAAGGAAGGTGCTAGACTGGAATTGTCTTGCTGGTCCTCACTTGCCCTGGCAGTCATTGCAGATAAACAGCAAGACTCGGTCTCTGCTCTTTCCTACCCTTGCAAACAGCAAAAGCAGTTTGTATCCCTTGTGAGCGCCAAAATGCTAAAATGAAACGTTGCACTCTCTCTCCTCCAAGGAAGGTGCTAGGCAGGAAATGTCTTGCTGGTCCTCACTTGCCCTGGCAGTCATTGCAGATAAACAGTAAGACTCGGTCTCTGCTCTTTCCTACCCTTGCAAACAGACACTGTGCTTTTTCTCAATCTCGCACTCCAAAAAGCAAAATGAAACGATGCACTCTCTCTCCTCCAAGGAAGGTGCTAGGCAGGAATTGTCTTGCTGGTCCTCACTTGCCCTGGCAGTCATTGCAGATAAACAGCAAGACTGGGGCTCTGCTCTTTCCTAGCCTTGCAAACAGCAAAAGCAGTTTGTCTCCCTTGTGAGCGCCAAAATGCTAAAATGAAACGTTGCACTCTCTCTCCTCCAAGGAAGGTGCTAGGCAGGAATTGTCTTGATGGTCCTCACTTGCCCTGGCAGTCATTGCAGATAAACAGCAAGACTGGGGCTCTGGTCTTTCCTAGCCTTGCAAACAGCCAAAGCAGTTTGTCTCCCTCGTGAGCGCCAAAATGCTAAAATGAAACGTTGCACTCTCTCTCCTCCAAGGAAGGTGCTAGGCAGGAATTGTCTTGCTGGTCCTCACTTGCCCTGGCAGTCATTGCAGATAAACAGCAAGACTGGGGCTCTGCTCTTTCCTAGCCTTGCAAACAGCCAAAGCAGTTCGTCTCCCTCGTGAGCGCCAAAATGCTAAAATGAAACGTTGCACTCTCCCTCCTCCAAGGAAGGTGCTAGGCAGGAATTGTCTTGCTGGTCCTCACTTGCCCTGGCAGTCATTGCAGATAAACAGCAAGACTGGGGCTCTGCTCTTTCCTAGCCTTGCAAACAGCAAAAGAAGTTCGTCTCCCTCGTGAGCGCCAAAATGCTAAAATGAATCGTTGCACTCTCTCTCCTCCAAGGAAGGTGCTCGGCAGGAATTGTCTTGCTGGTCCTCACTTGCCCTGGCAGTCATTGCAGATAAACAGCAAGACTCGGTCTCTGCTCTTTCCTACCCTTGCAAACAGACACTGTTCTTTTTCTCAATCTCGCACTCCAAAAAGCAAAATGAAACGTTGCACTCTCCCTCCTCCAAGGAAGGTGCTAGACTGGAATAGTCTTGCTGGTCCTCACTTGCCCTGGCAGTCATTGCAGATAAACAGCAAGACTCGGTCTCTGCTCTTTCCTACCCTTGCAAACAGCAAAAGCAGTTTGACTCCCTTGTGAGCGCCAAAATGCTAAAATGAAACGTTGCACTCTCTCTCCTCCAAGGAAGGTGCTAGGCAGGAAATGTCTTGCTGGTCCTCACTTGCCCTGGCAGTCATTGCAGATAAACAGCAAGACTCGGTCTCTGCTCTTTCCTACCCTTGCAAACAGACACTGTTCTTTTTCTCAATCTCGCACTCCAAAAAGCAAAATGAAACGATGCACTCTCTCTCCTCCAAGGAAGGTGCTAGACTGGAATTGTCTTGCTGGTCCTCACTTGCCCTGGCAGTCATTGCAGATAAACAGCAAGACTCGGTCTCTGCTCTTTCCTACCCTTGCAAACAGCAAAAGCAGTTTGACTCCCTTGTGAGCGCCAAAATGCTAAAATGAAACGTTGCACTCTCTCTCCTCCAAGGAAGGTGCTAGGCAGGAATTGTCTTGCTGGTCCTCACTTGCCCTGGCAGTCATTGCAGATAAACAGCAAGACTGGGGCTCTGCTCTTTCCTAGCCTTGCAAACAGCAAAAGCAGTTTGTCTCCCTTGTGAGCACCAAAATGCTAAAATGAAACGTTGCACTCTCTCTCCTCCAAGGAAGGTGCTAGGCAGTAATTGTCTTGCTGGTCCTCACTTGCCCTGGCAGTCATTGCAGATAAACAGCAAGACTCGGTCTCTGCTCTTTCCTACCCTTGCAAACAGACACTGAGCTTTTTCTCAATCTCGCACTCCAAAAAACAAAATGAAACGTTGCACTCTCTCTCCTCCAAGGAAGGTGCTAGGCAGGAATTGTCTTGCTGGTCCTCACTTGCCCTGGCAGTCATTGCAGATAAACAGCAAGACTGGGGCTCTGCTCTTTCCTAGCCTTGCAAACAGCGAAAGCAGTTTGTCTCCCTCGTGAGCGCCAAAATGCTAAAATGAAACGTTGCACTCTCTCTCCTCCAAGGAAGGTGCTAGGCAGGAATTGTCTTGCTGGTCCTCACTTGCCCTGGCAGTCATTGCAGATAAACAGCAAGACTGGGGCTCTGCTCTTTCCTAGCCTTGCAAACAGCCAAAGCAGTTCGTCTCCCTCGTGAGCGCCAAAATGCTAAAATGAAACGTTGCACTCTCCCTCCTCCAAGGAAGGTGCTAGGCAGGAATTGTCTTGCTGGTCCTCACTTGCCCTGGCAGTCATTGCAGATAAACAGCAAGACTGGGGCTCTGCTCTTTCCTAGCCTTGCAAACAGCAAAAGAAGTTCGTCTCCCTCGTGAGCGCCAAAATGCTAAAATGAATCGTTGCACTCTCTCTCCTCCAAGGAAGGTGCTAGGCAGGAATTGTCTTGCTGGTCCTCACTTGCCCTGGCAGTCATTGCAGATAAACAGCAAAACTCGGTCTCTGCTCTTTCCTACCCTTGCAAACAGACACTGTTCTTTTTCTCAATCTCGCACTCCAAAAAGCAAAATGAAACGTTGCACTCTCTCTCCTCCAAGGAAGGTGCTAGGCAGGAATTGTCTTGCTGGTCCTCACTTGCCCTGGCAGTCATTGCAGATAAACAGCAAGACTGGGGCTCTGCTCTTTCCTAGCCTAGCAAACAGCAACAGAAGTTCGTCTCCATCGTGAGCGCCAAAATGCTAAAATGAAACGTTGCACTCTCTCTCATCCAATGAAGGTGCTAGGCAGGAATTGTCTTGCTGGTCCTCACTTGCCCTGGCAGTCATTGCGGATAAACAGCAAGACTGGGGCTCTGCTCTTTCCTAGCCTTGCAAACAGCAAAAGAAGTTCGTCTCCCTCGTGAGCGCCAAAATGCTAAAATGAATCGTTGCACTCTCTCTCCTCCAAGGAAGGTGCTAGGCAGGAATTGTCTTGCTGGTCCTCACTTGCCCTGGCAGTCATTGCAGATAAACAGCAAGACTCGGTCTCTGCTCTTTCCTACCCTTGCAAACAGACACTGTTCTTTTTCTCAATCTCGCACTCCAAAAAGCAAAATGAAACGTTGCACTCTCCTCCAAGGACGGTGCTAGGCAGGAATTGTCTTGCTGGTCCTCACTTGCCCTGGCAGTCATTGCAGATAAACAGCAAGACTCGGTCTCTGCTCTTTCCTAGCCTTGCAAACAGCAACAGAAGTTCGTCTCCCTCGTGAGCGCCAAAATGCTAAAATGAAACGTTGCACTCTCTCTCCTCCAAGGAAGGTGCTAGGCAGGAATTGTCTTGCTGGTCCTCACTTGCCCTGGCAGTCATTGCACATAAACAGCAAGACTGGGGCTCTGCTCTTTCCTAGCCTTGCAAACAGCAAAAGCAGTTTGTCTCCCTTGTGAGCGCCAAAATGCTAAAATGAAACGTTGCACTCTCTCTCCTCCAAGGAATGTGCTAGGCAGGAATTGTCTTGATGGTCCTCACTTGCCCTGGCAGTCATTGCAGATAAACAGCAAGACTGGGGCTCTGCTCTTTCCTAGCCTTGCAAACAGCCAAAGCAGTTTGTCTCCCTCGTGAGCGCCAAAATGCTAAAATGAAACGTTGCACTCTCTCTCCTCCAAGGAAGGTGCTAGGCAGGAATTGTCTTGCTGGTCCTCACTTCCCCTGGCAGTCATTGCAGATAAACAGCAAGACTGGGGCTCTGCTCTTTCCTAGCCTTGCAAACAGCCAAAGCAGTTCGTCTCCCTCGTGAGCGCCAAAATGCTAAAATGAAACGTTGCACTCTCTCTCCTCCAAGGAAGGTGCTAGGCAGGAATTGTCTTGCTGGTCCTCACTTGCCCTGGCAGTCATTGCAGATAAACAGCAAGACTCGGTCTCTGCTCTTTCCTACCCTTGCAAACAGACACTGTGCTTTTTCTCAATCTCGCACTCCAAAAAGCAAAATGAAACGTTGCACTCTCTCTCCTCCAAGGAAGGTGCTAGGCAGGAATTGTCTTGCTGGTCCTCACTTGCCCTGGCAGTCATTGCAGATAAACAGCAAGACTGGGGCTCTGCTCTTTCCTAGCCTTGCAAACAGCAACAGAAGTTCGTCTCCCTCGTGAGCGCCAAAATGCTAAAATGAAACGTTGCACTCTCTCTCATCCAATGAAGGTGCTAGGCAGGAATTGTCTTGCTGGTCCTCACTTGCCCTGGCAGTCATTGCACATAAACAGCAAGACTGGGGCTCTGCTCTTTCCTAGCCTTGCAAACAGCAAAAGAAGTTCGTCTCCCTCGTGAGCGCCAAAATGCTAAAATGAATCGTTGCACTCTCTCTCCTCCAAGGAAGGTGCTAGGCAGGAATTGTCTTGCTGGTCCTCACTTGCCCTGGCAGTCATTGCAGATAAACAGCAAGACTCGGTCTCTGCTCTTTTCTAGCCTTGCAAACAGACACTGTTCTTTTTCTCAATCTCGCACTCCAAAAAGCAAAATGAAACGTTGCACTCTCTCTCCTCCAAGGAAGGTGCTAGACTGGAATTGTCTTGCTGGTCCTCACTTGCCCTGGCAGTCATTGCAGATAAACAGCAAGACTCGGTCTCTGCTCTTTCCTACCCTTGCAAACAGCAAAAGCAGATTGACTCCCTTGTGAGCGCCAAAATGCTAAAATGAAACGTTGCACTCTCTCTCCTCCAAGGAAGGTGCTAGGCAGGAATTGTCTTGCTGGTCCTCACTTGCCCTGGCAGTCATTGCAGATAAACAGCAAGACTGGGGCTCTGCTCTTTCCTAGCCTTACAAACAGCAAAAGAAGTTCGTCTCCCTCGTGAGCGCCAAAATGCTAAAATGAATCGTTGCACTCTCTCTCCTCCAAGGAAGGTGCTAGGCAGGAATTGTCTTGCTGGTCCTCACTTGCCCTGGCAGTCATTGCAGATAAACAGCAAAACTCGGTCTCTGCTCTTTCCTACCCTTGCAAACAGACACTGTTCTTTTTCTCAATCTCGCACTCCAAAAAGCAAAATGAAACGTTGCACTCTCTCTCCTCCAAGGAAGGTGCTAGGCAGGAATTGTCTTGCTGGTCCTCACTTGCCCTGGCAGTCATTGCAGATAAACAGCAAGACTCGGTCTCTGCTCTTTCCTACCCTTGCAAACAGACACTGTTCTTTTTCTCAATCTCGCACTCCAAAAAGCAAAATGAAACGTTGCACTCTCCTCCAAGGACGGTGCTAGGCAGGAATTGTCTTGCTGGTCCTCACTTGCCCTGGCAGTCATTGCAGATAAACAGCAAGACTGGGGCTCTGCTCTTTCCTAGCCTAGCAAACAGCAACAGAAGTTCGTCTCCCTCGTGAGCGCCAAAATGCTAAAATGAAACGTTGCACTCTCTCTCCTCCAAGGAAGGTGCTAGGCAGGAATTGTCTTGCTGGTCCTCACTTGCCCTGGCAGTCATTGCAGATAAACAGCAAGACTGGGGCTCTGCTCTTTCCTAGCCTTGCAAACAGCAAAAGCAGTTTGTCTCCCTT
Source organism: Phaethon aethereus (assembly GCF_964289735.1). NCBI lineage: Eukaryota > Metazoa > Chordata > Aves > Phaethontiformes > Phaethontidae > Phaethon > Phaethon aethereus. Next base: position 194,153 of record NW_028114240.1, on the reverse strand, counting down.
GTGAGCGCCAAAATGCTAAAATGAAACGTTGCACTCTCTCTCCTCCAAGGAATGTGCTAGGCAGGAATTGTCTTGATGGTCCTCACTTGCCCTGGCAGTCATTGCAGATAAACAGCAAGACTGGGGCTCTGCTCTTTCCTAGCCTTGCAAACAGCCAAAGCAGTTTGTCTCCCTCGTGAGCGCCAAAATGCTAAAATGAAACGTTGCACTCTCTCTCCTCCAAGGAAGGTGCTAGGCAGGAATTGTCTTGCTGGTCCTCACTTTCCCTGGCAGTCATTGCAGATAAACAGCAAGACTGGGGCTCTGCTCTTTCCTAGCCTTGCAAACAGCAAAAGAAGTTCGTCTCCCTCGTGAGCGCCAAAATGCTAAAATGAAACGTTGCACTCTCTCTCATCCAATGAAGGTGCTAGGCAGGAATTGTCTTGCTGGTCCTCACTTGCCCTGGCAGTCATTGCAGATAAACAGCAAGACTGGGGCTCTGCTCTTTCCTAGCCTTGCAAACAGCCAAAGCAGTTTGTCTCCCTCGTGAGCGCCAAAATGCTAAAATGAAACGTTGCACTCTCTCTCCTCCAAGGAAGGTGCTAGGCAGGAATTGTCTTGCTGGTCCTCACTTCCCCTGGCAGTCATTGCAGATAAACAGCAAGACTCGGTCTCTGCTCTTTCCTACCCTTGCAAACAGACACTGTGCTTTTTCTCAATCTCGCACTCCAAAAAGCAAAATGAAACGTTGCACTCTCTCTCCTCCAAGGAAGGTGCTAGGCAGGAATTGTCTTGCTGGTCCTCACTTGCCCTGGCAGTCATTGCAGATAAACAGCAAGACTGGGGCTCTGCTCTTTCCTAGCCTTGCAAACAGCAACAGAAGTTCGTCTCCCTCGTGAGCGCCAAAATGCTAAAATGAAACGTTGCACTCTCTCTCATCCAATGAAGGTGCTAGGCAGGAATTGTCTTGCTGGTCCTCACTTGCCCTGGCAGTCATTGCAGATAAACAGCAAGACTGGGGCTCTGCTCTTTCCTAGCCTTGCAAACAGCAAAAGAAGTTCGTCTCCCTCGTGAGCGCCAAAATGCTAAAATGAATCGTTGCACTCTCTCTCCTCCAAGGAAGGTGCTAGGCAGGAATTGTCTTGCTGGTCCTCACTTGCCCTGGCAGTCATTGCAGATAAACAGCAAGACTCGGTCTCTGCTCTTTTCTAGCCTTGCAAACAGACACTGTTCTTTTTCTCAATCTCGCACTCCAAAAAGCAAAATGAAACGTTGCACTCTCTCTCCTCCAAGGAAGGTGCTAGACTGGAATTGTCTTGCTGGTCCTCACTTGCCCTGGCAGTCATTGCAGATAAACAGCAAGACTCGGTCTCTGCTCTTTCCTACCCTTGCAAACAGACACTGTTCTTTTTCTCAATCTCGCACTCCAAAAAGCAAAATGAAACGTTGCACTCTCCTCCAAGGACGGTGCTAGGCAGGAATTGTCTTGCTGGTCCTCACTTGCCCTGGCAGTCATTGCAGATAAACAGCAAGACTGGGGCTCTGCTCTTTCCTAGCCTAGCAAACAGCAACAGAAATTCGTCTCCCTCGTGAGCGCCAAAATGCTAAAATGAAACGTTGCACTCTCTCTCCTCCAAGGAAGGTGCTAGGCAGGAATTGTCTTGCTGGTCCTCACTTGCCCTGGCAGTCATTGCAGATAAACAGCAAGACTGGGGCTCTGCTCTTTCCTAGCCTTGCAAACAGCAAAAGCAGTTTGTCTCCCTTGTGAGCGCCAAAATGCTAAAATGAAACGTTGCACTCTCTCTCCTCCAAGGAATGTGCTAGGCAGGAATTGTCTTGATGGTCCTCACTTGCCCTGGCAGTCATTGCAGATAAACAGCAAGACTGGGGCTCTGCTCTTTCCTAGCCTTGCAAACAGCCAAAGCAGTTTGTCTCCCTCGTGAGCGCCAAAATGCTAAAATGAAACGTTGCACTCTCTCTCCTCCAAGGAAGGTGCTAGGCAGGAATTGTCTTGCTGGTCCTCACTTCCCCTGGCAGTCATTGCAGATAAACAGCAAGACTGGGGCTCTGCTCTTTCCTAGCCTTGCAAACAGCAAAAGAAGTTCGTCTCCCTCGTGAGCGCCAAAATGCTAAAATGAAACGTTGCACTCTCTCTCATCCAATGAAGGTGCTAGGCAGGAATTGTCTTGCTGGTCCTCACTTGCCCTGGCAGTCATTGCAGATAAACAGCAAGACTGGGGCTCTGCTCTTTCCTAGCCTTGCAAACAGCAAAAGAAGTTCGTCTCCCTCGTGAGCGCCAAAATGCTAAAATGAATCGTTGCACTCTCTCTCCTCCAAGGAAGGTGCTAGGCAGGAATTGTCTTGCTGGTCCTCACTTGCCCTGGCAGTCATTGCAGATAAACAGCAAGACTCGGTCTCTGCTCTTTTCTAGCCTTGCAAACAGACACTGTTCTTTTTCTCAATCTCGCACTCCAAAAAGCAAAATGAAACGTTGCACTCTCTCTCCTCCAAGGAAGGTGCTAGACTGGAATTGTCTTGCTGGTCCTCACTTGCCCTGGCAGTCATTGCAGATAAACAGCAAGACTCGGTCTCTGCTCTTTCCTACCCTTGCAAACAGCAAAAGCAGATTGACACCCTTGTGAGCGCCAAAATGCTAAAATGAAACGTTGCACTCTCTCTCCTCCAAGGAAGGTGCTAGGCAGGAATTGTCTTGCTGGTCCTCACTTGCCCTGGCAGTCATTGCAGATAAAGAGCAAGACTGGGGCTCTGCTCTTTCCTAGCCTTGCAAACAGCAAAAGAAGTTCGTCTCCCTCGTGAGCGCCAAAATGCTAAAATGAATCGTTGCACTCTCTCTCCTCCAAGGAAGGTGCTAGGCAGGAATTGTCTTGCTGGTCCTCACTTGCCCTGGCAGTCATTGCAGATAAACAGCAAAACTCGGTCTCTGCTCTTTCCTACCCTTGCAAACAGACACTGTTCTTTTTCTCAATCTCGCACTCCAAAAAGCAAAATGAAACGTTGCACTCTCTCTCCTCCAAGGAAGGTGCTAGGCAGGAATTGTCTTGCTGGTCCTCACTTGCCCTGGCAGTCATTGCAGATAAACAGCAAGACTGGGGCTCTGCTCTTTCCTAGCCTAGCAAACAGCAACAGAAGTTCGTCTCCCTTGTGAGCGCCAAAATGCTAAAATGAAACGTTGCACTCTCTCTCCTCCAAGGAAGGTGCTAGGCAGGAATTGTCTTGATGGTCCTCACTTGCCCTGGCAGTCATTGCAGATAAACAGCAAGACTGGGGCTCTGCTCTTTCCTAGCCTTGCAAACAGCCAAAGAAGTTCGTCTCCCTCGTGAGCGCCAAAATGCTAAAATGAAACGTTGCACTCTCTCTCCTCCAAGGAAGGTGCTAGGCAGGAATTGTCTTGCTGGTCCTCACTTGCCCTGGCAGTCATTGCAGATAAACAGCAAGACTCGGTCTCTGCTCCTTCCTACCCTTGCAAACAGACACTGTTCTTTTTCTCAATCTCGCACTCCAAAAAGCAAAATGAAACGTTGCACTCTCTCTCCTCCAAGGAAGGTGCTAGACTGGAATTGTCTTGCTGGTCCTCACTTGCCCTGGCAGTCATTGCAGATAAACAGCAAGACTCGGTCTCTGCTCTTTCCTACCCTTGCAAACAGCCAAAGCAGTTTGTCTCCCTTGTGAGCGCCAAAATGCTAAAATGAAACGTTGCACTCTCTCTCCTCCAAGGAAGGAGCTAGGCAGGAATTGTCTTGATGGTCCTCACTTGCCCTGGCAGTCATTGCAGATAAACAGCAAGACTGGGGCTCTGCTCTTTCCTAGCCTTGCAAACAGCCAAAGCAGTTTGTCTCCCTCGTGAGCGCCAAAATGCTAAATTGAAACGTTGCACTCTCTCTCCTCCAAGGAAGGTGCTAGGCAGGAATTGTCTTGCTGGTCCTCACTTGCCCTGGCAGTCATTGCAGATAAACAGCAAGACTCGGTCTCTGCTCTTTCCTAGCCTTGCAAGCAGACACAGAGCTTTTTCTCAACCTCGCACTCCAAAAAGCAAAATGAAACGTTGCACTCTCTCTCCTCCAAGGAAGGTGCTAGGCAGGAATTGTCTTGCTGGTCCTCACTTGCCCTGGCAGTCATTGCAGATAAACAGCAAGACTGGGGCTCTGCTCTTTCCTAGCCTTGCAAACAGCCAAAGCACTTTGTCTCCCTCGTGAGCGCCAAAATGCTAAATTGAAACGTTGCACTCTCTCTCCTCCAAGGAAGGTGCTAGGCAGGAATTGTCTTGCTGGTCCTCACTTGCCCTGGCAGTCATTGCAGATAAAGAGCAAGACTGGGGCTCTGCTCTTTCCTAGCCTTGCAAACAGCAAAAGAAGTTCGTCTCCCTCGTGAGCGCAAAAATGCTAAAATGAATCGTTGCACTCTCTCTCCTCCAAGGAAGGTGCTAGGCAGGAATTGTCTTGCTGGTCCTCACTTGCCCTGGCAGTCATTGCAGATAAACAGCAAGACTCGGTCTCTGCTCTTTCCTAGCCTTGCAAACAGACACTGAGCTTTTTCTCAATCTCGCACTCCAAAAAGATAAATGAAACGTTGCACTCTCTCTCCTCCAAGGAAGGTGCTAGGCAGGAATTGTCTTGCTGGTCCTCACTTGCCCTGGCAGTCATTGCAGATAAACAGCAAGACTGGGGCTCTGCTCTTTCCTAGCCTTGCAAACAGCCAAAGCAGTTTGTCTCCCGCGTGAGCGCCAAAATGCTAAAATGAAACGTTGCACTCTCTCTCCTCCAAGGAAGGTGCTCGGCAGGAATTGTCTTGCTGGTCCTCACTTGCCCTGGCAGTCATTGCAGATAAGCAGCAAGACTGGGGCTCTGCTCTTTCATAGCCTTGCAAACAGCAAAAGCAGTTTGTCTCCCTTGTTAGCGCCAAAATGCTAACATGAAACGTTGCACTCTCTCTCCTCCAAGGAAGGTGCTAGGCAGGAATTGTCTTGCTGGTCCTCACTTGCCCTGGCAGTCATTGCAGATAAACAGCAAGACTGGGGCTCTACTCTTTCCTAGCCTTGCAAACAGCAAAAGAAGTTCGTCTTGCTTGTGACCGCCAAAATGCTAAAATGAAACGTTGCACTCTCTCTCCTCCAAGGAAGGTGCTAGGCAGGAATTGTCTTGCTGGTCCTCACTTGCCCTGGCAGTCATTGCAGATAAACAGCAAGACTCGGTCTCTGCTCTTTCCTACCCTTGCAAACAGACACTGTGCTTTTTCTCAATCTCGCACTCCAAAAAGCAAAATGAAACGTTGCACTCTCTCTCCTCCAAGGAAGGTGCTAGGCAGGAATTGTCTTGCTGGTCCTCACTTGCCCTGGCAGTCATTGCAGATAAACAGCAAGACTGGGGCTCTGCTCTTTCCTAGCCTTGCAAACAGCCAAAGCAGTTTGTCTCCCTCGTGAGCGCCAAAGTGCTAAAATGAAACGTTGCACTCTCTCTCCTCCAAGGAAGGTGCTAGGCAGGAATTGTCTTGCTGGTCCTCACTTGCCCTGGCAGTCATTGCAGATAAACAGCAAGACTGGGGCTCTGCTCTTTCCTAGCCTTGCAAACAGCCAAAGCAGTTCGTCTCCCTGGTGAGCGCCAAAATGCTAAAATGAAACGTTGCACTCTCTCTCATCCAATGAAGGTGCTAGGCAGGAATTGTCTTGCTGGTCCTCACTTGCCCTGGCAGTCATTGCAGATAAACAGCAAGACTGGGGCTCTGCTCTTTCCTACCCTTGCAAACAGACACTGTTCTTTTTCTCAATCTCGCACTCCAAAAAGCAAAATGAAACGTTGCACTCTCTCTCCTCCAAGGAAGGTGCTAGGCAGGAATTGTCTTGCTGGTCCTCACTTGCCCTGGCAGTCATTGCAGATAAACAGCAAGACTCGGTCTCTGCTCTTTCCTACCCTTGCAAACAGCAAAAGCAGTTTGACTCCCTTGTGAGCGCCAAAATGCTAAAATGAAACGTTGCACTCTCTCTCCTCCAAGGAAGGTGCTAGGCAGGAAATGTCTTGCTGGTCCTCACTTGCCCTGGCAGTCATTGCAGATAAACAGCAAGACTGGGGCTCTGCTCTTTCCTAGCCTTGCAAACAGGCACTCTGCTTTTTCTCAGTCTCGCACACCAAAAATCAAAATGAAACGTTGCACTCTTTCTCCTCCAAGGAAGGTGCTAGGCAGGAATTGTCTTGCTGGTCCTCACTTGCCCTGGCAGTCATTGCAGATAAACAGCAAGACTGGGGCTCTGCTCTTTCCTAGCCTTGCAAACAGCCAAAGCAGTTCGTCTCCCTCGTGAGCGCCAAAATGCTAAAATGAAACGTTGCACTCTCTCTCCTCCAAGGAAGGTGCTAGGCAGGAATTGTCTTGCTGGTCCTCACTTCCCCTGGCAGTCATTCCAGATAAACAGCAAGACTGGGGCTCTGCTCTTTCCTAGCCTTGCAAACAGCAAAAGCAGTTTGTCTCCCTTGTGAGCGCCAAAATGCTAAAATGAAACGTTGCACTCTCTCTCCTCCAAGGAAGGTGCTAGGCAGGAATTGTCTTGATGGTCCTCACTTGCCCTGGCAGTCATTGCAGATAAACAGCAAGACTCGGTCTCTGCTCTTTCCTACCCTTGCAAACAGACACTGTGCTTTTTCTCAATCTCGCACTCCAAAAAGCAAAATGAAACGTTGCACTCTCTCTCCTCCAAGGAAGGTGCTAGGCAGGAATTGTCTTGCTGGTCCTCACTTGCCCTGGCAGTCATTGCAGATAAACAGCAAGACTGGGGCTCTGCTCTTTCCTAGCCTTGCAAACAGCAACAGAAGTTCGTCTCCCTCGTGAGCGCCAAAATGCTAAAATGAAACGTTGCACTCTCTCTCATCCAATGAAGGTGCTAGGCAGGAATTGTCTTGCTGGTCCTCACTTGCCCTGGCAGTCATTGCAGATAAACAGCAAGACTGGGGCTCTGCTCTTTCCTAGCCTTGCAAACAGCCAAAGCAGTTTGTCTCCCTCGTGAGCGCCAAAATGCTAAATTGAAACGTTGCACTCTCTCTCCTCCAAGGAAGGTGCTAGGCAGGAATTGTCTTGCTGGTCCTCACTTGCCCTGGCAGTCATTGCAGATAAACAGCAAGACTCGGTCTCTGCTCTTTCCTAGCCTTGCAAGCAGACACAGAGCTTTTTCTCAACCTCGCACTCCAAAAAGCAAAATGAAACGTTGCACTCTCTCTCCTCCAAGGAAGGTGCTAGGCAGGAATTGTCTTGCTGGTCCTCACTTGCCCTGGCAGTCATTGCAGATAAACAGCAAGACTGGGGCTCTGCTCTTTCCTAGCCTTGCAAACAGCCAAAGCACTTTGTCTCCCTCGTGAGCGCCAAAATGCTAAATTGAAACGTTGCACTCTCTCTCCTCCAAGGAAGGTGCTAGGCAGGAATTGTCTTGCTGGTCCTCACTTGCCCTGGCAGTCATTGCAGATAAAGAGCAAGACTGGGGCTCTGCTCTTTCCTAGCCTTGCAAACAGCAAAAGAAGTTCGTCTCCCTCGTGAGCGCAAAAATGCTAAAATGAATCGTTGCACTCTCTCTCCTCCAAGGAAGGTGCTAGGCAGGAATTGTCTTGCTGGTCCTCACTTGCCCTGGCAGTCATTGCAGATAAACAGCAAGACTCGGTCTCTGCTCTTTCCTAGCCTTGCAAACAGACACTGAGCTTTTTCTCAATCTCGCACTCCAAAAAGATAAATGAAACGTTGCACTCTCTCTCCTCCAAGGAAGGTGCTAGGCAGGAATTGTCTTGCTGGTCCTCACTTGCCCTGGCAGTCATTGCAGATAAACAGCAAGACTGGGGCTCTGCTCTTTCCTAGCCTTGCAAACAGCCAAAGCAGTTTGTCTCCCGCGTGAGCGCCAAAATGCTAAAATGAAACGTTGCACTCTCTCTCCTCCAAGGAAGGTGCTCGGCAGGAATTGTCTTGCTGGTCCTCACTTGCCCTGGCAGTCATTGCAGATAAGCAGCAAGACTGGGGCTCTGCTCTTTCATAGCCTTGCAAACAGCAAAAGCAGTTTGTCTCCCTTGTTAGCGCCAAAATGCTAACATGAAACGTTGCACTCTCTCTCCTCCAAGGAAGGTGCTAGGCAGGAATTGTCTTGCTGGTCCTCACTTGCCCTGGCAGTCATTGCAGATAAACAGCAAGACTGGGGCTCTACTCTTTCCTAGCCTTGCAAACAGCAAAAGAAGTTCGTCTTGCTTGTGACCGCCAAAATGCTAAAATGAAACGTTGCACTCTCTCTCCTCCAAGGAAGGTGCTAGGCAGGAATTGTCTTGCTGGTCCTCACTTGCCCTGGCAGTCATTGCAGATAAACAGCAAGACTCGGTCTCTGCTCTTTCCTACCCTTGCAAACAGACACTGTGCTTTTTCTCAATCTCGCACTCCAAAAAGCAAAATGAAACGTTGCACTCTCTCTCCTCCAAGGAAGGTGCTAGGCAGGAATTGTCTTGCTGGTCCTCACTTGCCCTGGCAGTCATTGCAGATAAACAGCAAGACTGGGGCTCTGCTCTTTCCTAGCCTTGCAAACAGCCAAAGCAGTTTGTCTCCCTCGTGAGCGCCAAAGTGCTAAAATGAAACGTTGCACTCTCTCTCCTCCAAGGAAGGTGCTAGGCAGGAATTGTCTTGCTGGTCCTCACTTGCCCTGGCAGTCATTGCAGATAAACAGCAAGACTGGGGCTCTGCTCTTTCCTAGCCTTGCAAACAGCCAAAGCAGTTCGTCTCCCTGGTGAGCGCCAAAATGCTAAAATGAAACGTTGCACTCTCTCTCATCCAATGAAGGTGCTAGGCAGGAATTGTCTTGCTGGTCCTCACTTGCCCTGGCAGTCATTGCAGATAAACAGCAAGACTGGGGCTCTGCTCTTTCCTACCCTTGCAAACAGACACTGTTCTTTTTCTCAATCTCGCACTCCAAAAAGCAAAATGAAACGTTGCACTCTCTCTCCTCCAAGGAAGGTGCTAGGCAGGAATTGTCTTGCTGGTCCTCACTTGCCCTGGCAGTCATTGCAGATAAACAGCAAGACTGGGGCTCTGCTCTTTCCTAGCCTTGCAAACAGGCACTCTGCTTTTTCTCAGTCTCGCACACCAAAAATCAAAATGAAACGTTGCACTCTTTCTCCTCCAAGGAAGGTGCTAGGCAGGAATTGTCTTGCTGGTCCTCACTTGCCCTGGCAGTCATTGCAGATAAACAGCAAGACTGGGGCTCTGCTCTTTCCTAGCCTTGCAAACAGCCAAAGCAGTTCGTCTCCCTCGTGAGCGCCAAAATGCTAAAATGAAACGTTGCACTCTCTCTCCTCCAAGGAAGGTGCTAGGCAGGAATTGTCTTGCTGGTCCTCACTTCCCCTGGCAGTCATTCCAGATAAACAGCAAGACTGGGGCTCTGCTCTTTCCTAGCCTTGCAAACAGCAAAAGCAGTTTGTCTCCCTTGTGAGCGCCAAAATGCTAAAATGAAACGTTGCACTCTCTCTCCTCCAAGGAAGGTGCTAGGCAGGAATTGTCTTGATGGTCCTCACTTGCCCTGGCAGTCATTGCAGATAAACAGCAAGACTCGGTCTCTGCTCTTTCCTACCCTTGCAAACAGACACTGTGCTTTTTCTCAATCTCGCACTCCAAAAAGCAAAATGAAACGTTGCACTCTCTCTCCTCCAAGGAAGGTGCTAGGCAGGAATTGTCTTGCTGGTCCTCACTTGCCCTGGCAGTCATTGCAGATAAACAGCAAGACTGGGGCTCTGCTCTTTCCTAGCCTTGCAAACAGCAACAGAAGTTCGTCTCCCTCGTGAGCGCCAAAATGCTAAAATGAAACGTTGCACTCTCTCTCATCCAATGAAGGTGCTAGGCAGGAATTGTCTTGCTGGTCCTCACTTGCCCTGGCAGTCATTGCAGATAAACAGCAAGACTGGGGCTCTGCTCTTTCCTAGCCTTGCAAACAGCAAAAGCAGTTTGTCTCCCTTGTGAGCGCCAAAATGCTAAAATGAAACGTTGCACTCTCTCTCCTCCAAGGAATGTGCTAGGCAGGAATTGTCTTGCTGGTCCTCACTTGCCCTGGCAGTCATTGCAGATAAACAGCAAGACTCGGTCTCTGCTCTTTCCTACCCTTGCAAACAGACACTGTGCTTTTTCTCAATCTCGCACTCCAAAAAGCAAAATGAAACGTTGCACTCTCTCTCCTCCAAGGAAGGTGCTAGGCAGGAATTGTCTTGCTGGTCCTCACTTGCCCTGGCAGTCATTGCAGATAAACAGCAAGACTCGGTCTCTGCTCTTTCAAACCCTTGCAAACAGCAAAAGCAGTTTGACTCCCTTGTGAGCGCCAAAATGCTAAAATGAAACGTTGCACTCTCTCTCCTCCAAGGAAGGTGCTAGGCAGGAAATGTCTTGCTGGTCCTCACTTGCCCTGGCAGTCATTGCAGATAAACAGCAAGACTCGGTCTCTGCTCTTTCCTACCCTTGCAAACAGACACTGTTCTTTTTCTCAATCTCGCACTCCAAAAAGCAAAATGAAACGTTGCACTCTCTCTCCTCCAAGGACGGTGCTAGGCAGGAATTGTCTTGCTGGTCGTCACTTGCCCTGGCAGTCATTGCAGATAAACAGCAAGACTGGGGCTCTTCTCTTTCCTAGCCTAGCAAACAGCAACAGAAGTTCGTCTCCCTCGTGAGCGCCAAAATGCTAAAATGAAACGTTGCACTCTCTCTCCTCCAAGGAAGGTGCTAGGCAGGAATTGTCTTGCTGGTCCTCACTTGCCCTGGCAGTCATTGCAGATAAACAGCAAGACAGGGGCTCTGCTCTTTCCTAGCCTTGCAAACAGCAAAAGCAGTTTGTCTCCCTTGTGAGCGCCAAAATGCTAAAATGAAACGTTGCACTCTCTCTCCTCCAAGGAAGGTGCTAGGCAGGAATTGTCTTGCTGGTCCTCACTTGCCCTGGCAGTCATTGCAGATAAACAGCAAGACTGGGGCTCTGCTCTTTCCTAGCCTTGCAAACAGCCAAAGCAATTTGTCTCCCTCGTGAGCGCCAAAATGCTAAAATGAAACGTTGCACTCTCTCTCCTCCAAGGAAGGTGCTAGGCAGGAATTGTCTTGCTGGTCCTCACTTCCCCTGGCAGTCATTGCAGATAAACAGCAAGACAGGGGCTCTGCTCTTTCCTAGCCTTGCAAACAGCAAAAGAAGTTCGTCTCCCTCGTGACCGCCAAAATACTAAAATGAAACGTTGCATTCTCTCTCCTCCAAGGAAGGTGCTAGGCAGTAATTGTCTTGCTGGTCCTCACTTGCCCTGGCAGTCATTGCAGATAAACAGCAAGACTCGGTCTCTGCTCTTTCCTAGCCTTGCAAACAGACACTGTTCTTTTTCTCAATCTCGCACTCCAAAAAGCAAAATGAAACGTTGCACTCTCTCTCCTCCAAGGAAGGTGCTAGGCAGGTATTGTCTTGCTGGTCCTCACTTGCCCTGGCAGTCATTGCAGATAAACAGCAAGACTGGGGCTCTGCTCTTTCCTAGCCTTGCAAAGAGCCAAAGCAGTTTGTCTCCCGCGTGAGCGCCAAAATGCTAAAATGAAACGTTGCACTCTCTCTCATCCAATGAAGGTGCTAGGCAGGAATTGTCTTGCTGGTCCTCACTTGCCCTGGCAGTCATTGCAGATAAACAGCAAGACTGGGGCTCTGCTCTTTCCTAGCCTTCCAAACAGCAAAAGAATTTCGTCTCCCTCGTGAGCACCAAAATGCTAAAATGAATCGTTGCACTCTCTCTCCTCCAAGGAAGGTGCTAGGCAGGAATTGTCTTGCTGGTCCTCACTTGCCCTGGCAGTCATTGCAGATAAACAGCAAGACTCGGTCTCTGCTCTTTCCTACCCTTGCAAACACACACTGTGCTTTTTCTCAATCTCGCACTCCAAAAAGCAAAATGAAACGTTGCACTCTCTCTCCTCCAAGGAAGGTGCTAGGCAGGAATTGTCTTGCTGGTCCTCACTTGCCCTGGCAGTCATTGCAGATAAACAGCAAGACTCGGTCTCTGCTCTTTCAAACCCTTGCAAACAGCAAAAGCAGTTTGACTCCCTTGTGAGCGCCAAAATGCTAAAATGAAACGTTGCACTCTCTCTCCTCCAAGGAAGGTGCTAGGCAGGAAATGTCTTGCTGGTCCTCACTTGCCCTGGCAGTCATTGCAGATAAACAGCAAGACTGGGGCTCTGCTCTTTCATAGCCTTGCAAACAGCCAAAGCAGTTTGTCTCCCTCGTGAGCGCCAAAATGCTAAAATGAAACGTTGCACTCTCTCTCCTCCAAGGAAGGTGCTAGGCAGTAATTGTCTTGCTGGTCCTCACTTGCCCTGGCAGTCATTGCAGATAAACAGCAAGACACGGTCTCTGCTCTTTCCTAGCCTTGCAAACAGACACTGTTCTTTTTCTCAATCTCGCACTCCAAAAAGCAAAATGAAACGTTGCACTCTCTCTCCTCCAAGGAAGGTGCTAGGCAGGTATTGTCTTGCTGGTCCTCACTTGCCCTGGCAGTCATTGCAGATAAACAGCAAGACTGGGGCTCTGCTCTTTCCTAGCCTTGCAAAGAGCCAAAGCAGTTTGTCTCCCGCGTGAGCGCCAAAATGCTAAAATGAAACGTTGCACTCTCTCTCCTCCAAGGAAGGTGCTAGGCAGGAATTGTCTTGCTGGTCCTCACTTGCCCTGGCAGTCATTGCAGATAAACAGCAAGACTGGGGCTCTGCTCTTTCCTAGCCTTGCAAACAGCCAAAGCAGTTCGTCTCCCTCGTGAGCGCCAAAATGCTAAAATGAAACGTTGCACTCTCCCTCCTCCAAGGAAGGTGCTAGGCAGGAATTGTCTTGCTGGTCCTCACTTGCCCTGGCAGTCATTGCAGATAAACAGCAAGACTGGGGCTCTGCTCTTTCCTAGCCTTGCAAACAGCCAAAGCAGTTCGTCTCCCTCGTGAGCGCCAAAATGCTAAAATGAAACGTTGCACTCTCCCTCCTCCAAGGAAGGTGCTAGGCAGGAAATGTCTTGCTGGTCCTCACTTGCCCTGGCAGTCATTGCAGATAAACAGCAAGACTCGGTCTCTGCTCTTTCCTACCCTTGCAAACAGACACTGTTCTTTTTCTCAATCTCGCACTCCAAAAAGCAAAATGAAACGTTGCACTCTCTCTCCTCCAAGGAAGGTGCTAGGCAGGAATTGTCTTGCTGGTCCTCACTTGCCCTGGCAGTCATTGCAGATAAACAGCAAGACTGGGGCTCTGCTCTTTCCTAGCCTAGTAAACAGCAACAGAAGTTCGTCTCCCTCGTGAGCGCCAAAATGCTAAAATGAAACGTTGCACTCTCTCTCCTCCAAGGAAGGTGCTAGGCAGGAATTGTCTTGCTGGTCCTCACTTGCCCTGGCAGTCATTGCAGATAAACAGCAAGACTGGGGCTCTGCTCTTTCCTAGCCTTGCAAACAGCAAAAGCAGTTTGTCTCCCTTGTGAGCGCCAAAATGCTAAAATGAAACGTTGCACTCTCTCTCCTCCAAGGAAGGTGCTAGGCAGGAATTGTCTTGATGGTCCTCACTTGCCCTGGCAGTCATTGCAGATAAACAGCAAGACTGGGGCTCTGCTCTTTCCTAGCCTTGCAAACAGCCAAAGCAGTTTGTCTCCCTCGTGAGCGCCAAAATGCTAAAATGAAACGTTGCACTCTCTCTCCTCCAAGGAAGGTGCTAGGCAGGAATTGTCTTGCTGGTCCTCACTTGCCCTGGCAGTCATTGCAGATAAACAGCAAGACTCGGTCTCTGCTCTTTCCTACCCTTGCAAACAGACACTGTTCTTTTTCTCAATCTCGCACTCCAAAAAGCAAAATGAAACGTTGCACTCTCTCTCCTCCAAGGAAGGTGCTAGACTGGAATTGTCTTGCTGGTCCTCACTTGCCCTGGCAGTCATTGCAGATAAACAGCAAGACTCGGTCTCTGCTCTTTCCTAGCCTTGCAAACAGCCAAAGCAGTTTGTCTCCCTCGTGAGCGCCAAAATGCTAAATTGAAACGTTGCACTCTCTCTCCTCCAAGGAAGGTGCTAGGCAGGAATTGTCTTGCTGGTCCTCACTTGCCCTGGCAGTCATTGCAGATAAAGAGCAAGACTGGGGCTCTGCTCTTTCCTAGCCTTGCAAACAGCAAAAGAAGTTCGTCTCCCTCGTGAGCGCAAAAATGCTAAAATGAATCGTTGCACTCTCTCTCCTCCAAGGAAGGTGCTAGGCAGGAATTGTCTTGCTGGTCCTCACTTGCCCTGGCAGTCATTGCAGATAAACAGCAAGACTCGGTCTCTGCTCTTTCCTAGCCTTGCAAACAGACACTGAGCTTTTTCTCAATCTCGCACTCCAAAAAGATAAATGAAACGTTGCAATCTCTCTCCTCCAAGGAAGGTGCTAGGCAGGAATTGTCTTGCTGGTCCTCACTTGCCCTGGCAGTCATTGCAGATAAACAGCAAGACTGGGGCTCTGCTCTTTCCTAGCCTTGCAAACAGCCAAAGCAGTTTGTCTCCCGCGTGAGCGCCAAAATGCTAAAATGAAACGTTGCACTCTCTCTCCTCCAAGGAAGGTGCTCGGCAGGAATTGTCTTGCTGGTCCTCACTTGCCCTGGCAGTCATTGCAGATAAGCAGCAAGACTGGGGCTCTGCTCTTTCATAACCTTGCAAACAGCAAAAGCAGTTTGTCTCCCTTGTTAGCGCCAAAATGCTAAAATGAAACGTTGCACTCTCTCTCCTCCAAGGAAGGTGCTAGGCAGGAATTGTCTTGCTGGTCCTCACTTGCCCTGGCAGTCATTGCAGATAAACAGCAAGACTCGGTCTCTGCTCTTTCCTAGCCTTGCAAACAGACACTGAGCTTTTTCTCAATCTCGCACTCCAAAAAGCAAAATGAAACGTTGCACTCTCTCTCCTCCAAGGAAGGTGCTAGGCAGGAATTGTCTTGCTGGTCCTCACTTGCCCTGGCAGTCATTGCAGATAAACAGCAAGACTGGGGCTCTGCTCTTTCCTAGCCTTGCAAACAGCCAAAGCAGATTGTCTCCCTCGTGAGCGCCAAAATGCTAAAATGAAACGTTGCACTCTCTCTCCTCCAAGGAAGGTGCTAGGCAGGAATTGTCTTGCTGGTCCTCACTTGCCCTGGCAGTCATTGCAGATAAACAGCAAGACTGGGGCTCTGCTCTTTCCTAGCCTTGCAAACAGCAAAAGCAGTTTGTCTCCCTTGTGAGCGCCAAAATGCTAAAATGAAACGTTGCACTCTCTCTCCTCCAAGGAAGGTGTTAGGCAGGAATTGTCTTGATGGTCCTCACTTGCCCTGGCAGTCATTGCAGATAAACAGCAAGACTGGGGCTCTGCTCTTTCCTAGCCTTGCAAACAGCCAAAGCAGTTTGTCTCCCTCGTGAGCGCCAAAATGCTAAAATGAAACGTTGCACTCTCTCTCCTCCAAGGAAGGTGCTAGGCAGGAATTGTCTTGCTGGTCCTCACTTGCCCTGGCAGTCATTGCAGATAAACAGCAAGACTCGGTCTCTGCTCTTTCGTAGCCTTGCAAACAGACACTGTTCTTTTTCTCAATCTCGCACTCCAAAAAGCAAAATGAAACGTTGCACTCTCTCTCCTCCAAGGAAGGTGCTAGACTGGAATTGTCTTGCTGGTCCTCACTTGCCCTGGCAGTCATTGCAGATAAACAGCAAGACTCGGTCTCTGCTCTTTCCTAGCCTTGCAAACAGCAAAAGCAGTTTGTCTCCCTTGTGAGCGCCAAAATGCTAAAATGAAACGTTGCACTCTCTCTCCTCCAAGGAAGGTGCTAGGCAGGAATTGTCTTGCTGGTCCTCACTTGCCCTGGCAGTCATTGCAGATAAACAGCAAGACTCGGTCTCTGCTCTTTCAAACCCTTGCAAACAGCAAAAGCAGTTTGACTCCCTTGTGAGCGCCAAAATGCTAAAATGAAACGTTGCACTCTCTCTCCTCCAAGGAAGGTGCTAGGCAGGAAATGTCTTGCTGGTCCTCACTTGCCCTGGCAGTCATTGCAGATAAACAGCAAGACTGGGGCTCTGCTCTTTCATAGCCTTGCAAACAGCCAAAGCAGTTTGTCTCCCTCGTGAGCGCCAAAATGCTAAAATGAAACGTTGCACTCTCTCTCCTCCAACGAAGGTGCTAGGCAGTAATTGTCTTGCTGGTCCTCACTTGCCCTGGCAGTCATTGCAGATAAACAGCAAGACTCGGTCTCTGCTCTTTCCTAGCCTTGCAAACAGACACTGTTCTTTTTCTCAATCTCGCACTCCAAAAAGCAAAATGAAACGTTGCACTCTCTCTCCTCCAAGGAAGGTGCTAGGCAGGTATTGTCTTGCTGGTCCTCACTTGCCCTGGCAGTCATTGCAGATAAACAGCAAGACTGGGGCTCTGCTCTTTCCTAGCCTTGCAAAGAGCCAAAGCAGTTTGTCTCCCGCGTGAGCGCCAAAATGCTAAAATGAAACGTTGCACTCTCTCTCCTCCAAGGAAGGTGCTAGGCAGGAATTGTCTTGCTGGTCCTCACTTGCCCTGGCAGTCATTGCAGATAAACAGCAAGACTGGGGCTCTGCTCTTTCCTAGCCTTGCAAACAGCCAAAGCAGTTCGTCTCCCTCGTGAGCGCCAAAATGCTAAAATGAAACGTTGCACTCTCCCTCCTCCAAGGAAGGTGCTAGGCAGGAATTGTCTTGCTGGTCCTCACTTGCCCTGGCAGTCATTGCAGATAAACAGCAAGACTGGGGCTCTGCTCTTTCCTAGCCTTGCAAACAGCCAAAGCAGTTCGTCTCCCTCGTGAGCGCCAAAATGCTAAAATGAAACGTTGCACTCTCCCTCCTCCAAGGAAGGTGCTAGGCAGGAATTGTCTTGCTGGTCCTCACTTGCCCTGGCAGTCATTGCAGATAAACAGCAAGACTGGGGCTCTGCTCTTTCCTAGCCTTGCAAACAGCAAAAGAAGTTCGTCTCCCTTGTGAGCGCCAAAATGCTAAAATGAATCGTTGCACTCTCTCTCCTCCAAGGAAGGTGCTAGGCAGGAATTGTCTTGCTGGTCCTCGCTTGCCCTGGCAGTCATTGCAGATAAACAGCAAGACTCGGTCTCTGCTCTTTCCTAGCCTTGCAAACAGACACTGAGCTTTTTCTCAATCTCGCACTCCAAAAAGCAAAATGAAACGTTGCACTCTCTCTCCTCCAAGGAAGGTGCTAGGCAGGAATTGTCTTGCTGGTCCTCACTTGCCCTGGCAGTCATTGCAGATAAACAGCAAGACTGGGGCTCTGCTCTTTCCTAGCCTTGCAAACAGCCAAAGCAGATTGTCTCCCTCGTGAGCGCCAAAATGCTAAAATGAAACGTTGCACTCTCTCTCCTCCAAGGAAGGTGCTAGGCAGGAATTGTCTTGCTGGTCCTCACTTGCCCTGGCAGTCATTGCAGATAAGCAGCAAGACTGGGGCTCTGCTCTTTCCTAGCCTTGCAAACAGCAAAAGCAGTTTGTCTCCCTTGTGAGCGCCAAAATGCTAAAATGAAACGTTGCACTCTCTCTCCTCCAAGGAAGGTGTTAGGCAGGAATTGTCTTGATGGTCCTCACTTGCCCTGGCAGTCATTGCAGATAAACAGCAAGACTGGGGCTCTGCTCTTTCCTAGCCTTGCAAACAGCCAAAGTAGTTTGTCTCCCTCGTGAGCGCCAAAATGCTAAAATGAAACGTTGCACTCTCTCTCCTCCAAGGAAGGTGCTAGGCAGGAATTGTCTTGCTGGTCCTCACTTGCCCTGGCAGTCATTGCAGATAAACAGCAAGACTCGGTCTCTGCTCTTTCGTAGCCTTGCAAACAGACACTGTTCTTTTTCTCAATCTCGCACTCCAAAAAGCAAAATGAAACGTTGCACTCTCTCTCCTCCAAGGAAGGTGCTAGACTGGAATTGTCTTGCTGGTCCTCACTTGCCCTGGCAGTCATTGCAGATAAACAGCAAGACTCGGTCTCTGCTCTTTCCTACCCTTGCAAACAGCAAAAGCAGTTTGTCTCCCTTGTGAGCGCCAAAATGCTAAAATGAAACGTTGCACTCTCTCTCCTCCAAGGAAGGTGCTAGGCAGGAATTGTCTTGCTGGTCCTCACTTGCCCTGGCAGTCATTGCAGATAAACAGCAAGACTCGGTCTCTGCTCTTTCAAACCCTTGCAAACAGCAAAAGCAGTTTGACTCCCTTGTGAGCGCCAAAATGCTAAAATGAAACGTTGCACTCTCTCTCCTCCAAGGAAGGTGCTAGGCAGGAAATGTCTTGCTGGTCCTCACTTGCCCTGGCAGTCATTGCAGATAAACAGCAAGACTGGGGCTCTGCTCTTTCATAGCCTTGCAAACAGCCAAAGCAGTTTGTCTCCCTCGTGAGCGCCAAAATGCTAAAATGAAACGTTGCACTCTCTCTCCTCCAAGGAAGGTGCTAGGCAGTAATTGTCTTGCTGGTCCTCACTTGCCCTGGCAGTCATTGCAGATAAACAGCAAGACTCGGTCTCTGCTCTTTCCTAGCCTTGCAAACAGACACTGTTCTTTTTCTCAATCTCGCACTCCAAAAAGCAAAATGAAACGTTGCACTCTCTCTCCTCCAAGGAAGGTGCTAGGCAGGTATTGTCTTGCTGGTCCTCACTTGCCCTGGCAGTCATTGCAGATAAACAGCAAGACTGGGGCTCTGCTCTTTCCTAGCCTTGCAAAGAGCCAAAGCAGTTTGTCTCCCGCGTGAGCGCCAAAATGCTAAAATGAAACGTTGCACTCTCTCTCCTCCAAGGAAGGTGCTAGGCAGGAATTGTCTTGCTGGTCCTCACTTGCCCTGGCAGTCATTGCAGATAAACAGCAAGACTGGGGCTCTGCTCTTTCCTAGCCTTGCAAACAGCCAAAGCAGTTCGTCTCCCTCGTGAGCGCCAAAATGCTAAAATGAAACGTTGCACTCTCTCTCCTCCAAGGAAGGTGCTAGGCAGGAATTGTCTTGCTGGTCCTCACTTGCCCTGGCAGTCATTGCAGATAAACAGCAAGACTGGGGCTCTGCTCTTTCCTAGCCTTGCAAACAGCCAAAGCAGTTCGTCTCCCTCGTGAGCGCCAAAATGCTAAAATGAAACGTTGCACTCTCCCTCCTCCAAGGAAGGTGCTAGGCAGGAATTGTCTTGCTGGTCCTCACTTGCCCTGGCAGTCATTGCAGATAAACAGCAAGACTGGGGCTCTGCTCTTTCCTAGCCTTGCAAACAGCAAAAGAAGTTCGTCTCCCTTGTGAGCGCCAAAATGCTAAAATGAATCGTTGCACTCTCTCTCCTCCAAGGAAGGTGCTAGGCAGGAATTGTCTTGCTGGTCCTCGCTTGCCCTGGCAGTCATTGCAGATAAACAGCAAGACTCGGTCTCTGCTCTTTCCTACCCTTGCAAACAGACACTGTTCTTTTTCTCAATCTCGCACTCCAAAAAGCCAAATGAAACGTTGCACTCTCTCTCCTCCAAGGAAGGTGCTAGACTGGAATTGTCTTGCTGGTCCTCACTTGCCCAGGCAGTCATTGCAGATAAACAGCAAGACTCGGTCTCTGCTCTTTCCTACCCTTGCAAACAGCAAAAGCAGTTTCTCTCCCTTGTGAGCGCCAAAATGCTAAAATGAAACGTTGCACTCTCTCTCCTCCAAGGAAGGTGCTAGGCAGGAAATGTCTTGCTGGTCCTCACTTGCCCTGGCAGTCATTGCAGATAAACAGCAAGACTCGGTCTCTGCTCTTTCCTACCCTTGCAAACAGACACTGTTCTTTTTCTCAATCTCGCACTCCAAAAAGCAAAATGAAACGTTGCACTCTCTCTCCTCCAAGGAAGGTGCTAGGCAGGAATTGTCTTGCTGGTCCTCACTTGCCCTGGCAGTCATTGCAGATAAACAGCAAGACTGGGGCTCTGCTCTTTCCTAGCCTAGTAAACAGCAACAGAAGTTCGTCTCCCTCGTGAGCGCCAAAATGCTAAAATGAAACGTTGCACTCTCTCTCCTCCAAGGAAGGTGCTAGGCAGGAATTGTCTTGCTGGTCCTCACTTGCCCTGGCAGTCATTGCAGATAAACAGCAAGACTGGGGCTCTGCTCTTTCCTAGCCTTGCAAACAGCAAAAGCAGTTTGTCTCCCTTGTGAGCGCCAAAATGCTAAAATGAAACGTTGCACTCTCTCTCCTCCAAGGAAGGTGCTAGGCAGGAATTGTCTTGATGGTCCTCACTTGCCCTGGCAGTCATTGCAGATAAACAGCAAGACTGGGGCTCTGCTCTTTCCTAGCCTTGCAAACAGCCAAAGCAGTTTGTCTCCCTCGTGAGCGCCAAAATGCTAAAATGAAACGTTGCACTCTCTCTCCTCCAAGGAAGGTGCTAGGCAGGAATTGTCTTGCTGGTCCTCACTTGCCCTGGCAGTCATTGCAGATAAACAGCAAGACTCGGTCTCTGCTCTTTCCTACCCTTGCAAACAGACACTGTTCTTTTTCTCAATCTCGCACTCCAAAAAGCAAAATGAAACGTTGCACTCTCTCTCCTCCAAGGAAGGTGCTAGACTGGAATTGTCTTGCTGGTCCTCACTTGCCCTGGCAGTCATTGCAGATAAACAGCAAGACTCGGTCTCTGCTCTTTCCTACCCTTGCAAACAGCAAAAGCAGTTTGTCTCCCTTGTGAGCGCCAAAATGCTAAAATGAAACGTTGCACTCTCTCTCCTCCAAGGAAGGTGCTAGGCTGGAATTGTCTTGATGGTCCTCACTTGCCCTGGCAGTCATTGCAGATAAACAGCAAGACTGGGGCTCTGCTCTTTCCTAGCCTTGCAAACAGCCAAAGCAGTTTGTCTCCCTTGTGAGCGCCAAAATGCTAAAATGAAACGTTGCACTCTCTCTCCTCCAAGGAAGGTGCTAGGCAGGAATTGTCTTGCTGGTCCTCACTTGCCCTGGCAGTCATTGCAGATAAACAGCAAGACTCGGTCTCTGCTCTTTCCTACCCTTGCAAACAGACACTGTTCTTTTTCTCAATCTCGCACTCCAAAAAGCAATATGAAACGTTGCACTCTCTCTCCTCCAAGGACGGTGCTAGGCAGGAATTGTCTTGCTGGTCCTCACTTGCCCTGGCAGTCATTGCAGATAAACAGCAAGACTCGGTCTCTGCTCTTTCGTAGCCTTGCAAACAGACACAGAGCTTTTTCTCAATCTCGCACTCCAAAAAGCAAAATGAAACGTTGCACTCTCTCTCCTCCAAGGAAGGTGCTAGGCAGGAATGGTCTTGCTGGTCCTCACTTGCCCTGGCAGTCATTGCAGATAAACAGCAAGACTGGGGCTCTGCTCTTTCCTAGCCTTGCAAACAGCCAAAGCAGTTTGTCTCCCTCGTGAGCGCCAAAATGCTAAATTGAAACGTTGCACTCTCTCTCCTCCAAGGAAGGTGCTAGGCAGGAATTGTCTTGCTGGTCCTCACTTGCCCTGGCAGTCATTGCAGATAAAGAGCAAGACTGGGGCTCTGCTCTTTCCTAGCCTTGCAAACAGCAAAAGAAGTTCGTCTCCCTCGTGAGCGCAAAAATGCTAAAATGAATCGTTGCACTCTCTCTCCTCCAAGGAAGGTGCTAGGCAGGAATTGTCTTGCTGGTCCTCACTTGCCCTGGCAGTCATTGCAGATAAACAGCAAGACTCGGTCTCTGCTCTTTCCTAGCCTTGCAAACAGACACTGAGCTTTTTCTCAATCTCGCACTCCAAAAAGATAAATGAAACGTTGCACTCTCTCTCCTCCAAGGAAGGTGCTAGGCAGGAATTGTCTTGCTGGTCCTCACTTGCCCTGGCAGTCATTGCAGATAAACAGCAAGACTGGGGCTCTGCTCTTTCCTAGCCTTGCAAACAGCCAAAGCAGTTTGTCTCCCTCGTGAGCGCAAAAATGCTAAAATGAAACGTTGCACTCTCTCTCCTCCAAGGAAGGTGCTCGGCAGGAATTGTCTTGCTGGTCCTCACTTGCCCTGGCAGTCATTGCAGATAAGCAGCAAGACTGGGGCTCTGCTCTTTCATAACCTTGCAAACAGCAAAAGCAGTTTGTCTCCCTTGTTAGCGCCAAAATGCTAAAATGAAACGTTGCACTCTCTCTCCTCCAAGGAAGGTGCTAGGCAGGAATTGTCTTGCTGGTCCTCACTTGCCCTGGCAGTCATTGCAGATAAACAGCAAGACTCGGTCTCTGCTCTTTCCTAGCCTTGCAAACAGACACTGAGCTTTTTCTCAATCTCGCACTCCAAAAAGCAAAATGAAACGTTGCACTCTCTCTCCTCCAAGGAAGGTGCTAGGCAGGAATTGTCTTGCTGGTCCTCACTTGCCCTGGCAGTCATTGCAGATAAACAGCAAGACTGGGGCTCTGCTCTTTCCTAGCCTTGCAAACAGCCAAAGCAGATTGTCTCCCTCGTGAGCGCCAAAATGCTAAAATGAAACGTTGCACTCTCTCTCCTCCAAGGAAGGTGCTAGGCAGGAATGTCTTGCTGGTCCTCACTTGCCCTGGCAGTCATTGCAGATAAACAGCAAGACTGGGGCTCTGCTCTTTCCTAGCCTTGCAAACAGCAAAAGCAGTTTGTCTCCCTTGTGAGCGCCAAAATGCTAAAATGAAACGTTGCACTCTCTCTCCTCCAAGGAAGGTGTTAGGCAGGAATTGTCTTGATGGTCCTCACTTGCCCTGGCAGTCATTGCAGATAAACAGCAAGACTGGGGCTCTGCTCTTTCCTAGCCTTGCAAACAGCCAAAGCAGTTTGTCTCCCTCGTGAGCGCCAAAATGCTAAAATGAAACGTTGCACTCTCTCTCCTCCAAGGAAAGTGCTAGGCAGGAATTGTCTTGCTGGTCCTCACTTGCCCTGGCAGTCATTGCAGATAAACAGCAAGACTCGGTCTCTGCTCTTTCCTAGCCTTGCAAACAGACACTGTTCTTTTTCTCAATCTCGCACTCCAAAAAGCAAAATGAAACGTTGCACTCTCTCTCCTCCAAGGAAGGTGCTAGGCAGGTATTGTCTTGCTGGTCCTCACTTGCCCTGGCAGTCATTGCAGATAAACAGCAAGACTGGGGCTCTGCTCTTTCCTAGCCTTGCAAAGAGCCAAAGCAGTTTGTCTCCCGCGTGAGCGCCAAAATGCTAAAATGAAACGTTGCACTCTCTCTCCTCCAAGGAAGGTGCTAGGCAGGAATTGTCTTGCTGGTCCTCACTTGCCCTGGCAGTCATTGCAGATAAACAGCAAGAATGGGGCTCTGCTCTTTCCTAGCCTTGCAAACAGCCAAAGCAGTTCGTCTCCCTCGTGAGCGCCAAAATGCTAAAATGAAACGTTGCACTCTCCCTCCTCCAAGGAAGGTGCTAGGCAGGAATTGTCTTGCTGGTCCTCACTTGCCCTGGCAGTCATTGCAGATAAACAGCAAGACTGGGGCTCTGCTCTTTCCTAGCCTTGCAAACAGCCAAAGCAGTTCGTCTCCCTCGTGAGCGCCAAAATGCTAAAATGAAACGTTGCACTCTCCCTCCTCCAAGGAAGGTGCTAGGCAGGAATTGTCTTGCTGGTCCTCACTTGCCCTGGCAGTCATTGCAGATAAACAGCAAGACTGGGGCTCTGCTCTTTCCTAGCCTTGCAAACAGCAAAAGAAGTTCGTCTCCCTTGTGAGCGCCAAAATGCTAAAATGAATCGTTGCACTCTCTCTCCTCCAAGGAAGGTGCTAGGCAGGAATTGTCTTGCTGGTCCTCGCTTGCCCTGGCAGTCATTGCAGATAAACAGCAAGACTCGGTCTCTGCTCTTTCCTACCCTTGCAAACAGACACTGTTCTTTTTCTCAATCTCGCACTCCAAAAAGCCAAATGAAACGTTGCACTCTCTCTCCTCCAAGGAAGGTGCTAGACTGGAATTGTCTTGCTGGTCCTCACTTGCCCAGGCAGTCATTGCAGATAAACAGCAAGACTCGGTCTCTGCTCTTTCCTACCCTTGCAAACAGCAAAAGCAGTTTGTCTCCCTTGTGAGCGCCAAAATGCTAAAATGAAACGTTGCACTCTCTCTCCTCCAAGGAAGGTGCTAGGCAGGAAATGTCTTGCTGGTCCTCACTTGCCCTGGCAGTCATTGCAGATAAACAGCAAGACTCGGTCTCTGCTCTTTCCTACCCTTGCAAACAGACACTGTTCTTTTTCTCAATCTCGCACTCCAAAAAGCAAAATGAAACGTTGCACTCTCTCTCCTCCAAGGAAGGTGCTAGGCAGGAATTGTCTTGCTGGTCCTCACTTGCCCTGGCAGTCATTGCAGATAAACAGCAAGACTGGGGCTCTGCTCTTTCCTAGCCTAGTAAACAGCAACAGAAGTTCGTCTCCCTCGTGAGCGCCAAAATGCTAAAATGAAACGTTGCACTCTCTCTCCTCCAAGGAAGGTGCTAGGCAGGAATTGTCTTGCTGGTCCTCACTTGCCCTGGCAGTCATTGCAGATAAACAGCAAGACTGGGGCTCTGCTCTTTCCTAGCCTTGCAAACAGCAAAAGCAGTTTGTCTCCCTTGTGAGCGCCAAAATGCTAAAATGAAACGTTGCACTCTCTCTCCTCCAAGGAAGGTGCTAGGCAGGAATTGTCTTGATGGTCCTCACTTGCCCTGGCAGTCATTGCAGATAAACAGCAAGACTGGGGCTCTGCTCTTTCCTAGCCTTGCAAACAGCCAAAGCAGTTTGTCTCCCTCGTGAGCGCCAAAATGCTAAAATGAAACGTTGCACTCTCTCTCCTCCAAGGAAGGTGCTAGGCAGGAATTGTCTTGCTGGTCCTCACTTGCCCTGGCAGTCATTGCAGATAAACAGCAAGACTCGGTCTCTGCTCTTTCCTACCCTTGCAAACAGACACTGTTCTTTTTCTCAATCTCGCACTCCAAAAAGCAAAATGAAACGTTGCACTCTCTCTCCTCCAAGGAAGGTGCTAGACTGGAATTGTCTTGCTGGTCCTCACTTGCCCTGGCAGTCATTGCAGATAAACAGCAAGACTCGGTCTCTGCTCTTTCCTACCCTTGCAAACAGCAAAAGCAGTTTGTCTCCCTTGTGAGCGCCAAAATGCTAAAATGAAACGTTGCACTCTCTCTCCTCCAAGGAAGGTGCTAGGCTGGAATTGTCTTGATGGTCCTCACTTGCCCTGGCAGTCATTGCAGATAAACAGCAAGACTGGGGCTCTGCTCTTTCCTAGCCTTGCAAACAGCCAAAGCAGTTTGTCTCCCTTGTGAGCGCCAAAATGCTAAAATGAAACGTTGCACTCTCTCTCCTCCAAGGAAGGTGCTAGGCAGGAATTGTCTTGCTGGTCCTCACTTGCCCTGGCAGTCATTGCAGATAAACAGCAAGACTCGGTCTCTGCTCTTTCCTACCCTTGCAAACAGACACTGTTCTTTTTCTCAATCTCGCACTCCAAAAAGCAATATGAAACGTTGCACTCTCTCTCCTCCAAGGACGGTGCTAGGCAGGAATTGTCTTGCTGGTCCTCACTTGCCCTGGCAGTCATTGCAAATAAACAGCAAGACTCGGTCTCTGCTCTTTCGTAGCCTTGCAAACAGACACAGAGCTTTTTCTCAATCTCGCACTCCAAAAAGCAAAATGAAACGTTGCACTCTCTCTCCTCCAAGGAAGGTGCTAGGCAGGAATGGTCTTGCTGGTCCTCACTTGCCCTGGCAGTCATTGCAGATAAACAGCAAGACTGGGGCTCTGCTCTTTCCTAGCCTTGCAAACAGCCAAAGCAGTTTGTCTCCCTCGTGAGCGCCAAAATGCTAAATTGAAACGTTGCACTCTCTCTCCTCCAAGGAAGGTGCTAGGCAGGAATTGTCTTGCTGGTCCTCACTTGCCCTGGCAGTCATTGCAGATAAAGAGCAAGACTGGGGCTCTGCTCTTTCCTAGCCTTGCAAACAGCAAAAGAAGTTCGTCTCCCTCGTGAGCGCAAAAATGCTAAAATGAATCGTTGCACTCTCTCTCCTCCAAGGAAGGTGCTAGGCAGGAATTGTCTTGCTGGTCCTCACTTGCCCTGGCAGTCATTGCAGATAAACAGCAAGACTCGGTCTCTGCTCTTTCCTAGCCTTGCAAACAGACACTGAGCTTTTTCTCAATCTCGCAATCCAAAAAGATAAATGAAACGTTGCACTCTCTCTCCTCCAAGGAAGGTGCTAGGCAGGAATTGTCTTGCTGGTCCTCACTTGCCCTGGCAGTCATTGCAGATAAACAGCAAGACTGGGGCTCTGCTCTTTCCTAGCCTTGCAAACAGCCAAAGCAGTTTGTCTCCCTCGTGAGCGCCAAAATGCTAAAATGAAACGTTGCACTCTCTCTCCTCCAAGGAAGGTGCTCGGCAGGAATTGTCTTGCTGGTCCTCACTTGCCCTGGCAGTCATTGCAGATAAGCAGCAAGACTGGGGCTCTGCTCTTTCATAACCTTGCAAACAGCAAAAGCAGTTTGTCTCCCTTGTTAGCGCCAAAATGCTAAAATGAAACGTTGCACTCTCTCTCCTCCAAGGAAGGTGCTAGGCAGGAATTGTCTTGCTGGTCCTCACTTGCCCTGGCAGTCATTGCAGATAAACAGCAAGACTCGGTCTCTGCTCTTTCCTAGCCTTGCAAACAGACACTGAGCTTTTTCTCAATCTCGCACTCCAAAAAGCAAAATGAAACGTTGCACTCTCTCTCCTCCAAGGAAGGTGCTAGGCAGGAATTGTCTTGCTGGTCCTCACTTGCCCTGGCAGTCATTGCAGATAAACAGCAAGACTGGGGCTCTGCTCTTTCCTAGCCTTGCAAACAGCCAAAGCAGATTGTCTCCCTCGTGAGCGCCAAAATGCTAAAATGAAACGTTGCACTCTCTCTCCTCCAAGGAAGGTGCTAGGCAGGAATGTCTTGCTGGTCCTCACTTGCCCTGGCAGTCATTGCAGATAAACAGCAAGACTGGGGCTCTGCTCTTTCCTAGCCTTGCAAACAGCAAAAGCAGTTTGTCTCCCTTGTGAGCGCCAAAATGCTAAAATGAAACGTTGCACTCTCTCTCCTCCAAGGAAGGTGTTAGGCAGGAATTGTCTTGATGGTCCTCACTTGCCCTGGCAGTCATTGCAGATAAACAGCAAGACTGGGGCTCTGCTCTTTCCTAGCCTTGCAAACAGCCAAAGCAGTTTGTCTCCCTCGTGAGCGCCAAAATGCTAAAATGAAACGTTGCACTCTCTCTCCTCCAAGGAAGGTGCTAGGCAGGAATTGTCTTGCTGGTCCTCACTTGCCCTGGCAGTCATTGCAGATAAACAGCAAGACTCGGTCTCTGCTCTTTCGTAGCCTTGCAAACAGACACTGTTCTTTTTCTCAATCTCGCACTCCAAAAAGCAAAATGAAACGTTGCACTCTCTCTCCTCCAAGGAAGGTGCTAGACTGGAATTGTCTTGCTGGTCCTCACTTGCCCTGGCAGTCATTGCAGATAAACAGCAAGACTCGGTCTCTGCTCTTTCCTACCCTTGCAAACAGCAAAAGCAGTTTGTCTCCCTTGTGAGCGCCAAAATGCTAAAATGAAACGTTGCACTCTCTCTCCTCCAAGGAAGGTGCTAGGCAGGAAATGTCTTGCTGGTCCTCACTTGCCCTGGCAGTCATTGCAGATAAACAGCAAGACTCGGT
Source organism: Phaethon aethereus (assembly GCF_964289735.1). Classification (NCBI taxonomy): domain Eukaryota; kingdom Metazoa; phylum Chordata; class Aves; order Phaethontiformes; family Phaethontidae; genus Phaethon; species Phaethon aethereus. Next base: position 166,606 of record NW_028114240.1, on the reverse strand, counting down.
CTCTGCTCTTTCCTACCCTTGCAAACAGACACTGTTCTTTTTCTCAATCTCGCACTCCAAAAAGCAATATGAAACGTTGCACTCTCTCTCCTCCAAGGACGGTGCTAGGCAGGAATTGTCTTGCTGGTCCTCACTTGCCCTGGCAGTCATTGCAGATAAACAGCAAGACTGGGGCTCTGCTCTTTCCTACCCTTGCAAACAGACACTGTTCTTTTTCTCAATCTCGCACTCCAAAAAGCAAAATGAAACGTTGCACTCTCTCTCCTCCAAGGAAGGTGCTAGGCAGGAATTGTCTTGCTGGTCCTCACTTGCCCTGGCAGTCATTGCAGATAAACAGCAAGACTCGGTCTCTGCTCTTTCCTACCCTTGCAAACAGCAAAAGCAGTTTGACTCCCTTGTGAGCGCCAAAATGCTAAAATGAAACGTTGCACTCTCTCTCCTCCAAGGAAGGTGCTAGGCAGGAAATGTCTTGCTGGTCCTCACTTGCCCTGGCAGTCATTGCAGATAAACAGCAAGACTGGGGCTCTGCTCTTTCCTAGCCTTGCAAACAGGCACTCTGCTTTTTCTCAGTCTCGCACACCAAAAATCAAAATGAAACGTTGCACTCTTTCTCCTCCAAGGAAGGTGCTAGGCAGGAATTGTCTTGCTGGTCCTCACTTCCCCTGGCAGTCATTCCAGATAAACAGCAAGACTGGGGCTCTGCTCTTTCCTAGCCTTGCAAACAGCAAAAGCAGTTTGTCTCCCTTGTGAGCGCCAAAATGCTAAAATGAAACGTTGCACTCTCTCTCCTCCAAGGAAGGTGCTAGGCAGGAATTGTCTTGATGGTCCTCACTTGCCCTGCAGTCATTGCAGATAAACAGCAAGACTCGGTCTCTGCTCTTTCCTACCCTTGCAAACAGACACTGTGCTTTTTCTCAATCTCGCACTCCAAAAAGCAAAATGAAACGTTGCACTCTCTCTCCTCCAAGGAAGGTGCTAGGCAGGAATTGTCTTGCTGGTCCTCACTTGCCCTGGCAGTCATTGCAGATAAACAGCAAGACTGGGGCTCTGCTCTTTCCTAGCCTTGCAAACAGCAACAGAAGTTCGTCTCCCTCGTGAGCGCCAAAATGCTAAAATGAAACGTTGCACTCTCTCTCATCCAATGAAGGTGCTAGGCAGGAATTGTCTTGCTGGTCCTCACTTGCCCTGGCAGTCATTGCAGATAAACAGCAAGACTGGGGCTCTGCTCTTTCCTAGCCTTGCAAACAGCAAAAGAATTTCGTCTCCCTCGTGAGCACCAAAATGCTAAAATGAATCGTTGCACTCTCTCTCCTCCAAGGAAGGTGCTAGGCAGGAATTGTCTTGCTGGTCCTCACTTGCCCTGGCAGTCATTGCAGATAAACAGCAAGACTCGGTCTCTGCTCTTTCCTACCCTTGCAAACAGACACTGTGCTTTTTCTCAATCTCGCACTCCAAAAAGCAAAATGAAACGTTGCACTCTCTCTCCTCCAAGGAAGGTGCTAGGCAGGAATTGTCTTGCTGGTCCTCACTTGCCCTGGCAGTCATTGCAGATAAACAGCAAGACTGGGGCTCTGCTCTTTCCTAGCCTTGCAAACAGCCAAAGCAGATTGTCTCCCTCGTGAGCGCCAAAATGCTAAAATGAAACGTTGCACTCTCTCTCCTCCAAGGAAGGTGCTAGGCAGGAATGTCTTGCTGGTCCTCACTTGCCCTGGCAGTCATTGCAGATAAACAGCAAGACTGGGGCTCTGCTCTTTCCTAGCCTTGCAAACAGCAAAAGCAGTTTGTCTCCCTTGTGAGCGCCAAAATGCTAAAATGAAACGTTGCACTCTCTCTCCTCCAAGGAAGGTGTTAGGCAGGAATTGTCTTGATGGTCCTCACTTGCCCTGGCAGTCATTGCAGATAAACAGCAAGACTGGGGCTCTGCTCTTTCCTAGCCTTGCAAACAGCCAAAGCAGTTTGTCTCCCTCGTGAGCGCCAAAATGCTAAAATGAAACGTTGCACTCTCTCTCCTCCAAGGAAGGTGCTAGGCAGGAATTGTCTTGCTGGTCCTCACTTGCCCTGGCAGTCATTGCAGATAAACAGCAAGACTCGGTCTCTGCTCTTTCGTAGCCTTGCAAACAGACACTGTTCTTTTTCTCAATCTCGCACTCCAAAAAGCAAAATGAAACGTTGCACTCTCTCTCCTCCAAGGAAGGTGCTAGACTGGAATTGTCTTGCTGGTCCTCACTTGCCCTGGCAGTCATTGCAGATAAACAGCAAGACTCGGTCTCTGCTCTTTCCTACCCTTGCAAACAGCAAAAGCAGTTTGTCTCCCTTGTGAGCGCCAAAATGCTAAAATGAAACGTTGCACTCTCTCTCCTCCAAGGAAGGTGCTAGGCAGGAAATGTCTTGCTGGTCCTCACTTGCCCTGGCAGTCATTGCAGATAAACAGCAAGACTCGGTCTCTGCTCTTTCCTACCCTTGCAAACAGACACTGTTCTTTTTCTCAATCTCGCACTCCAAAAAGCAATATGAAACGTTGCACTCTCTCTCCTCCAAGGACGGTGCTAGGCAGGAATTGTCTTGCTGGTCCTCACTTGCCCTGGCAGTCATTGCAGATAAACAGCAAGACTGGGGCTCTGCTCTTTCCTACCCTTGCAAACAGACACTGTTCTTTTTCTCAATCTCGCACTCCAAAAAGCAAAATGAAACGTTGCACTCTCTCTCCTCCAAGGAAGGTGCTAGGCAGGAATTGTCTTGCTGGTCCTCACTTGCCCTGGCAGTCATTGCAGATAAACAGCAAGACTCGGTCTCTGCTCTTTCCTACCCTTGCAAACAGCAAAAGCAGTTTGACTCCCTTGTGAGCGCCAAAATGCTAAAATGAAACGTTGCACTCTCTCTCCTCCAAGGAAGGTGCTAGGCAGGAAATGTCTTGCTGGTCCTCACTTGCCCTGGCAGTCATTGCAGATAAACAGCAAGACTGGGGCTCTGCTCTTTCCTAGCCTTGCAAACAGGCACTCTGCTTTTTCTCAGTCTCGCACACCAAAAATCAAAATGAAACGTTGCACTCTTTCTCCTCCAAGGAAGGTGCTAGGCAGGAATTGTCTTGCTGGTCCTCACTTGCCCTGGCAGTCATTGCAGATAAACAGCAAGACTGGGGCTCTGCTCTTTCCTAGCCTTGCAAACAGCCAAAGCAGTTCGTCTCCCTCGTGAGCGCCAAAATGCTAAAATGAAACGTTGCACTCTCTCTCCTCCAAGGAAGGTGCTAGGCAGGAATTGTCTTGCTGGTCCTCACTTCCCCTGGCAGTCATTCCAGATAAACAGCAAGACTGGGGCTCTGCTCTTTCCTAGCCTTGCAAACAGCAAAAGCAGTTTGTCTCCCTTGTGAGCGCCAAAATGCTAAAATGAAACGTTGCACTCTCTCTCCTCCAAGGAAGGAGCTAGGCAGGAATTGTCTTGATGGTCCTCACTTGCCCTGCAGTCATTGCAGATAAACAGCAAGACTCGGTCTCTGCTCTTTCCTACCCTTGCAAACAGACACTGTGCTTTTTCTCAATCTCGCACTCCAAAAAGCAAAATGAAACGTTGCACTCTCTCTCCTCCAAGGAAGGTGCTAGGCAGGAATTGTCTTGCTGGTCCTCACTTGCCCTGGCAGTCATTGCAGATAAACAGCAAGACTGGGGCTCTGCTCTTTCCTAGCCTTGCAAACAGCAACAGAAGTTCGTCTCCCTCGTGAGCGCCAAAATGCTAAAATGAAACGTTGCACTCTCTCTCATCCAATGAAGGTGCTAGGCAGGAATTGTCTTGCTGGTCCTCACTTGCCCTGGCAGTCATTGCAGATAAACAGCAAGACTGGGGCTCTGCTCTTTCCTAGCCTTGCAAACAGCAAAAGAATTTCGTCTCCCTCGTGAGCACCAAAATGCTAAAATGAATCGTTGCACTCTCTCTCCTCCAAGGAAGGTGCTAGGCAGGAATTGTCTTGCTGGTCCTCACTTGCCCTGGCAGTCATTGCAGATAAACAGCAAGACTCGGTCTCTGCTCTTTCCTACCCTTGCAAACAGACACTGTGCTTTTTCTCAATCTCGCACTCCAAAAAGCAAAATGAAACGTTGCACTCTCTCTCCTCCAAGGAAGGTGCTAGGCAGGAATTGTCTTGCTGGTCCTCACTTGCCCTGGCAGTCATTGCAGATAAACAGCAAGACTCGGTCTCTGCTCTTTCAAACCCTTGCAAACAGCAAAAGCAGTTTGACTCCCTTGTGAGCGCCAAAATGCTAAAATGAAACGTTGCACTCTCTCTCCTCCAAGGAAGGTGCTAGGCAGGAAATGTCTTGCTGGTCCTCACTTGCCCTGGCAGTCATTGCAGATAAACAGCAAGATTCGGTCTCTGCTCTTTCCTACCCTTGCAAACAGACACTGTTCTTTTTCTCAATCTCGCACTCCAAAAAGCAAAATGAAACGTTGCACTCTCTCTCCTCCAAGGACGGTGCTAGGCAGGAATTGTCTTGCTGGTCGTCACTTGCCCTGGCAGTCATTGCAGATAAACAGCAAGACTGGGGCTCTTCTCTTTCCTAGCCTAGCAAACAGCAACAGAAGTTCGTCTCCCTCGTGAGCGCCAAAATGCTAAAATGAAACGTTGCACTCTCTCTCCTCCAAGGAAGGTGCTAGGCAGGAATTGTCTTGCTGGTCCTCACTTGCCCTGGCAGTCATTGCAGATAAACAGCAAGACAGGGGCTCTGCTCTTTCCTAGCCTTGCAAACAGCAAAAGCAGTTTGTCTCCCTTGTGAGCGCCAAAATGCTAAAATGAAACGTTGCACTCTCTCTCCTCCAAGGAAGGTGCTAGGCAGGAATTGTCTTGCTGGTCCTCACTTGCCCTGGCAGTCATTGCAGATAAACAGCAAGACTGGGGCTCTGCTCTTTCCTAGCCTTGCAAACAGCCAAAGCAATTTGTCTCCCTCGTGAGCGCCAAAATGCTAAAATGAAACGTTGCACTCTCTCTCCTCCAAGGAAGGTGCTAGGCAGGAATTGTCTTGCTGGTCGTCACTTGCCCTGGCAGTCATTGCAGATAAACAGCAAGACAGGGGCTCTGCTCTTTCCTAGCCTTGCAAACAGCAAAAGAAGTTCGTCTCCCTCGTGACCGCCAAAATACTAAAATGAAACGTTGCACTCTCTCTCCTCCAAGGAAGGTGCTAGGCAGGAATTGTCTTGCTGGTCCTCACTTGCCCTGGCAGTCATTGCAGATAAACAGCAAGACTCGGTCTCTGCTCTTTCCTAGCCTTGCAAACAGACACTGTTCTTTTTCTCAATCTCGCACTCCAAAAAGCAAAATGAAACGTTGCACTCTCTCTCCTCCAAGGAAGGTGCTAGGCAGGAATTGTCTTGCTGGTCCTCACTTGCCCTGGCAGTCATTGCAGATAAACAGCAAGACTGGGGCTCTGCTCTTTCCTAGCCTTGCAAAGAGCCAAAGCAGTTTGTCTCCCGCGTGAGCGCCAAAATGCTAAAATGAAACGTTGCACTCTCTCTCATCCAATGAAGGTGCTAGGCAGGAATTGTCTTGCTGGTCCTCACTTGCCCTGGCAGTCATTGCAGATAAACAGCAAGACTGGGGCTCTGCTCTTTCCTAGCCTTGCAAACAGCAAAAGAATTTCGTCTCCCTCGTGAGCACCAAAATGCTAAAATGAATCGTTGCACTCTCTCTCCTCCAAGGAAGGTGCTAGGCAGGAATTGTCTTGCTGGTCCTCACTTGCCCTGGCAGTCATTGCAGATAAACAGCAAGACTCGGTCTCTGCTCTTTCCTACCCTTGCATACACACACTGTGCTTTTTCTCAATCTCGCACTCCAAAAAGCAAAATGAAACGTTGCACTCTCTCTCCTCCAAGGAAGGTGCTAGGCAGGAATTGTCTTGCTGGTCCTCACTTGCCCTGGCAGTCATTGCAGATAAACAGCAAGACTCGGTCTCTGCTCTTTCAAACCCTTGCAAACAGCAAAAGCAGTTTGACTCCCTTGTGAGCGCCAAAATGCTAAAATGAAACGTTGCACTCTCTCTCCTCCAAGGAAGGTGCTAGGCAGGAAATGTCTTGCTGGTCCTCACTTGCCCTGGCAGTCATTGCAGATAAACAGCAAGACTGGGGCTCTGCTCTTTCATAGCCTTGCAAACAGCCAAAGCAGTTTGTCTCCCTCGTGAGCGCCAAAATGCTAAAATGAAACGTTGCACTCTCTCTCCTCCAAGGAAGGTGCTAGGCAGTAATTGTCTTGCTGGTCCTCACTTGCCCTGGCAGTCATTGCAGATAAACAGCAAGACTCGGTCTCTGCTCTTTCCTAGCCTTGCAAACAGACACTGTTCTTTTTCTCAATCTCGCACTCCAAAAAGCAAAATGAAACGTTGCACTCTCTCTCCTCCAAGGAAGGTGCTAGGCAGGTATTGTCTTGCTGGTCCTCACTTGCCCTGGCAGTCATTGCAGATAAACAGCAAGACTGGGGCTCTGCTCTTTCCTAGCCTTGCAAAGAGCCAAAGCAGTTTGTCTCCCGCGTGAGCGCCAAAATGCTAAAATGAAACGTTGCACTCTCTCTCCTCCAAGGAAGGTGCTAGGCAGGAATTGTCTTGCTGGTCCTCACTTGTCCTGGCAGTCATTGCAGATAAACAGCAAGACTGGGGCTCTGCTCTTTCCTAGCCTTGCAAACAGCCAAAGCAGTTCGTCTCCCTCGTGAGCGCCAAAATGCTAAAATGAAACGTTGCACTCTCCCTCCTCCAAGGAAGGTGCTAGGCAGGAATTGTCTTGCTGGTCCTCACTTGCCCTGGCAGTCATTGCAGATAAACAGCAAGACTGGGGCTCTGCTCTTTCCTAGCCTTGCAAACAGCCAAAGCAGTTCGTCTCCCTCGTGAGCGCCAAAATGCTAAAATGAAACGTTGCACTCTCCCTCCTCCAAGGAAGGTGCTAGGCAGGAATTGTCTTGCTGGTCCTCACTTGCCCTGGCAGTCATTGCAGATAAACAGCAAGACTGGGGCTCTGCTCTTTCCTAGCCTTGCAAACAGCAAAAGAAGTTCGTCTCCCTTGTGAGCGCCAAAATGCTAAAATGAATCGTTGCACTCTCTCTCCTCCAAGGAAGGTGCTAGGCAGGAATTGTCTTGCTGGTCCTCGCTTGCCCTGGCAGTCATTGCAGATAAACAGCAAGACTCGGTCTCTGCTCTTTCCTACCCTTGCAAACAGACACTGTTCTTTTTCTCAATCTCGCACTCCAAAAAGCAAAATGAAACGTTGCACTCTCTCTCCTCCAAGGAAGGTGCTAGACTGGAATTGTCTTGCTGGTCCTCACTTGCCCAGGCAGTCATTGCAGATAAACAGCAAGACTCGGTCTCTGCTCTTTCCTACCCTTGCAAACAGCAAAAGCAGTTTGTCTCCCTTGTGAGCGCCAAAATGCTAAAATGAAACGTTGCACTCTCTCTCCTCCAAGGAAGGTGCTAGGCAGGAAATGTCTTGCTGGTCCTCACTTGCCCTGGCAGTCATTGCAGATAAACAGCAAGACTCGGTCTCTGCTCTTTCCTACCCTTGCAAACAGACACTGTTCTTTTTCTCAATCTCGCACTCCAAAAAGCAAAATGAAACGTTGCACTCTCTCTCCTCCAAGGAAGGTGCTAGGCAGGAATTGTCTTGCTGGTCCTCACTTGCCCTGGCAGTCATTGCAGATAAACAGCAAGACTGGGGCTCTGCTCTTTCCTAGCCTAGTAAACAGCAACAGAAGTTCGTCTCCCTCGTGAGCGCCAAAATGCTAAAATGAAACGTTGCACTCTCTCTCCTCCAAGGAAGGTGCTAGGCAGGAATTGTCTTGATGGTCCTCACTTGCCCTGGCAGTCATTGCAGATAAACAGCAAGACTGGGGCTCTGCTCTTTCCTAGCCTTGCAAACAGCCAAAGCAGTTTGTCTCCCTTGTGAGCGCCAAAATGCTAAAATGAAACGTTGCACTCTCTCTCCTCCAAGGAAGGTGCTAGGCAGGAATTGTCTTGATGGTCCTCACTTGCCCTGGCAGTCATTGCAGATAAACAGCAAGACTGGGGCTCTGCTCTTTCCTAGCCTTGCAAACAGCCAAATCAGTTTGTCTCCCTCGTGAGCGCCAAAATGCTAAAATGAAACGTTGCACTCTCTCTCCTCCAAGGAAGGTGCTAGGCAGGAATTGTCTTGCTGGTCCTCACTTGCCCTGGCAGTCATTGCAGATAAACAGCAAGACTCGGTCTCTGCTCTTTCCTAGCCTTGCAAACAGACACTGTTCTTTTTCTCAATCTCGCACTCCAAAAAGCAAAATGAAACGTTGCACTCTCTCTCCTCCAAGGAAGGTGCTAGGCAGGTATTGTCTTGCTGGTCCTCACTTGCCCTGGCAGTCATTGCAGATAAACAGCAAGACTGGGGCTCTGCTCTTTCCTAGCCTTGCAAAGAGCCAAAGCAGTTTGTCTCCCGCGTGAGCGCCAAAATGCTAAAATGAAACGTTGCACTCTCTCTCCTCCAAGGAAGGTGCTAGGCAGGAATTGTCTTGCTGGTCCTCACTTGTCCTGGCAGTCATTGCAGATAAACAGCAAGACTGGGGCTCTGCTCTTTCCTAGCCTTGCAAACAGCCAAAGAAGTTCGTCTCCCTCGTGAGCGCCAAAATGCTAAAATGAAACGTTGCACTCTCCCTCCTCCAAGGAAGGTGCTAGGCAGGAATTGTCTTGCTGGTCCTCACTTGCCCTGGCAGTCATTGCAGATAAACAGCAAGACTGGGGCTCTGCTCTTTCCTAGCCTTGCAAACAGCAAAAGAAGTTCGTCTCCCTTGTGAGCGCCAAAATGCTAAAATGAATCGTTGCACTCTCTCTCCTCCAAGGAAGGTGCTAGGCAGGAATTGTCTTGCTGGTCCTCGCTTGCCCTGGCAGTCATTGCAGATAAACAGCAAGACTCGGGCTCTGCTCTTTCCTACCCTTGCAAACAGACACTGTTCTTTTTCTCAATCTCGCACTCCAAAAAGCCAAATGAAACGTTGCACTCTCTCTCCTCCAAGGAAGGTGCTAGACTGGAATTGTCTTGCTGGTCCTCACTTGCCCAGGCAGTCATTGCAGATAAACAGCAAGACTCGGTCTCTGCTCTTTCCTACCCTTGCAAACAGCAAAAGCAGTTTGTCTCCCTTGTGAGCGCCAAAATGCTAAAATGAAACGTTGCACTCTCTCTCCTCCAAGGAAGGTGCTAGGCAGGAAATGTCTTGCTGGTCCTCACTTGCCCTGGCAGTCATTGCAGATAAACAGCAAGACTCGGTCTCTGCTCTTTCCTACCCTTGCAAACAGACACTGTTCTTTTTCTCAATCTCGCACTCCAAAAAGCAAAATGAAACGTTGCACTCTCTCTCCTCCAAGGAAGGTGCTAGGCAGGAATTGTCTTGCTGGTCCTCACTTGCCCTGGCAGTCATTGCAGATAAACAGCAAGACTGGGGCTCTGCTCTTTCCTAGCCTAGTAAACAGCAACAGAAGTTCGTCTCCCTCGTGAGCGCCAAAATGCTAAAATGAAACGTTGCACTCTCTCTCCTCCAAGGAAGGTGCTAGGCTGGAATTGTCTTGATGGTCCTCACTTGCCCTGGCAGTCATTGCAGATAAACAGCAAGACTCGGGCTCTGCTCTTTCCTAGCCTTGCAAAGAGCCAAAGCAGTTCGTCTCCCTCGTGAGCGCCAAAATGCTAAAATGAAACGTTGCACTCTCTCTCCTCCAAGGAAGGTGCTAGGCAGGAATTGTCTTGCTGGTCCTCACTTGCCCTGGCAGTCATTGCAGATAAACAGCAAGACTCGGTCTCTGCTCTTTCCTACCCATGCAAACAGACACTGTGCTTTTTCTCAATCTCGCACTCCAAAAAGCAAAATGAAACGTTGCACTCTCTCTCCTCCAAGGAAGGTGCTAGGCAGGAATTGTCTTGCTGGTCCTCACTTGCCCTGGCAGTCATTGCAGATAAACAGCAAGACTAGGGCTCTGCTCTTTCCTAGCCTTTCAAACAGCAAAAGAAGTTTGTCTCCCTCGTGAGCGCCAAAATGCTAAAATGAAACGTTGCACTCTCTCTCGTCCAAGGAAGGTGCTAGGCAGGAGTTGTCTTGCTGGTCCTCACTTGCCCTGGCAGTCATTGCAGATAAACAGCGAGACTCAGACTCTGCTCTTTCCTAGCCTTGCAAACAGCAAAAGCAGTTTGTCTCCCTTGTGAGCGCCAAAATGCTAAAATGAAACGTTGCACTCTCTCTCGTCCAAGGAAGGTGCTAGGCAGGAATTGTCTTGCTGGTCCTCACTTGCCCTGGCAGTCATTGCAGATAAACAGCAAGACTGGGGCTCTGCTCTTTCCTAGCCTTGCAAACAGCAAAAGAAGTTCGTCTCCCTCGTGAGCGCCAAAATGCTAAAATGAAACGTTGCACTCTCTCTCCTCCAAGGAAGGTGCTAGGCAGGAATTGTCTTGCTGGTCCTCACTTGCCCTGGCAGTCATTGCAGATAAACAGCAAGACTGGGGCTCTGCTCTTTCCTAGCCTTGCAAAGAGCAAAAGCATTTTGTCTCCCTCGTGAGCGCCAAAATGCTAAAATGAAACGTTGCTCTCTCTCTCCTTCAAGGAAGGTGCTAGGCAGGCATTGTCTTGCTGGTCCTCACTTGCCCTGGCAGTCATTGCAGATAAACAGCAAGACTGGGGCTCTGCTCTTTCCTAGCCTTGCAAACAGCAACAGAAGTTTGTCTCCCTCGTGAGCGCCAAAATGCTAAAATGAAACGTTGCACTCTCTCTCCTCCAAGGAAGGTGCTAGGCAGGAATTGTCTTGCTGGTCCTCACTTGCCCTGGCAGTCATTGCAGATAAACAGCAAGACTCGGTCTCTGCTCTTTCCTACCCATGCAAACAGACACTGTGCTTTTTCTCAATCTCGCACTCCAAAAAGCAAAATGAAACGTTGCACTCTCTCTCGTCCAAGGAAGGTGCTAGGCAGGAATTGTCTTGCTGGTCCTCACTTGCCCTGGCAGTCATTGCAGATAAACAGCAAGACTGGGGCTCTGCTCTTTCCTAGCCTTGCAAACAGCAAAAGCAGTTTGTCTCCCTTGTGAGCGCCAAAATGCTAAAATGAAACGTTGCACTCTCTCTCCTCCAAGGAAGGTGCTAGGCAGGAATTGTCTTGCTGGTCCTCACTTGCCCTGGTACTCATTGCAGATAAACAGCAAGACTGGGGCTCTGCTCTTTCCTAGCCTTGCAAACAGCCAAAGCAGTTTGTCTCCCTCGTGAGCGACAAAATGCTAAAATGAAACGTTGCACTCTCTCTCCTCCAAGGAAGGTGCTAGGCAGGAATTGTCTTGCTGGTCCTCACTTGCCCTGGCAGTCATTGCAGATAAACAGCAAGACTGGGGCTCTGCTCTTTCCTACCCTTGCAAACAGACACTGTGCTTTTTCTCAATCTCGCACTCCAAAAAGCAAAATGAAACGTTGCACTCTCTCTCCTCCAAGGAAGGTGCTAGGCAGGAATTGTCTTGCTGGTCCTCACTTGCCCTGGCAGTCATTGCAGATAAACAGCAAGACTAGGACTCTGCTCTTTCCTACCCTTGCAAACAGCAAAAGAAGTTCGTCTCCCTCGTGAGCGCCAAAATGCTAAAATGAAACGTTGCACTCTCTCTCGTCCAAGGAAGGTGCTAGGCAGGAGTTGTCTTGCTGGTCCTCACTTGCCCTGGCAGTCATTGCAGATAAACAGCGAGACTCAGTCTCTGCTCTTTCCTAGCCTTGCAAACAGCAAAAGCAGTTTGTCTCCCTTGTGAGCGCCAAAATTCTAAAATGAAACGTTGCACTCTCTCTCGTCCAAGGAAGGTGCTAGGCAGGAATTGTCTTGCTGGTCCTCACTTGCCCTGGCAGTCATTGCAGATAAACAGCAAGACTGGGGCTCTGCTCTTTCCTAGCCTTGCAAACAGACACTGTGCTTTTTCTCAATCTCGCACTCCAAAAAGCAAAATGAAACGTTGCACTCTCTCTCGTCCAAGGAAGGTGCTAGGCAGGCATTGTCTTGCTGGTCTTCACTTGCCCTGGCAGTCATTGCAGATAAACAGCAAGACTGGGGCTCTGCTCTTTCCTAGCCTTGCAAACAGCAACAGAAGTTCGTCTCCCTCGTGAGCGCCAAAATGCTAAAATGAAACGTTGCACTCTCTCTCCTCCAAGGAAGGTGCTAGGCAGGAATTGTCTTGCTGGTCCTGACTTGCCCTGGCAGTCATTGCAGATAAACAGCAAGACTCGGGCTATGCTCTTTCCTAGCCTTGCAAAGAGCCAAAGCAGTTCGTCTCCCTCGTGAGCGCCAAAATGCTAAAATGAAACGTTGCACTCTCTCTCCTCCAAGGAAGGTGCTAGGCAGGAATTGTCTTGCTGGTCCTCACTTGCCCTGGCAGTCATTGCAGATAAACAGCAAGACTCGGTCTCTGCTCTTTCCTACCCATGCAAACAGACACTGTGCTTTTTCTCAATCTCGCACTCCAAAAAGCAAAATGAAACGTTGCACTCTCTCTCGTCCAAGGAAGGTGCTAGGCAGGAATTGTCTTGCTGGTCCTCACTTGCCCTGGCAGTCATTGCAGATAAACAGCAAGACTGGGGCTCTGCTCTTTCCTAGCCTTGCAAACAGCAAAAGCAGTTTGTCTCCCTTGTGAGCGCCAAAATGCTAAAATGAAACGTTGCACTCTCTCTCCTCCAAGGAAGGTGCTAGGCAGGAGTTGTCTTGCTGGTCCTCACTTGCCCTGGTACTCATTGCAGATAAACAGCAAGACTAGGGCTCTGCTCTTTCCTAGCCTTGCAAACAGCCAAAGCAGTTTGTCTCCCTCGTGAGCGCCAAAATGCTAAAATGAAACGTTGCACTCTCTCTCGTCCAAGGAAGGTGCTAGGCAGGAATTGTCTTGCTGGTCCTCACTTGCCCTGGCAGTCATTGCAGATAAACAGCAAGACTGGGGCTCTGCTCTTTCCTAGCCTTGCAAACAGCCAAAGCAGTTTGTCTCCCTCGTGAGCGCCAAAATGCTAAATTGAAACGTTGCACTCTCTCTCCTCCAAGGAAGGTGCTAGGCAGGAATTGTCTTGCTGGTCCTCACTTGCCCTGGCAGTCATTGCAGATAAAGAGCAAGACTGGGGCTCTGCTCTTTCCTAGCCTTGCAAACAGCAAAAGAAGTTCGTCTCATTCGTGAGCGCAAAAATGCTAAAATGAATCGTTGCACTCTCTCTCCTCCAAGGAAGGTGCTAGGCAGGAATTGTCTTGCTGGTCCTCACTTGCCCTGGCAGTCATTGCAGATAAACAGCAAGACTCGGTCTCTGCTCTTTCCTAGCCTTGCAAACAGACACTGAGCTTTTTCTCAATCTCGCACTCCAAAAAGATAAATGAAACGTTGCACTCTCTCTCCTCCAAGGAAGGTGCTAGGCAGGAATTGTCTTGCTGGTCCTCACTTGCCCTGGCAGTCATTGCAGATAAACAGCAAGACTGGGGCTCTGCTCTTTCCTAGCCTTGCAAACAGCCAAAGCAGTTTGTCTCCCGCGTGAGCGCCAAAATGCTAAAATGAAACGTTGCACTCTCTCTCCTCCAAGGAAGGTGCTCGGCAGGAATTGTCTTGCTGGTCCTCACTTGCCCTGGCAGTCATTGCAGATAAGCAGCAAGACTGGGGCTCTGCTCTTTCATAGCCTTGCAAACAGCAAAAGCAGTTTGTCTCCCTTGTTAGCGCCAAAATGCTAAAATGAAACGTTGCACTCTCTCTCCTCCAAGGAAGGTGCTAGGCAGGAATTGTCTTGCTGGTCCTCACTTGCCCTGGCAGTCATTGCAGATAAACAGCAAGACTCGGTCTCTGCTCTTTCCTACCCTTGCAAACAGACACTGAGCTTTTTCTCAATCTCGCACTCCAAAAAGCAAAATGAAACGTTGCACTCTCTCTCCTCCAAGGAAGGTGCTAGGCAGGAATTGTCTTGCTGGTCCTCACTTGCCCTGGCAGTCATTGCAGATAAACAGCAAGACTGGGGCTCTGCTCTTTCCTAGCCTTGCAAACAGCCAAAGCAGATTGTCTCCCTCGTGAGCACCAAAATGCTAAAATGAAACGTTGCACTCTCTCTCCTCCAAGGAAGGTGCTAGGCAGGAATTGTCTTGCTGGTCCTCACTTGCCCTGGCAGTCATTGCAGATAAACAGCAAGACTGGGGCTCTGCTCTTTCCTAGCCTTGCAAACAGCAAAAGCAGTTTGTCTCCCTTGTGAACGCCAAAATGCTAAAATGAAACGTTGCACTCTCTCTCCTCCAAGGAAGGTGCTAGGCAGGAATTGTCTTGCTGGTCCTCACTTGCCCTGGCAGTCATTGCAGATAAACAGCAAGACTCGGTCTCTGCTCTTTCGTAGCCTTGCAAACAGACACTGTTCTTTTTCTCAATCTCGCACTCCAAAAAGCAAAATGAAACGTTGCACTCTCTCTCCTCCAAGGAAGGTGCTAGACTGGAATTGTCTTGCTGGTCCTCACTTGCCCTGGCAGTCATTGCAGATAAACAGCAAGACTCGGTCTCTGCTCTTTCCTACCCTTGCAAACAGCAAAAGCAGTTTGTCTCCCTTGTGAGCGCCAAAATGCTAAAATGAAACGTTGCACTCTCTCTCCTCCAAGGAAGGTGCTAGGCAGGAAATGTCTTGCTGGTCCTCACTTGCCCTGGCAGTCATTGCAGATAAACAGCAAGACTCGGTCTCTGCTCTTTCCTACCCTTGCAAACAGACACTGTTCCTTTTCTCAATCTCGCACTCCAAAAAGCAATATGAAACGTTGCACTCTCTCTCCTCCAAGGACGGTGCTAGGCAGGAATTGTCTTGCTGGTCCTCACTTGCCCTGGCAGTCATTGCAGATAAACAGCAAGACTCGGTCTCTGCTCTTTCCTACCCTTGCAAACAGACACTGTTCTTTTTCTCAATCTCGCACTCCAAAAAGCAAAATGAAACGTTGCACTCTCTCTCCTCCAAGGAAGGTGCTAGACTGGAATTGTCTTGCTGGTCCTCACTTGCCCTGGCAGTCATTGCAGATAAACAGCAAGACTCGGTCTCTGCTCTTTCCTACCCTTGCAAACAGCAAAAGCAGTTTGTCTCCCTTGTGAGCGCCAAAATGCTAAAATGAAACGTTGCACTCTCTCTCCTCCAAGGAAGGTGCTAGGCAGGAAATGTCTTGCTGGTCCTCACTTGCCCTGGCAGTCATTGCAGATAAACAGCAAGACTCGGTCTCTGCTCTTTCCTACCCTTGCAAACAGACACTGTTCTTTTTCTCAATCTCGCACTCCAAAAAGCAATATGAAACGTTGCACTCTCTCTCCTCCAAGGACGGTGCTAGGCAGGAATTGTCTTGCTGGTCCTCACTTGCCCTGGCAGTCATTGCAGATAAACAGCAAGACTCGGTCTCTGCTCTTTCCTAGCCTTGCAAACAGACACAGAGCTTTTTCTCAATCTCGCACTCCAAAAAGCCAAATGAAACGTTGCACTCTCTCTCCTCCAAGGAAGGTGCTAGGCAGGAATTGTCTTGCTGGTCCTCACATGCCCTGGCAGTCATTGCAGATAAACAGCAAGACTGGGGCTCTGCTCTTTCCTAGCCTTGCAAACAGCCAAAGCAGTTTGTCTCCCTCGTGAGCGCCAAAATGCTAAATTGAAACGTTGCACTCTCTCTCCTCCAAGGAAGGTGCTAGGCAGGAATTGTCTTGCTGGTCCTCACTTGCCCTGGCAGTCATTGCAGATAAAGAGCAAGACTGGGGCTCTGCTCTTTCCTAGCCTTGCAAACAGCAAAAGAAGTTCGTCTCCCTCGTGAGCGCAAAAATGCTAAAATGAATCGTTGCACTCTCTCTCCTCCAAGGAAGGTGCTAGGCAGGAATTGTCTTGCTGGTCCTCACTTGCCCTGGCAGTCATTGCAGATAAACAGAAAGACTCGGTCTCTGCTCTTTCCTAGCCTTGCAAACAGACACTGAGCTTTTTCTCAATCTCGCACTCCAAAAAGATAAATGAAACGTTGCACTCTCTCTCCTCCAAGGAAGGTGCTAGGCAGGAATTGTCTTGCTGGTCCTCACTTGCCCTGGCAGTCATTGCAGATAGACAGCAAGACTGGGGCTCTGCTCTTTCCTAGCCTTGCAAACAGCAAAAGAAGTTCGTCTCCCTCGTGAGCGCCAAAATGCTAAAATGAAACGTTGCACTCTCTCTCCTCCAAGGAAGGTGCTAGGCAGGAATTGTCTTGCTGGTCCTCACTTGCCCTGGCAGTCATTGCAGATAAACAGCAAGACCTGGGCTCTGCTCTTTCCTAGCCTTGCAAACAGCAAAAGCAGTTTGTCTCCCTTGTGAGCGCCAAAATGCTAAAATGAAACGTTGCACTCTCTCTCCTCCAAGGAAGGTGCTAGGCAGGAATTGTCTTGCTGGTCCTCACTTGCCCTGGCAGTCATTGCAGATAAACAGCAAGACTCGGTCTCTGCTCTTTCCTACCCTTGCAAACAGCGAAAGCATTTTGTCTCCCTTGTGAGCGCCAAAATGCTAAAATGAAACGTTGCACTCTCTCTCCTCCAAGGAAGGTGCTAGGCAGGAAATGTCTTGCTGGTCCTCACTTGCCCTGGCAGTCATTGCAGATAAACAGCAAGACTGGGGCTCTGCTCTTTCCTAGCCTTGCAAACAGACACTGTTCTTTTTCTCAATCTCGCACTCCAAAAAGCAAAATGAAACGTTGCACTCTCTCTCCTCCAAGGACGGTGCTAGGCAGGAATTGTCTTGCTGGTCCTCACTTGCCCTGGCAGTCATTGCAGATAAACAGCAAGACTCGGTCTCTGCTCTTTCCTAGCCTTGCAAACAAACACAGAGCTTTTTCTCAATCTCGCACTCCAAAAAGCAAAATGAAACGTTGCACTCTCTCTCCTCCAAGGAAGGTGCTAGGCAGGAATTGTCTTGCTGGTCCTCACTTGCCCTGGCAGTCATTGCAGATAAACAGCAAGACTGGGGCTCTGCTCTTTCCTAGCCTTGCAAACAGCCAAAGCACTTTGTCTCCCTCGTGAGCGCCAAAATGCTAAATTGAAACGTTGCACTCTCTCTCCTCCAAGGAAGGTGCTAGGCAGGAATTGTCTTGCTGGTCCTCACTTGCCCTGGCAGTCATTGCAGATAAACAGCAAGACTGGGGCTCTGCTCTTTCCTAGCCTTGCAAACAGCAAAAGCAGTTTGTCTCCCTTGTGAGCGCCAAAATGCTAAAATGAAACGTTGCACTCTCTCTCCTCCAAGGAAGGTGCTAGGCAGGAATTGTCTTGATGGTCCTCACTTGCCCTGGCAGTCATTGCAGATAAACAGCAAGACTGGGGCTCTGCTCTTTCCTAGCCTTGCAAACAGCCAAAGCAGTTTGTCTCCCTCGTGAGCGCCAAAATGCTAAAATGAAACGTTGCACTCTCTCTCCTCCAAGGAAGGTGCTAGGCAGGAATTGTCTTGCTGGTCCTCACTTGCCCTGGCAGTCATTGCAGATAAACAGCAAGACTCGGTCTCTGCTCTTTCCTACCCTTGCAAGCAGACACTGTTCTTTTTCTCAATCTCGCACTCCAAAAAGCAAAATGAAACGTTGCACTCTCTCTCCTCCAAGGAAGGTGCTAGACTGGAATTGTCTTGCTGGTCCTCACTTGCCCTGGCAGTCATTGCAGATAAACAGCAAGACTCGGTCTCTGCTCTTTCCTACCCTTGCAAACAGCAAAAGCAGTTTGTCTCCCTTGTGAGCGCCAAAATGCTAAAATGAAACGTTGCACTCTCTCTCCTCCAAGGAAGGAGCTAGGCAGGAAATGTCTTGCTGGTCCTCACTTGCCCTGGCAGTCATTGCAGATAAACAGCAAGACTGGGGCTCTGCTCTTTCCTAGCCTTGCAAGCAGCAAAAGCAGTTTGTCTCCCTTGTTAGCGCCAAAATGCTAAAATGAAACGTTGCACTCTCTCTCCTCCAAGGAAGGTGCTAGGCAGGAATTGTCTTGCTGGTCCTCACTTGCCCTGGCAATCATTGCAGATAAACAGCAAGACTCGGTCTCTGCTCTTTCCTACCCTTGCAAACAGACACTGTGCTTTTTCTCAATCTCGCACTCCAAAAAGCAAAATGAAACGTTGCACTCTCTCTCCTCCAAGGAAGGTGCTAGGCAGGAATTGTCTTGCTGGTCCTCACTTGCCCTGGCAGTCATTGCAGATAAACAGCAAGACTGGGGCTCTGCTCTTTCCTAGCCTTGCAAACAGCAACAGAAGTTCGTCTCCCTCGTGAGCGCCAAAATGCTAAAATGAAACGTTGCACTCTCTCTCATCCAATGAAGGTGCTAGGCAGGAATTGTCTTGCTGGTCCTCACTTGCCCTGGCAGTCATTGCAGATAAAGAGCAAGACTGGGGCTCTGCTCTTTCCTAGCCTTGCAAACAGCAAAAGAAGTTCGTCTCCCTCGTGAGCGCAAAAATGCTAAAATGAATCGTTGCACTCTCTCTCCTCCAAGGAAGGTGCTAGGCAGGAATTGTCTTGCTGGTCCTCACTTGCCCTGGCAGTCATTGCAGATAAACAGCAAGACTCGGTCTCTGCTCTTTCCTACCCTTGCAAACAGACACTGTTCTTTTTCTCAATCTCGCACTCCAAAAAGCAAAATGAAACGTTGCACTCTCTCTCCTCCAAGGAAGGTGCTAGACTGGAATTGTCTTGCTGGTCCTCACTTGCCCTGGCAGTCATTGCAGATAAGCAGCAAGACTGGGGCTCTGCTCTTTCCTACCCTTGCAAACAGCAAAAGCAGTTTGTCTCCCTGGTGAGCGCCAAAATGCTAAAATGAAACGTTGCACTCTCTCTCCTCCAAGGAAGGTGCTAGGCAGGAAATGTCTTGCTGGTCCTCACTTGCCCTGGCAGTCATTGCAGATAAAAAGCAAGACTGGGGCTCTGCTCTTTCCTAGCCTTGCAAACAGACACTGTTCTTTTTCTCAATCTCGCACTCCAAAAAGCAAAATGAAACGTTGCACTCTCTCTCCTCCAAGGACGGTGCTAGGCAGGAATTGTCTTGCTGGTCCTCACTTGCCCTGGCAGTCATTGCAGATAAACAGCAAGACTGGGGCTCTGCTCTTTCCTAGCCTTGCAAACAGCCAAAGCAGTTTGTCTCCCTCGTGAGCGCCAAAATGCTAAAATGAAACGTTGCACTCTCTCTCCTCCAAGGAAGGTGCTCGGCAGGAATTGTCTTGCTGGTCCTCACTTGCCCTGGCAGTCATTGCAGATAAGCAGCAAGACTGGGGCTCTGCTCTTTCCTAGCTTTCCAAACAGCAAAAGAAGTTCGTCTTGCTTGTGACCCCCAAAATGCTAAAATGAAACGTTGCACTCTCTCTCCTCCAAGGAAGGTGCTAGGCAGGAATTGTCTTGCTGGTCCTCACTTGCCCTGGCAGTCATTGCAGATAAACAGCAAGACTGGGGCTCTGCTCTTTCCTAGCCTTGCAAACAGACACTGAGCTTTTTCTCAATCTCGCACTCCAAAAAGCAAAATGAAACGTTGCACTCTCTCTCCTCCAAGGAAGGTGCTCGGCAGGAATTGTCTTGCTGGTCCTCACTTGCCCTGGCAGTCATTGCAGATAAGCAGCAAGACTGGGGCTCTGCTCTTTCCTAGCTTTCCAAACAGCAAAAGAAGTTCGTCTTGCTTGTGACCCCCAAAATGCTAAAATGAAACGTTGCACTCTCTCTCCTCCAAGGAAGGTGCTAGGCAGGAATTGTCTTGCTGGTCCTCACTTGCCCTGGCAGTCATTGCAGATAAACAGCAAGACTGGGGCTCTGCTCTTTCCTAGCCTTGCAAACAGCCAAAGCAGATTGTCTCCCTCGTGAGCGCCAAAATGCTAAAATGAAACGTTGCACTCTCTCTCCTCCAAGGAAGGTGCTAGGCAGGAATTGTCTTGCTGGTCCTCACTTGCCCTGGCAGTCATTGCAGATAAACAGCAAGACTGGGGCTCTGCTCTTTCCTAGCCTTGCAAACAGCAAAAGCAGTTTGTCTCCCTTGTGAGCGCCAAAATGCTAAAATGAAACGTTGCACTCTCTCTCCTCCAAGGAAGGTGCTAGGCAGGAATTGTCTTGATGGTCCTCACTTGCCCTGGCAGTCATTGCAGATAAACAGCAAGACTGGGGCTCTGCTCTTTCCTAGCCTTGCAAACAGCCAAAGCAGTTTGTCTCCCTCGTGAGCGCCAAAATGCTAAAATGAAACGTTGCACTCTATCTCCTCCAAGGAAGGTGCTAGGCAGGAATTGTCTTGCTGGTCCTCACTTGCCCTGGCAGTCATTGCAGATAAACAGCAAGACTGGGGCTCTCCTCTTTCCTAGCCTTGCAAACAGCAAAAGAAGTTCGTCTTGCTTGTGACCGCCAAAATGCTAAAATGAAACGTTGCACTCTCTCTCCTCCAAGGAAGGTGCTAGGCAGGAATTGTCTTGCTGGTCCTCACTTGCCCTGGCAGTCATTGCAGATAAACAGCAAGACTCGGTCTCTGCTCTTTCCTAGCCTTGCAAACAGACACTGAGCTTTTTCTCAATCTCGCACTCCAAAAAGCAAAATGAAACGTTGCACTCTCTCTCCTCCAAGGAAGGTGCTAGGCAGGAATTGTCTTGCTGGTCCTCACTTGCCCTGGCAGTCATTGCAGATAAACAGCAAGACTGGGGCTCTGCTCTTTCCTAGCCTTGCAAACAGCCAAAGCAGTTTGTCTCCCTCGTGAGCGCCAAAATGCTAAAATGAAACGTTGCACTCTCTCTCCTCCAAGGAAGGTGCTAGGCAGGAATTGTCTTGCTGGTCCTCACTTGCCCTGGCAGTCATTGCAGATAAACAGCAAGACTCGGTCTCTGCTCTTTCCTACCCTTGCAAACAGACACTGTTCTTTTTCTCAATCTCGCACTCCAAAAAGCAAAATGAAACGTTGCACTCTCTCTCCCCCAAGGAAGGTGCTAGACTGGAATTGTCTTGCTGGTCCTCACTTGCCCTGGCAGTCATTGCAGATAAGCAGCAAGACTGGGGCTCTGCTCTTTCCTACCCTTGCAAACAGCAAAAGCAGTTTGTCTCCCTGGTGAGCGCCAAAATGCTAAAATGAAACGTTGCACTCTCTCTCCTCCAAGGAAGGTGCTAGGCAGGAAATGTCTTGCTGGTCCTCACTTGCCCTGGCAGTCATTGCAGATAAAAAGCAAGACTGGGGCTCTGCTCTTTCCTAGCCTTGCAAACAGACACTGTTCTTTTTCTAAATCTCGCACTCCAAAAAGCAAAATGAAACGTTGCACTCTCTCTCCTCCAAGGACGGTGCTAGGCAGGAATTGTCTTGCTGGTCCTCACTTGCCCTGGCAGTCATTGCAGATAAACAGCAAGACTGGGGCTCTGCTCTTTCCTAGCCTTGCAAACAGCCAAAGCAGTTTGTCTCCCTCGTGAGCGCCAAAATGCTAAAATGAAACGTTGCACTCTCTCTCCTCCAAGGAAGGTGCTCGGCAGGAATTGTCTTGCTGGTCCTCACTTGCCCTGGCAGTCATTGCAGATAAGCAGCAAGACTGGGGCTCTGCTCTTTCCTAGCTTTCCAAACAGCAAAAGAAGTTCGTCTTGCTTGTGACCACCAAAATGCTAAAATGAAACGTTGCACTCTCTCTCCTCCAAGGAAGGTGCTAGGCAGGAATTGTCTTGCTGGTCCTCACTTGCCCTGGCAGTCATTGCAGATAAACAGCAAGACTCGGTCTCTGCTCTTTCCTAGCCTTGCAAACAGACACTGAGCTTTTTCTCAATCTCGCACTCCAAAAAGCAAAATGAAACGTTGCACTCTCTCTCCTCCAAGGAAGGTGCTAGGCAGGAATTGTCTTGCTGGTCCTCACTTGCCCTGGCAGTCATTGCAGATAAACAGCAAGACTGGGGCTCTGCTCTTTCCTAGCCTTGCAAACAGCCAAAGCAGATTGTCTCCCTCGTGAGCGCCAAAATGCTAAAATGAAACGTTGCACTCTCTCTCCTCCAAGGAAGGTGCTAGGCAGGAATTGTCTTGCTGGTCCTCACTTGCCCTGGCAGTCATTGCAGATAAACAGCAAGACTGGGGCTCTGCTCTTTCCTAGCCTTGCAAACAGCAAAAGCAGTTTGTCTCCCTTGTGAGCGCCAAAATGCTAAAATGAAACGTTGCACTCTCTCTCCTCCAAGGAAGGTGCTAGGCAGGAATTGTCTTGATGGTCCTCACTTGCCCTGGCAGTCATTGCAGATAAACAGCAAGACTGGGGCTCTGCTCTTTCCTAGCCTTGCAAACAGCCAAAGCAGTTTGTCTCCCTCGTGAGCGCCAAAATGCTAAAATGAAACGTTGCACTCTATCTCCTCCAAGGAAGGTGCTAGGCAGGAATTGTCTTGCTGGTCCTCACTTGCCCTGGCAGTCATTGCAGATAAACAGCAAGACTGGGGCTCTCCTCTTTCCTAGCCTTGCAAACAGCAAAAGAAGTTCGTCTTGCTTGTGACCGCCAAAATGCTAAAATGAAACGTTGCACTCTCTCTCCTCCAAGGAAGGTGCTAGGCAGGAATTGTCTTGCTGGTCCTCACTTGCCCTGGCAGTCATTGCAGATAAACAGCAAGACTCGGTCTCTGCTCTTTCCTAGCCTTGCAAACAGACACTGAGCTTTTTCTCAATCTCGCACTCCAAAAAGCAAAATGAAACGTTGCACTCTCTCTCCTCCAAGGAAGGTGCTAGGCAGGAATTGTCTTGCTGGTCCTCACTTGCCCTGGCAGTCATTGCAGATAAACAGCAAGACTGGGGCTCTGCTCTTTCCTAGCCTTGCAAACAGCCAAAGCAGTTTGTCTCCCTCGTGAGCGCCAAAATGCTAAAATGAAACGTTGCACTCTCTCTCCTCCAAGGAAGGTGCTAGGCAGGAATTGTCTTGCTGGTCCTCACTTGCCCTGGCAGTCATTGCAGATAAACAGCAAGACTCGGTCTCTGCTCTTTCCTACCCTTGCAAACAGACACTGTTCTTTTTCTCAATCTCGCACTCCAAAAAGCAAAATGAAACGTTGCACTCTCTCTCCCCCAAGGAAGGTGCTAGACTGGAATTGTCTTGCTGGTCCTCACTTGCCCTGGCAGTCATTGCAGATAAACAGCAAGACTCGGTCTCTGCTCTTTCCTACCCTTGCAAACAGACACTGTGCTTTTTCTCAATCTCGCACTCCAAAAAGCAAAATGAAACGTTGCACTCTCTCTCCTCCAAGGAAGGTGCTAGGCAGGAATTGTCTTGCTGGTCCTCACTTGCCCTGGCAGTCATTGCAGATAAACAGCAAGACTCGGTCTCTGCTCTTTCCTAGCCTTGCAAACAGACACTGAGCTTTTTCTCAATCTCGCACTCCAGAAAGCAAAATGAAACGTTGCACTCTCTCTCCTCCAAGGAAGGTGCTAGGCAGGAATTGTCTTGCTGGTCCTCACTTGCCCTGGCAGTCATTGCAGATAAACAGCAAGACTGGGGCTCTGCTCTTTCCTAGCCTTGCAAACAGCCAAAGCAGTTTGTCTCCCGCGTGAGCGCCAAAATGCTAAAATGAAACGTTGCACTCTCTCTCCTCCAAGGAAGGTGCTAGGCAGGAATTGTCTTGATGGTCCTCACTTGCCCTGGCAGTCATTGCAGATAAACAGCAAGACTGGGGCTCTGCTCTTTCCTAGCCTTGCAAACAGCCAAAGCAGTTTGTCTCCCTTGTGAGCGCCAAAATGCTAAAATGAAACGTTGCACTCTCTCTCCTCCAAGGAAGGTGCTAGGCAGGAATTGTCTTGCTGGTCCTCACTTGCCCTGGCAGTCATTGCAGATAAACAGCAAGACTCGGTCTCTGCTCTTTCCTAGCCTTGCAAACAGACACTGTTCTTTTTCTCAATCTCGCACTCCAAAAAGCAATATGAAACGTTGCACTCTCTCTCCTCCAAGGACGGTGCTAGGCAGGAATTGTCTTGCTGGTCCTCACTTGCCCTGGCAGTCATTGCAGATAAACAGCAAGACTCGGTCTCTGCTCTTTCGTAGCCTTGCAAACAGACACAGAGCTTTTTCTCAATCTCGCACTCCAAAAAGCAAAATGAAACGTTGCACTCTCTCTCCTCCAAGGAAGGTGCTAGGCAGGAATTGTCTTGCTGGTCCTCACTTGCCCTTGCAGTCATTGCAGATAAACAGCAAGACTGGGGCTCTGCTCTTTCCTAGCCTTGCAAACAGCCAAAGCAGATTGTCTCCCTCGTGAGCGCCAAAATGCTAAAATGAAACGTTGCACTCTCTCTCCTCCAAGGAAGGTGCTAGGCAGGAATTGTCTTGCTGGTCCTCACTTGCCCTGGCAGTCATTGCAGATAAACAGCAAGACTGGGGCTCTGCTCTTTCCTAGCCTTGCAAACAGCAAAAGCAGTTTGTCTCCCTTGTGAACGCCAAAATGCTAAAATGAAACGTTGCACTCTCTCTCCTCCAAGGAAGGTGTTAGGCAGGAATTGTCTTGATGGTCCTCACTTGCCCTGGCAGTCATTGCAGATAAACAGCAAGACTGGGGCTCTGCTCTTTCCTAGCCTTGCAAACAGCCAAAGCAGTTTGTCTCCCTCGTGAGCGCCAAAATGCTAAAATGAAACGTTGCACTCTCTCTCCTCCAAGGAAGGTGCTAGGCAGGAATTGTCTTGCTGGTCCTCACTTGCCCTGGCAGTCATTGCAGATAAACAGCAAGACTCGGTCTCTGCTCTTTCGTAGCCTTGCAAACAGACACTGTCCTTTTTCTCAATCTCGCACTCCAAAAAGCAAAATGAAACGTTGCACTCTCTCTCCTCCAAGGAAGGTGCTAGACTGGAATTGTCTTGCTGGTCCTCACTTGCCCTGGCAGTCATTGCAGATAAACAGCAAGACTCGGTCTCTGCTCTTTCCTACCCTTGCAAACAGCAAAAGCAGTTTGTCTCCCTTGTGAGCGCCAAAATGCTAAAATGAAACGTTGCACTCTCTCTCCTCCAAGGAAGGTGCTAGGCAGGAAATGTCTTGCTGGTCCTCACTTGCCCTGGCAGTCATTGCAGATAAACAGCAAGACTCGGTCTCTGCTCTTTCCTACCCTTGCAAACAGACACTGTTCTTTTTCTCAATCTCGCACTCCAAAAAGCAATATGAAACGTTGCACTCTCTCTCCTCCAAGGACGGTGCTAGGCAGGAATTGTCTTGCTGGTCCTCACTTGCCCTGGCAGTCATTGCAGATAAACAGCAAGACTCGGTCTCTGCTCTTTCGTAGCCTTGCAAACAGACACAGAGCTTTTTCTCAATCTCGCACTCCAAAAAGCAAAATGAAACGTTGCACTCTCTCTCCTCCAAGGAAGGTGCTAGGCAGGAATTGTCTTGCTGGTCCTCACTTGCCCTTGCAGTCATTGCAGATAAACAGCAAGACTGGGGCTCTGCTCTTTCCTAGCCTTGCAAACAGCCAAAGCAGATTGTCTCCCTCGTGAGCGCCAAAATGCTAAAATGAAACGTTGCACTCTCTCTCCTCCAAGGAAGGTGCTAGGCAGGAATTGTCTTGCTGGTCCTCACTTGCCCTGGCAGTCATTGCAGATAAACAGCAAGACTGGGGCTCTGCTCTTTCCTAGCCTTGCAAACAGCAAAAGCAGTTTGTCTCCCTTGTGAACGCCAAAATGCTAAAATGAAACGTTGCACTCTCTCTCCTCCAAGGAAGGTGTTAGGCAGGAATTGTCTTGATGGTCCTCACTTGCCCTGGCAGTCATTGCAGATAAACAGCAAGACTGGGGCTCTGCTCTTTCCTAGCCTTGCAAACAGCCAAAGCAGTTTGTCTCCCTCGTGAGCGCCAAAATGCTAAAATGAAACGTTGCACTCTCTCTCCTCCAAGGAAGGTGCTAGGCAGGAATTGTCTTGCTGGTCCTCACTTGCCCTGGCAGTCATTGCAGATAAACAGCAAGACTCGGTCTCTGCTCTTTCGTAGCCTTGCAAACAGACACTGTCCTTTTTCTCAATCTCGCACTCCAAAAAGCAAAATGAAACGTTGCACTCTCTCTCCTCCAAGGAAGGTGCTAGACTGGAATTGTCTTGCTGGTCCTCACTTGCCCTGGCAGTCATTGCAGATAAACAGCAAGACTCGGTCTCTGCTCTTTCCTACCCTTGCAAACAGCAAAAGCAGTTTGTCTCCCTTGTGAGCGCCAAAATGCTAAAATGAAACGTTGCACTCTCTCTCCTCCAAGGAAGGTGCTAGGCAGGAAATGTCTTGCTGGTCCTCACTTGCCCTGGCAGTCATTGCAGATAAACAGCAAGACTCGGTCTCTGCTCTTTCCTACCCTTGCAAACAGACACTGTTCTTTTTCTCAATCTCGCACTCCAAAAAGCAATATGAAACGTTGCACTCTCTCTCCTCCAAGGACGGTGCTAGGCAGGAATTGTCTTGCTGGTCCTCACTTGCCCTGGCAGTCATTGCAGATAAACAGCAAGACTCGGTCTCTGCTCTTTCCTACCCTTGCAAACAGACACTGTTCTTTTTCTCAATCTCGCACTCCAAAAAGCAAAATGAAACGTTGCACTCTCTCTCCTCCAAGGAAGGTGCTAGACTGGAATTGTCTTGCTGGTCCTCACTTGCCCTGGCAGTCATTGCAGATAAACAGCAAGACTCGGTCTCTGCTCTTTCCTACCCTTGCAAACAGCAAAAGCAGTTTGTCTCCCTTGTGAGCGCCAAAATGCTAAAATGAAACGTTGCACTCTCTCTCCTCCAAGGAAGGTGCTAGGCAGGAAATGTCTTGCTGGTCCTCACTTGCCCTGGCAGTCATTGCAGATAAACAGCAAGACTCGGTCTCTGCTCTTTCCTACCCTTGCAAACAGACACTGTTCTTTTTCTCAATCTCGCACTCCAAAAAGCAATATGAAACGTTGCACTCTCTCTCCTCCAAGGACGGTGCTAGGCAGGAATTGTCTTGCTGGTCCTCACTTGCCCTGGCAGTCATTGCAGATAAACAGCAAGACTCGGTCTCTGCTCTTTCCTACCCTTGCAAACAGACACAGAGCTTTTTCTCAATCTCGCACTCCAAAAAGCAAAATGAAACGTTGCACCCTCTCTCCTCCAAGGAAGGTGCTAGGCAGGAATTGTCTTGCTGGTCCTCACTTGCCCTGGCAGTCATTGCAGATAAACAGCAAGACTGGGGCTCTGCTCTTTCCTAGCCTTGCAAACAGCCAAAGCAGTTTGTCTCCCTCGTGAGCGCCAAAATGCTAAATTGAAACGTTGCACTCTCTCTCCTCCAAGGAAGGTGCTAGGCAGGAATTGTCTTGCTGGTCCTCACTTGCCCTGGCAGTCATTGCAGATAAAGAGCAAGACTGGGGCTCTGCTCTTTCCTAGCCTTGCAAACAGCAAAAGAAGTTCGTCTCCGTCGTGAGCGCAAAAATGCTAAAATGAATCGTTGCACTCTCTCTCCTCCAAGGAAGGTGCTAGGCAGGAATTGTCTTGCTGGTCCTCACTTGCCCTGGCAGTCATTGCAGATAAACAGCAAGACTCGGTCTCTGCTCTTTCCTAGCCTTGCAAACAGACACTGAGCTTTTTCTCAATCTCGCACTCCAAAAAGATAAATGAAACGTTGCACTCTCTCTCCTCCAAGGAAGGTGCTAGGCAGGAATTGTCTTGCTGGTCCTCACTTGCCCTGGCAGTCATTGCAGATAAACAGCAAGACTGGGGCTCTGCTCTTTCCTAGCCTTGCAAACAGCCAAAGCAGTTTGTCTCCCGCGTGAGCGCCAAAATGCTAAAATGAAACGTTGCACTCTCTCTCCTCCAAGGAAGGTGCTCGGCAGGAATTGTCTTGCTGGTCCTCACTTGCCCTGGCAGTCATTGCAGATAAGCAGCAAGACTGGGGCTCTGCTCTTTCATAGCCTTGCAAACAGCCAAAGCAGTTTGTCTCCCGCGTGAGCGCCAAAATGCTAAAATGAAACGTTGCACTCTCTCTCCTCCAAGGACGGTGCTAGGCAGGAATTGTCTTGCTGGTCCTCACTTGCCCTGGCAGTCATTGCAGATAAACAGCAAGACTCGGTCTCTGCTCTTTCGTAGCCTTGCAAACAGACACAGAGCTTTTTCTCAATCTCGCACTCCAAAAAGCAAAATGAAACGTTGCACTCTCTCTCCTCCAAGGAAGGTGCTAGGCAGGAATTGTCTTGCTGGTCCTCACTTGCCCTTGCAGTCATTGCAGATAAACAGCAAGACTGGGGCTCTGCTCTTTCCTAGCCTTGCAAACAGCCAAAGCAGATTGTCTCCCTCGTGAGCGCCAAAATGCTAAAATGAAACGTTGCACTCTCTCTCCTCCAAGGAAGGTGCTAGGCAGGAATTGTCTTGCTGGTCCTCACTTGCCCTGGCAGTCATTGCAGATAAACAGCAAGACTGGGGCTCTGCTCTTTCCTAGCCTTGCAAACAGCAAAAGCAGTTTGTCTCCCTTGTGAACGCCAAAATGCTAAAATGAAACGTTGCACTCTCTCTCCTCCAAGGAAGGTGTTAGGCAGGAATTGTCTTGATGGTCCTCACTTGCCCTGGCAGTCATTGCAGATAAACAGCAAGACTGGGGCTCTGCTCTTTCCTAGCCTTGCAAACAGCCAAAGCAGTTTGTCTCCCTCGTGAGCGCCAAAATGCTAAAATGAAACGTTGCACTCTCTCTCCTCCAAGGAAGGTGCTAGGCAGGAATTGTCTTGCTGGTCCTCACTTGCCCTGGCAGTCATTGCAGATAAACAGCAAGACTCGGTCTCTGCTCTTTCGTAGCCTTGCAAACAGACACTGTCCTTTTTCTCAATCTCGCACTCCAAAAAGCAAAATGAAACGTTGCACTCTCTCTCCTCCAAGGAAGGTGCTAGACTGGAATTGTCTTGCTGGTCCTCACTTGCCCTGGCAGTCATTGCAGATAAACAGCAAGACTCGGTCTCTGCTCTTTCCTACCCTTGCAAACAGCACAAGCAGTTTGTCTCCCTTGTGAGCGCCAAAATGCTAAAATGAAACGTTGCACTCTCTCTCCTCCAAGGAAGGTGCTAGGCAGGAAATGTCTTGCTGGTCCTCACTTGCCCTGGCAGTCATTGCAGATAAACAGCAAGACTCGGTCTCTGCTCTTTCCTACCCTTGCAAACAGACACTGTTCTTTTTCTCAATCTCGCCCTCCAAAAAGCAATATGAAACGTTGCACTCTCTCTCCTCCAAGGACGGTGCTAGGCAGGAATTGTCTTGCTGGTCCTCACTTGCCCTGGCAGTCATTGCAGATAAACAGCAAGACTCGGTCTCTGCTCTTTCCTACCCTTGCAAACAGACACTGTTCTTTTTCTCAATCTCGCACTCCAAAAAGCAAAATGAAACGTTGCACTCTCTCTCCTCCAAGGAAGGTGCTAGACTGGAATTGTCTTGCTGGTCCTCACTTGCCCTGGCAGTCATTGCAGATAAACAGCAAGACTCGGTCTCTGCTCTTTCCTACCCTTGCAAACAGCAAAAGCAGTTTGTCTCCCTTGTGAGCGCCAAAATGCTAAAATGAAACGTTGCACTCTCTCTCCTCCAAGGAAGGTGCTAGGCAGGAAATGTCTTGCTGGTCCTCACTTGCCCTGGCAGTCATTGCAGATAAACAGCAAGACTCGGTCTCTGCTCTTTCCTACCCTTGCAAACAGACACTGTTCTTTTTCTCAATCTCGCACTCCAAAAAGCAATATGAAACGTTGCACTCTCTCTCCTCCAAGGACGGTGCTAGGCAGGAATTGTCTTGCTGGTCCTCACTTGCCCTGGCAGTCATTGCAGATAAACAGCAAGACTCGGTCTCTGCTCTTTCCTACCCTTGCAAACAGACACAGAGCTTTTTCTCAATCTCGCACTCCAAAAAGCAAAATGAAACGTTGCACTCTCTCTCCTCCAAGGAAGGTGCTAGGCAGGAATTGTCTTGCTGGTCCTCACTTGCCCTGGCAGTCATTGCAGATAAACAGCAAGACTGGGGCTCTGCTCTTTCCTAGCCTTGCAAACAGCCAAAGCAGTTTGTCTCCCTCGTGAGCGCCAAAATGCTAAATTGAAACGTTGCACTCTCTCTCCTCCAAGGAAGGTGCTAGGCAGGAATTGTCTTGCTGGTCCTCACTTGCCCTGGCAGTCATTGCAGATAAAGAGCAAGACTGGGGCTCTGCTCTTTCCTAGCCTTGCAAACAGCAAAAGAAGTTCGTCTCCGTCGTGAGCGCAAAAATGCTAAAATGAATCGTTGCACTCTCTCTCCTCCAAGGAAGGTGCTAGGCAGGAATTGTCTTGCTGGTCCTCACTTGCCCTGGCAGTCATTGCAGATAAACAGCAAGACTCGGTCTCTGCTCTTTCCTAGCCTTGCAAACAGACACTGAGCTTTTTCTCAATCTCGCACTCCAAAAAGATAAATGAAACGTTGCACTCTCTCTCCTCCAAGGAAGGTGCTAGGCAGGAATTGTCTTGCTGGTCCTCACTTGCCCTGGCAGTCATTGCAGATAAACAGCAAGACTGGGGCTCTGCTCTTTCCTAGCCTTGCAAACAGCCAAAGCAGTTTGTCTCCCGCGTGAGCGCCAAAATGCTAAAATGAAACGTTGCACTCTCTCTCCTCCAAGGAAGGTGCTCGGCAGGAATTGTCTTGCTGGTCCTCACTTGCCCTGGCAGTCATTGCAGATAAGCAGCAAGACTGGGGCTCTGCTCTTTCATAGCCTTGCAAACAGCCAAAGCAGTTTGTCTCCCGCGTGAGCGCCAAAATGCTAAAATGAAACGTTGCACTCTCTCTCCTCCAAGGAAGGTGCTAGGCAGGAATTGTCTTGCTGGTCCTCACTTGCCCTGGCAGTCATTGCAGATAAACAGCAAGACTGGGGCTCTGCTCTTTCCTAGCCTTGCAAACAGACACTGAGCTTTTTCTCAATCTCGCACTCCAAAAAGCAAAATGAAACGTTGCACTCTCTCTCCTCCAAGGAAGGTGCTAGGCAGGAATTGTCTTGCTGGTCCTCACTTGCCCTGGCAGTCATTGCAGATAAACAGCAAGACTGGGGCTCTGCTCTTTCCTAGCCTTGCAAACAGCAAAAGCAGTTTGTCTCCCTTGTGAGCGCCAAAATGCTAAAATGAAACGTTGCACTCTCTCTCCTCCAAGGAAGGTGTTAGGCAGGAATTGTCTTGATGGTCCTCACTTGCCCTGGCAGTCATTGCAGATAAAAAGCAAGACTGGGGCTCTGCTCTTTCCTAGCCTTGCAAACAGCCAAAGCAATTTGTCTCCCTCGTGAGCGCCAAAATGCTAAAATGAAACGTTGCACTCTCTCTCCTCCAAGGAAGGTGCTAGGCAGGAATTGTCTTGCTGGTCCTCACTTGCCCTGGCAGTCATTGCAGATAAACAGCAAGACTCGGTCTCTGCTCTTTCCTACCCTTGCAAACAGACACTGTGCTTTTTCTCAATATCGCACTCCAAAAAGCAAAATGAAACGTTGCACTCTCTCTCCTCCAAGGAAGGTGCTAGACTGGAATTGTCTTGCTGGTCCTCACTTGCCCTGGCAGTCATTGCAGATAAACAGCAAGACTCGGTCTCTGCTCTTTCCTACCCTTGCAAACAGCCAAAGCAGTTTGTCTCCCTCGTGAGCGCCAAAATGCTAAAATGAAAAGTTGCACTCTCTCTCCTCCAAGGAAGGTGCTAGGCAGGAAATGTCTTGCTGGTCCTCACTTGCCCTGGCAGTCATTGCAGATAAACAGCAAGACTCGGTCTCTGCTCTTTCCTACCCTTGCAAACAGACACTGTTCTTTTTCTCAATCTCGCACTCCAAAAAGCAATATGAAACGTTGCACTCTCTCTCCTCCAAGGACGGTGCTAGGCAGGAATTGTCTTGCTGGTCCTCACTTGCCCTGGCAGTCATTGCAGATAAACAGCAAGACTCGGTCTCTGCTCTTTCCTAGCCTTGCAAACAGACACAGAGCTTTTTCTCAATCTCGCACTCCAAAAAGCAAAATGAAACGTTGCACTCTCTCTCCTCCAAGGAAGGTGCTAGGCAGGAATTGTCTTGCTGGTCCTCACATGCCCTGGCAGTCATTGCAGATAAACAGCAAGACTGGGGCTCTGCTCTTTCCTAGCCTTGCAAACAGCCAAAGCAGTTTGTCTCCCTCGTGAGCGCCAAAATGCTAAATTGAAACGTTGCACTCTCTCTCCTCCAAGGAAGGTGCTAGGCAGGAATTGTCTTGCTGGTCCTCACTTGCCCTGGCAGTCATTGCAGATAAAGAGCAAGACTGGGGCTCTGCTCTTTCCTAGCCTTGCAAACAGCAAAAGAAGTTCGTCTCCCTCGTGAGCGCAAAAATGCTAAAATGAATCGTTGCACTCTCTCTCCTCCAAGGAAGGTGCTAGGCAGGAATTGTCTTGCTGGTCCTCACTTGCCCTGGCAGTCATTGCAGATAAACAGAAAGACTCGGTCTCTGCTCTTTCCTAGCCTTGCAAACAGACACTGAGCTTTTTCTCAATCTCGCACTCCAAAAAGATAAATGAAACGTTGCACTCTCTCTCCTCCAAGGAAGGTGCTAGGCAGGAATTGTCTTGCTGGTCCTCACTTGCCCTGGCAGTCATTGCAGATAGACAGCAAGACTGGGGCTCTGCTCTTTCCTAGCCTTGCAAACAGCAAAAGAAGTTCGTCTCCCTCGTGAGCGCCAAAATGCTAAAATGAAACGTTGCACTCTCTCTCCTCCAAGGAAGGTGCTAGGCAGGAATTGTCTTGCTGGTCCTCACTTGCCCTGGCAGTCATTGCAGATAAACAGCAAGACTGGGGCTCTGCTCTTTCCTAGCCTTGCAAACAGCAAAAGCAGTTTGTCTCCCTTGTGAGCGCCAAAATGCTAAAATGAAACGTTGCACTCTCTGTCCTCCAAGGAAGGTGCTAGGCAGGAATTGTCTTGCTGGTCCTCACTTGCCCTGGCAGTCATTGCAGATAAACAGCAAGACTCGGTCTCTGCTCTTTCCTACCCTTGCAAACAGCAAAAGCAGTTTGTCTCCCTTGTGAGCGCCAAAATGCTAAAATGAAACGTTGCACTCTCTCTCCTCCAAGGAAGGTGCTAGGCAGGAAATGTCTTGCTGGTCCTCACTTGCCCTGGCAGTCATTGCAGATAAACAGCAAGACTCGGTCTCTGCTCTTTCCTACCCTTGCAAACAGACACTGTTCTTTTTCTCAATCTCGCACTCCAAAAAGCAAAATGAAACGTTGCACTCTCTCTCCTCCAAGGACGGTGCTAGGCAGGAATTGTCTTGCTGGTCCTCACTTGCCCTGGCAGTCATTGCAGATAAACAGCAAGACTCGGTCTCTGCTCTTTCCTAGCCTTGCAAACAAACACAGAGCTTTTTCTCAATCTCGCACTCCAAAAAGCAAAATGAAACGTTGCACTCTCTCTCCTCCAAGGAAGGTGCTAGGCAGGAATTGTCTTGCTGGTCCTCACTTGCCCTGGCAGTCATTGCAGATAAACAGCAAGACTGGGGCTCTGCTCTTTCCTAGCCTTGCAAACAGCCAAAGCACTTTGTCTCCCTCGTGAGCGCCAAAATGCTAAATTGAAACGTTGCACTCTCTCTCCTCCAAGGAAGGTGCTAGGCAGGAATTGTCTTGCTGGTCCTCACTTGCCCTGGCAGTCATTGCAGATAAACAGCAAGACTGGGGCTCTGCTCTTTCCTAGCCTTGCAAACAGCAAAAGCAGTTTGTCTCCCTTGTGAGCGCCAAAATGCTAAAATGAAACGTTGCACTCTCTCTCCTCCAAGGAAGGTGCTAGGCAGGAATTGTCTTGCTGGTCCTCACTTGCCCTGGCAGTCATTGCAGATAAACAGCAAGACTGGGGCTCTGCTCTTTCCTAGCCTTGCAAACAGCCAAAGCAGTTTGTCTCCCTCGTGAGCGCCAAAATGCTAAAATGAAACGTTGCACTCTCTCTCCTCCAAGGAAGGTGCTAGGCAGGAATTGTCTTGCTGGTCCTCACTTGCCCTGGCAGTCATTGCAGATAAACAGAAAGACTCGGTCTCTGCTCTTTCCTACCCTTGCAAACAGACACTGTTCTTTTTCTCAATCTCGCACTCCAAAAAGCAAAATGAAACGTTGCACTCTCTCTCCTCCAAGGAAGGTGCTAGACTGGAATTGTCTTGCTGGTCCTCACTTGCCCTGGCAGTCATTGCAGATAAACAGCAAGACTCGGTCTCTGCTCTTTCCTACCCTTGCAAACAGCAAAAGCAGTTTGTCTCCCTTGTGAGCGCCAAAATGCTAAAATGAAACGTTGCACTCTCTCTCCTCCAAGGAAGGAGCTAGGCAGGAAATGTCTTGCTGGTCCTCACTTGCCCTGGCAGTCATTGCAGATAAACAGCAAGACTGGGGCTCTGCTCTTTCCTAGCCTTGCAAGCAGCAAAAGCAGTTTGTCTCCCTTGTTAGCGCCAAAATGCTAAAATGAAACGTTGCACTCTCTCTCCTCCAAGGAAGGTGCTAGGCAGGAATTGTCTTGCTGGTCCTCACTTGCCCTGGCAGTCATTGCAGATAAACAGCAAGACTGGGGCTCTGCTCTTTCCTAGCCTTGCAAACAGCCAAAGCAGTTTGTCTCCCTCGTGAGCGCCAAAATGCTAAAATGAAACGTTGCACTCTCTCTCCTCCAAGGAAGGTGCTAGGCAGGAATTGTCTTGCTGGTCCTCACTTGCCCTGGCAGTCATTGCAGATAAACAGCAAGACTCGGTCTCTGCTCTTTCCTACCCTTGCAAACAGACACTGTGCTTTTTCTCAATCTCGCACTCCAAAAAGCAAAATGAAACGTTGCACTCTCTCTCCTCCAAGGAAGGTGCTAGGCAGGAATTGTCTTGCTGGTCCTCACTTGCCCTGGCAGTCATTGCAGATAAACAGCAAGACTGGGGCTCTGCTCTTTCCTACCCTTGCAAACAGCAAAAGCAGTTTGTCTCCCTGGTGAGCGCCAAAATGCTAAAATGAAACGTTGCACTCTCTCTCCTCCAAGGAAGGTGCTAGGCAGGAAATGTCTTGCTGGTCCTCACTTGCCCTGGCAGTCATTGCAGATAAACAGCAAGACTCGGTCTCTGCTCTTTCCTAGCCTTGCAAACAGACACTGAGCTTTTTCTCAATCTCGCACTCCAAAAAGCAAAATGAAACGTTGCACTCTCTCTCCTCCAAGGAAGGTGCTAGGCAGGAATTGTCTTGCTGGTCCTCACTTGCCCTGGCAGTCATTGCAGATAAACAGCAAGACTGGGGCTCTGCTCTTTCCTAGCCTTGCAAACAGCCAAAGCAGATTGTCTCCCTCGTGAGCGCCAAAATGCTAAAATGAAACGTTGCACTCTCTCTCCTCCAAGGAAGGTGCTAGGCAGGAATTGTCTTGCTGGTCCTCACTTGCCCTGGCAGTCATTGCAGATAAACAGCAAGACTGGGGCTCTGCTCTTTCCTAGCCTTGCAAACAGCAACAGAAGTTCGTCTCCCTCGTGAGCGCCAAAATGCTAAAATGAAACGTTGCACTCTCTCTCATCCAATGAAGGTGCTAGGCAGGAATTGTCTTGCTGGTCCTCACTTGCCCTGGCAGTCATTGCAGATAAAGAGCAAGACTGGGGCTCTGCTCTTTCCTAGCCTTGCAAACAGCAAAAGAAGTTCGTCTCCCTCGTGAGCGCCAAAATGCTAAAATGAATCGTTGCACTCTCTCTCCTCCAAGGAAGGTGCTAGGCAGGAATTGTCTTGCTGGTCCTCACTTGCCCTGGCAGTCATTGCAGATAAACAGCAAGACTCCGTCTCTGCTCTTTCCTACCCTTGCAAACAGACACTGTTCTTTTTCTCAATCTCGCACTCCAAAAAGCAAAATGAAACGTTGCACTCTCTCTCCTCCAAGGAAGGTGCTCGGCAGGAATTGTCTTGCTGGTCCTCACTTGCCCTGGCAGTCATTGCAGATAAACAGCAAGACTGGGGCTCTGCTCTTTCCTAGCCTTGCAAACAGACACTGTTCTTTTTCTCAATCTCGCACTCCAAAAAGCAAAATGAAACGTTGCACTCTCTCTCCTCCAAGGACGGTGCTAGGCAGGAATTGTCTTGCTGGTCCTCACTTGCCCTGGCAGTCATTGCAGATAAACAGCAAGACTGGGGCTCTGCTCTTTCCTAGCCTTGCAAACAGCCAAAGCAGTTTGTCTCCCTCGTGAGCGCCAAAATGCTAAAATGAAACGTTGCACTCTCTCTCCTCCAAGGAAGGTGCTCGGCAGGAATTGTCTTGCTGGTCCTCACTTGCCCTGGCAGTCATTGCAGATAAACAGCAAGACTGGGGCTCTGCTCTTTCCTAGCCTTGCAAACAGCAACAGAAGTTCGTCTCCCTCGTGAGCGCCAAAATGCTAAAATGAAACGTTGCACTCTCTCTCATCCAATGAAGGTGCTAGGCAGGAATTGTCTTGCTGGTCCTCACTTGCCCTGGCAGTCATTGCAGATAAAGAGCAAGACTGGGGCTCTGCTCTTTCCTAGCCTTGCAAACAGCAAAAGAAGTTCGTCTCCCTCGTGAGCGCCAAAATGCTAAAATGAATCGTTGCACTCTCTCTCCTCCAAGGAAGGTGCTAGGCAGGAATTGTCTTGCTGGTCCTCACTTGCCCTGGCAGTCATTGCAGATAAACAGCAAGACTCGGTCTCTGCTCTTTCCTACCCTTGCAAACAGACACTGTTCTTTTTCTCAATCTCGCACTCCAAAAAGCAAAATGAAACGTTGCACTCTCTCTCCTCCAAGGAAGGTGCTAGACTGGAATTGTCTTGCTGGTCCTCACTTGCCCTGGCAGTCATTGCAGATAAGCAGCAAGACTGGGGCTCTGCTCTTTCCTACCCTTGCAAACAGCAAAAGCAGTTTGTCTCCCTGGTGAGCGCCAAAATGCTAAAATGAAACGTTGCACTCTCTCTCCTCCAAGGAAGGTGCTAGGCAGGAAATGTCTTGCTGGTCCTCACTTGCCCTGGCAGTCATTGCAGATAAACAGCAAGACTGGGGCTCTGCTCTTTCCTAGCCTTGCAAACAGCAAAAGCAGTTTGTCTCCCTTGTGAGCGCCAAAATGCTAAAATGAAACGTTGCACTCTCTCTCCTCCAAGGAAGGTGCTAGGCAGGAATTGTCTTGATGGTCCTCACTTGCCCTGGCAGTCATTGCAGATAAACAGCAAGACTGGGGCTCTGCTCTTTCATAGCCTTGCAAACAGCCAAAGCAGTTTGTCTCCCTTGTTAGCGCCAAAATGCTAAAATGAAACGTTGCACTCTCTCTCCTCCAAGGAAGGTGCTAGGCAGGAATTGTCTTGCTGGTCCTCACTTGCCCTGGCAGTCATTGTAGATAAACAGCAAGACTGGGGCTCTGCTCTTTCCTAGCTTTCCAAACAGCAAAAGAAGTTCGTCTTGCTTGTGACCGCCAAAATGCTAAAATGAAACGTTGCACTCTCTCTCCTCCAAGGAAGGTGCTAGGCAGGAATTGTCTTGCTGGTCCTCACTTGCCCTGGCAGTCATTGCAGATAAACAGCAAGACTCGGTCTCTGCTCTTTCCTAGCCTTGCAAACAGACACTGAGCTTTTTCTCAATCTCGCACTCCAAAAAGCAAAATGAAACGTTGCACTCTCTCTCCTCCAAGGAAGGTGCTAGGCAGGAATTGTCTTGCTGGTCCTCACTTGCCCTGGCAGTCATTGCAGATAAACAGCAAGACTGGGGCTCTGCTCTTTCCTAGCCTTGCAAACAGCCAAAGCAGTTTGTCTCCCTCGTGAGCGCCAAAATGCTAAAATGAAACGTTGCACTCTCTCTCCTCCAAGGAAGGTGCTAGGCAGGAATTGTCTTGCTGGTCCTCACTTGCCCTGGCAGTCATTGCAGATAAACAGCAAGACTGGGGCTCTGCTCTTTCCTAGCCTTGCAAACAGCAAAAGCAGTTTGTCTCCCTTGTGAGCGCCAAAATGCTAAAATGAAACGTTGCACTCTCTCTCCTCCAAGGAAGGTGCTAGGCAGGAATTGTCTTGCTGGTCCTCACTTGCCCTGGCAGTCATTGCAGATAAACAGCAAGACTGGGGCTCTGCTCTTTCCTAGCCTTGCAAACAGCCAAAGCAGTTTGTCTCCCTCGTGAGCGCCAAAATGCTAAAATGAAACGTTGCACTCTCTCTCCTCCAAGGAAGGTGCTAGGCAGGAATTGTCTTGCTGGTCCTCACTTGCCCTGGCAGTCATTGCAGATAAACAGCAAGACTCGGTCTCTGCTCTTTCCTACCCTTGCAAACAGACACTGTTCTTTTTCTCAATCTCGCACTCCAAAAAGCAAAATGAAACGTTGCACTCTCTCTCCTCCAAGGAAGGTGCTAGACTGGAATTGTCTTGCTGGTCCTCACTTGCCCTGGCAGTCATTGCAGATAAGCAGCAAGACTGGGGCTCTGCTCTTTCCTACCCTTGCAAACAGCAAAAGCAGTTTGTCTCCCTGGTGAGCGCCAAAATGCTAAAATGAAACGTTGCACTCTCTCTCCTCCAAGGAAGGTGCTAGGCAGGAAATGTCTTGCTGGTCCTCACTTGCCCTGGCAGTCATTGCAGATAAACAGCAAGACTGGGGCTCTGCTCTTTCCTAGCCTTGCAAACAGCAAAAGCAGTTTGTCTCCCTTGTGAGCGCCAAAATGCTAAAATGAAACGTTGCACTCTCTCTCCTCCAAGGAAGGTGCTAGGCAGGAATTGTCTTGATGGTCCTCACTTGCCCTGGCAGTCATTGCAGATAAACAGCAAGACTGGGGCTCTGCTCTTTCATAGCCTTGCAAACAGCCAAAGCAGTTTGTCTCCCTTGTTAGCGCCAAAATGCTAAAATGAAACGTTGCACTCTCTCTCCTCCAAGGAAGGTGCTAGGCAGGAAATGTCTTGCTGGTCCTCACTTGCCCTGGCAGTCATTGCAGATAAACAGCAAGACTCGGTCTCTGCTCTTTCCTAGCCTTGCAAACAGACACAGAGCTTTTTCTCAATCTCGCACTCCAAAAAGCAAAATGAAACGTTGCACTCTCTCTCCTCCAAGGAAGGTGCTAGGCAGGAATTGTCTTGCTGGTCCTCACTTGCCCTGGCAGTCATTGCAGATAAACAGCAAGACTGGGGCTCTGCTCTTTCCTAGCCTTGCAAACAGCCAAAGCAGTTTGTCTCCCTCGTGAGCGCCAAAATGCTAAATTGAAACGTTGCACTCTCTCTCCTCCAAGGAAGGTGCTAGGCAGGAATTGTCTTGCTGGTCCTCACTTGCCCTGGCAGTCATTGCAGATAAACAGCAAGACTGGGGCTCTGCTCTTTCCTAGCCTTGCAAACAGCAAAAGAAGTTCGTCTTGCTTGTGACCGCCAAAATGCTAAAATGAAACGTTGCACTCTCTCTCCTCCAAGGAAGGTGCTAGGCAGGAATTGTCTTGCTGGTCCTCACTTGCCCTGGCAGTCATTGCAGATAAACAGCAAGACTCGGTCTCTGCTCTTTCCTAGCCTTGCAAACAGACACTGAGCTTTTTCTCAATCTCGCACTCCAAAAAGCAAAATGAAACGTTGCACTCTCTCTCCTCCAAGGAAGGTGCTAGGCAGGAATTGTCTTGCTGGTCCTCACTTGCCCTGGCAGTCATTGCAGATAAAGAGCAAGACTGGGGCTCTGCTCTTTCCTAGCCTTGCAAACAGCAAAAGAAGTTCGTCTCCCTCGTGAGCGCCAAAATGCTAAAAAGAATCGTTGCACTCTCTCTCCTCCAAGGAAAGTGCTAGGCAGGAATTGTCTTGCTGGTCCTCACTTGCCCTGGCAGTCATTGCAGATAAACAGCAAGACTGGGGCTCTGCTCTTTCCTAGCCTTGCAAACAGCCAAAGTAGTTTGTCTCCCTCGTGAGCGCCAAAATGCTAAAATGAAACGTTGCACTCTCTCTCCTCCAAGGAAGGTGCTAGGCAGGAATTGTCTTGCTGGTCCTCACTTGCCCTGGCAGTCATTGCAGATAAACAGCAAGACTGGGGCTCTGCTCTTTCCTACCCTTGCAAACAGACACTGTTCTTTTTCTCAATCTCGCACTTCAAAAAGCAAAATGAAACGTTGCACTCTCTCTCCTCCAAGGAAGGTGCTAGACTGGAATTGTCTTGCTGGTCCTCACTTGCCCTGGCAGTCATTGCAGATAAACAGCAAGACTGGGGCTCTGCTCTTTCCTAGCCTTGCAAACAGCCAAAGCAGTTTGTCTCCCTCGTGAGCGCCAAAATGCTAAAATGAAACGTTGCACTCTCTCTCCTCCAAGGAAGGTGCTCGGCAGGAATTGTCTTGCTGGTCCTCACTTGCCCTGGCAGTCATTGCAGATAAACAGCAAGACTGGGGCTCTGCTCTTTCCTAGCCTTGCAAACAGCAAAAGAAGTTCGTCTTGCTTGTGACCGCCAAAATGCTAAAATGAAACGTTGCACTCTCTCTCCTCCAAGGAAGGTGCTAGGCAGGAATTGTCTTCCTGGTCCTCACTTGCCCTGGCAGTCATTCCAGATAAACAGCAAGACTGGGGCTCTGCTCTTTCCTAGCCTTGCAAACAGACACTGAGCTTTTTCTCAATCTCGCACTCCAAAAAGCAAAATGAAACGTTGCACTCTCGCTCCTCCAAGGAAGGTGCTAGGCAGGAATTGTCTTGCTGGTCCTCACTTGCCCTGGCAGTCATTGCAGATAAACAGCAAGACTGGGGCTCTGCTCTTTCCTAGCCTTGCAAACAGCCAAAGCAGTTTGTCTCCCTCGTGAGCGCCAAAATGCTAAAATGAAACGTTGCACTCTCTCTCCTCCAAGGAAGGTGCTAGGCAGGAATTGTCTTGCTGGTCCTCACTTGCCCTGGCAGTCATTGCAGATAAACAGCAAGACTGGGGCTCTGCTCTTTCCTAGCCTTGCAAACAGCAAAAGCAGTTTGTCTCCCTTGTGAGCGCCAAAATGCTAAAATGAAACGTTGCACTCTCTCTCCTCCAAGGAAGGTGCTAGGCAGGAAATGTCTTGCTGGTCCTCACTTGCCCTGGCAGTCATTGCAGATAAACCGCAAGACTCGGTCTCTGCTCTTTCCTACCCTTGCAAACAGACACTGTTCTTTTTCTCAATCTCGCACTCCAAAAAGCAATATGAAACGTTGCACTCTCTCTCCTCCAAGGAAGGTGCTAGGCAGGAATTGTCTTGCTGGTCCTCACTTGCCCTGGCAGTCATTGCAGATAAACAGCAAGACTCGGTCTCTGCTCTTTCCTACCCTTGCAAACAGACACTGTTCTTTTTCTCAATCGCGCACTCCAAAAGCAAAATGAAACGTTGCACTCTCTCTCCTCCAAGGAAGGTGCTAGACTGGAATTGTCTTGCTGGTCCTCACTTGCCCTGGCAGTCATTGCAGATAAACAGCAAGACTCGGTCTCTGCTCTTTCCTACCCTTGCAAACAGCCAAAGCAGTTTGTCTCCCTCGTGAGCGCCAAAATGCTAAAATGAAACGTTGCACTCTCTCTCCTCCAAGGAAGGTGCTAGGCAGGAAATGTCTTGCTGGTCCTCACTTGCCCTGGCAGTCATTGCAGATAAACAGCAAGACTCGGTCTCTGCTCTTTCCTAGCCTTGCAAACAGACACAGAGCTTTTTCTCAATCTCGCACTCCAAAAAGCAAAATGAAACGTTGCACTCTCTCTCCTCCAAGGAAGGTGCTAGGCAGGAATTGTCTTGCTGGTCCTCACTTGCCCTGGCAGTCATTGCAGATAAACAGCAAGACTGGGGCTCTGCTCTTTCCTAGCCTTGCAAACAGCCAAAGCAGTTTGTCTCCCTCGTGAGCGCCAAAATGCTAAATTGAAACGTTGCACTCTCTCTCCTCCAAGGAAGGTGCTAGGCAGGAATTGTCTTGCTGGTCCTCACTTGCCCTGGCAGTCATTGCAGATAAACAGCAAGACTCGGTCTCTGCTCTTTCCTAGCCTTGCAAACAGACACTGAGCTTTTTCTCAATCTCGCACTCCAAAAAGCAAAATGAAACGTTGCACTCTCTCTCCTCCAAGGAAGGTGCTAGGCAGGAATTGTCTTGCTGGTCCTCA
Source organism: Phaethon aethereus (assembly GCF_964289735.1). Classification (NCBI taxonomy): domain Eukaryota; kingdom Metazoa; phylum Chordata; class Aves; order Phaethontiformes; family Phaethontidae; genus Phaethon; species Phaethon aethereus. The sequence continues at coordinate 124,740 of NW_028114240.1, read as the reverse complement.
CTTGCCCTGGCAGTCATTGCAGATAAAGAGCAAGACTGGGGCTCTGCTCTTTCCTAGCCTTGCAAACAGCAAAAGAAGTTCGTCTCCCTCGTGAGCGCCAAAATGCTAAAATGAATCGTTGCACTCTCTCTCCTCCAAGGAAAGTGCTAGGCAGGAATTGTCTTGCTGGTCCTCACTTGCCCTGGCAGTCATTGCAGATAAACAGCAAGACTGGGGCTCTGCTCTTTCCTAGCCTTGCAAACAGCCAAAGTAGTTTGTCTCCCTCGTGAGCGCCAAAATGCTAAAATGAAACGTTGCACTCTCTCTCCTCCAAGGAAGGTGCTAGGCAGGAATTGTCTTGCTGGTCCTCACTTGCCCTGGCAGTCATTGCAGATAAACAGCAAGACTGGGGCTCTGCTCTTTCCTACCCTTGCAAACAGACACTGTTCTTTTTCTCAATCTCGCACTTCAAAAAGCAAAATGAAACGTTGCACTCTCTCTCCTCCAAGGAAGGTGCTAGACTGGAATTGTCTTGCTGGTCCTCACTTGCCCTGGCAGTCATTGCAGATAAACAGCAAGACTGGGGCTCTGCTCTTTCCTAGCCTTGCAAACAGCCAAAGCAGTTTGTCTCCCTCGTGAGCGCCAAAATGCTAAAATGAAACGTTGCACTCTCTCTCCTCCAAGGAAGGTGCTCGGCAGGAATTGTCTTGCTGGTCCTCACTTGCCCTGGCAGTCATTGCAGATAAACAGCAAGACTGGGGCTCTGCTCTTTCCTAGCCTTGCAAACAGCAAAAGAAGTTCGTCTTGCTTGTGACCGCCAAAATGCTAAAATGAAACGTTGCACTCTCTCTCCTCCAAGGAAGGTGCTAGGCAGGAATTGTCTTGCTGGTCCTCACTTGCCCTGGCAGTCATTCCAGATAAACAGCAAGACTGGGGCTCTGCTCTTTCCTAGCCTTGCAAACAGACACTGAGCTTTTTCTCAATCTCGCACTCCAAAAAGCAAAATGAAACGTTGCACTCTCGCTCCTCCAAGGAAGGTGCTAGGCAGGAATTGTCTTGCTGGTCCTCACTTGCCCTGGCAGTCATTGCAGATAAACAGCAAGACTGGGGCTCTGCTCTTTCCTAGCCTTGCAAACAGCCAAAGCAGTTTGTCTCCCTCGTGAGCGCCAAAATGCTAAAATGAAACGTTGCACTCTCTCTCCTCCAAGGAAGGTGCTAGGCAGGAATTGTCTTGCTGGTCCTCACTTGCCCTGGCAGTCATTGCAGATAAACAGCAAGACTGGGGCTCTGCTCTTTCCTAGCCTTGCAAACAGCAAAAGCAGTTTGTCTCCCTTGTGAGCGCCAAAATGCTAAAATGAAACGTTGCACTCTCTCTCCTCCAAGGAAGGTGCTAGGCAGGAATTGTCTTGCTGGTCCTCACTTGCCCTGGCAGTCATTGCAGATAAACAGCAAGACTGGGGCTCTGCTCTTTCCTAGCCTTGCAAACAGCCAAAGCAGTTTGTCTCCCTCGTGAGCGCCAAAATGCTAAAATGAAACGTTGCACTCTCTCTCCTCCAAGGAAGGTGCTAGGCAGGAATTGTCTTGCTGGTCCTCACTTGCCCTGGCAGTCATTGCAGATAAACAGCAAGACTCGGTCTCTGCTCTTTCCTAACCTTGCAAACAGACACTGTTCTTTTTCTCAATCTCGCACTCCAAAAAGCAAAATGAAACGTTGCACTCTCTCTCCTCCAAGGAAGGTGCTAGACTGGAATTGTCTTGCTGGTCCTCACTTGCCCTGGCAGTCATTGCAGATAAACAGCAAGACTCGGTCTCTGCTCTTTCCTAGCCTTGCAAACAGCAAAAGCAGTTTGTCTCCCTTGTGAGCGCCAAAATGCTAAAATGAAACGTTGCACTCTCTCTCCTCCAAGGAAGGTGCTAGGCAGGAAATGTCTTGCTGGTCCTCACTTGCCCTGGCAGTCATTGCAGATAAACAGCAAGACTCGGTCTCTGCTCTTTCCTACCCTTGCAAACAGACACTGTTCTTTTTCTCAATCTCGCACTCCAAAAAGCAATATGAAACGTTGCACTCTCTCTCCTCCAAGGAAGGTGCTAGGCAGGAATTGTCTTGCTGGTCCTCACTTGCCCTGGCAGTCATTGCAGATAAACAGCAAGACTCGGTCTCTGCTCTTTCCTACCCTTGCAAACAGACACTGTTCTTTTTCTCAATCGCGCACTCCAAAAAGCAAAATGAAACGTTGCACTCTCTCTCCTCCAAGGAAGGTGCTAGACTGGAATTGTCTTGCTGGTCCTCACTTGCCCTGGCAGTCATTGCAGATAAACAGCAAGACTCGGTCTCTGCTCTTTCCTAGCCTTGCAAACAGCAAAAGCAGTTTGTCTCCCTTGTGAGCGCCAAAATGCTAAAATGAAACGTTGCACTCTCTCTCCTCCAAGGAAGGTGCTAGGCAGGAAATGTCTTGCTGGTCCTCACTTGCCCTGGCAGTCATTGCAGATAAACAGCAAGACTCGGTCTCTGCTCTTTCCTAGCCTTGCAAACAGACACAGAGCTTTTTCTCAATCTCGCACTCCAAAAAGCAAAATGAAACGTTGCACTCTCTCTCCTCCAAGGAAGGTGCTAGGCAGGAATTGTCTTGCTGGTCCTCACTTGCCCTGGCAGTCATTGCAGATAAACAGCAAGACTGGGGCTCTGCTCTTTCCTAGCCTTGCAAACAGCCAAAGCAGTTTGTCTCCCTCGTGAGCGCCAAAATGCTAAATTGAAACGTTGCACTCTCTCTCCTCCAAGGAAGGTGCTAGGCAGGAATTGTCTTGCTGGTCCTCACTTGCCCTGGCAGTCATTGCAGATAAACAGCAAGACTGGGGCTCTGCTCTTTCCTAGCCTTGCAAACACCAAAAGAAGTTCGTCTTGCTTGTGACCGCCAAAATGCTAAAATGAAACGTTGCACTCTCTCTCCTCCAAGGAAGGTGCTAGGCAGGAATTGTCTTGCTGGTCCTCACTTGCCCTGGCAGTCATTGCAGATAAACAGCAAGACTCGGTCTCTGCTCTTTCCTAGCCTTGCAAACAGACACTGAGCTTTTTCTCAATCTCGCACTCCAAAAAGCAAAATGAAACGTTGCACTCTCTCTCCTCCAAGGAAGGTGCTAGGCAGGAATTGTCTTGCTGGTCCTCACTTGCCCTGGCAGTCATTGCAGATAAACAGCAAGACTGGGGCTCTGCTCTTTCCTAGCCTTGCAAACAGCAAAAGAAGCTCGTCTCCCTCGTGAGCGCCAAAATGCTAAAATGAATCGTTGCACTCTCTCTCCTCCAAGGAAAGTGCTAGGCAGGAATTGTCTTGCTGGTCCTCACTTGCCCTGGCAGTCATTGCAGATAAACAGCAAGACTGGGGCTCTGCTCTTTCCTAGCCTTGCAAACAGCCAAAGTAGTTTGTCTCCCTCGTGAGCGCCAAAATGCTAAAATGAAACGTTGCACTCTCTCTCCTCCAAGGAAGGTGCTAGGCAGGAATTGTCTTGCTGGTCCTCACTTGCCCTGGCAGTCATTGCAGATAAACAGCAAGACTGGGGCTCTGCTCTTTCCTACCCTTGCAAACAGACACTGTTCTTTTTCTCAATCTCGCACTTCAAAAAGCAAAATGAAACGTTGCACTCTCTCTCCTCCAAGGAAGGTGCTAGACTGGAATTGTCTTGCTGGTCCTCACTTGCCCTGGCAGTCATTGCAGATAAACAGCAAGACTGGGGCTCTGCTCTTTCCTAGCCTTGCAAACAGCCAAAGCAGTTTGTCTCCCTCGTGAGCGCCAAAATGCTAAAATGAAACGTTGCACTCTCTCTCCTCCAAGGAAGGTGCTCGGCAGGAATTGTCTTGCTGGTCCTCACTTGCCCTGGCAGTAATTGCAGATAAACAGCAAGACTGGGGCTCTGCTCTTTCCTAGCCTTGCAAACAGCAAAAGAAGTTCGTCTTGCTTGTGACCGCCAAAATGCTAAAATGAAACGTTGCACTCTCTCTCCTCCAAGGAAGGTGCTAGGCAGGAATTGTCTTGCTGGTCCTCACTTGCCCTGGCAGTCATTGCAGATAAACAGCAAGACTGGGGCTCTGCTCTTTCCTAGCCTTGCAAACAGACACTGAGCTTTTTCTCAATCTCGCACTCCAAAAAGCAAAATGAAACGTTGCACTCTCGCTCCTCCAAGGAAGGTGCTAGGCAGGAATTGTCTTGCTGGTCCTCACTTGCCCTGGCAGTCATTGCAGATAAACAGCAAGACTGGGGCTCTTCTCTTTCCTAGCCTTGCAAACCGCCAAAGCAGTTTGTCTCCCTCGTGAGCGCCAAAATGCTAAAATGAAACGTTGCACTCTCTCTCCTCCAAGGAAGGTGCTAGGCAGGAATTGTCTTGCTGGTCCTCACTTGCCCTGGCAGTCATTGCAGATAAACAGCAAGACTCGGTCTCTGCTCTTTCCTAGCCTTGCAAACAGACACTGAGCTTTTTCTCAATCTCGCACTCCAAAAAGCAAAATGAAACGTTGCACTCTCTCTCCTCCAAGGAAGGTGCTAGGCAGGAATTGTCTTGCTGGTCCTCACTTGCCCTGGCAGTTATTGCAGATAAACAGCAAGACTCGGTCTGTGCTCTTTCCTACCCTTGCAAACAGCCAAAGCAGTTTGTCTCCCTCGTGATAGCCAAAATGCTAAAATGAAACGTTGCACTCTCTCTCCTCCAAGGAAGGTGCTAGGCAGGAATTGTCTTGCTGGTCCTCACTTGCCCTGGCAGTCCTTGCAGATAAAGAGCAAGACTCGGTCTCTGCTCTTTCCTAGCCTTGCAAACAGACACTGAGCTTTTTCTCAATCTCGCACACCAAAAAGCAAAATGAAACGTTGCACTCTCTCTCCTCCAAGGAAGGTGCTAGGCAGGAATTGTCTTGCTGGTCCTCACTTGCCCTGGCAGTCATTGCAGATAAACAGCAAGACTCGGTCTCTGCTCTTTCCTACCCTTGCAAACAGCCAAAGCAGTTTGTCTCCCTCGTGAGAGCCAAAATGCTAAAATGAAACGTTGCACTCTCTCTCCTCCAAGGAAGGTGCTAGGCAGGAATTGTCTTGCTGGTCCTCACTTGCCCTGGCAGTCATTGCAGATAAACAGCAAGACTGGGGCTCTGCTCTTTCCTAGCCTTGCAAACAGCAAAAGCAGTTTGTCTCCCTTGTGAGCGCCAAAATGCTAAAATGAAACGTTGCACTCTCTCTCCTCCAAGGAAGGTGCTAGGCAGGAATTGTCTTGCTGGTCCTCACTTGCCCTGGCAGTCATTGCAGATAAACAGCAAGACTGGGGCTCTGCTCTTTCCTAGCCTTGCAAACAGCCAAAGCAGTTTGTCTCCCTTGTGAGCGCCAAAATGCTAAAATGAAACGTTGCACTCTCTCTCCTCCAAGGAAGGTGCTAGGCAGGAATTGTCTTGCTGGTCCTCACTTGCCCTGGCAGTCATTGCAGATAAACAGCAAGACTCGGTCTCTGCTCTTTCCTACCCTTGCAAACAGACACTGTTCTTTTTCTCAATCTCGCACTCCAAAAAGCAAAATGAAACGTTGCACTCTCTCTCCTCCAAGGAAGGTGCTAGACTGGAATTGTCTTGCTGGTCCTCACTTGCCCTGGCAGTCATTGCAGATAAACAGCAAGACTCGGTCTCTGCTCTTTCCTAGCCTTGCAAACAGCAAAAGCAGTTTGTCTCCCTTGTGAGCGCCAAAATGCTAAAATGAAACGTTGCACTCTCTCTCCTCCAAGGAAGGTGCTAGGCAGGAAATGTCTTGCTGGTCCTCACTTGCCCTGGCAGTCATTGCAGATAAACAGCAAGACTCGGTCTCTGCTCTTTCCTACCCTTGCAAACAGACACTGTTCTTTTTCTCAATCTCGCACTCCAAAAAGCAATATGAAACGTTGCACTCTCTCTCCTCCAAGGAAGGTGCTAGGCAGGAATTGTCTTGCTGGTCCTCACTTGCCCTGGCAGTCATTGCAGATAAACAGCAAGACTCGGTCTCTGCTCTTTCCTACCCTTGCAAACAGACACTGTTCTTTTTCTCAATCGCGCACTCCAAAAAGCAAAATGAAACGTTGCACTCTCTCTCCTCCAAGGAAGGTGCTAGACTGGAATTGTCTTGCTGGTCCTCACTTGCCCTGGCAGTCATTGCAGATAAACAGCAAGACTCGGTCTCTGCTCTTTCCTACCCTTGCAAACAGCAAAAGCAGTTTGTCTCCCTTGTGAGCGCCAAAATGCTAAAATGAAACGTTGCACTCTCTCTCCTCCAAGGAAGGTGCTAGGCAGGAAATGTCTTGCTGGTCCTCACTTGCCCTGGCAGTCATTGCAGATAAACAGCAAGACTGGGGCTCTGCTCTTTCCTAGCCTTGCAAACAGACACTGAGCTTTTTCTCAATCTCGCACTCCAAAAAGCAAAATGAAACGTTGCACTCTCGCTCCTCCAAGGAAGGTGCTAGGCAGGAATTGTCTTGCTGGTCCTCACTTGCCCTGGCAGTCATTGCAGATAAACAGCAAGACTGGGGCTCTTCTCTTTCCTAGCCTTGCAAACCGCCAAAGCAGTTTGTCTCCCTCGTGAGCGCCAAAATGCTAAAATGAAACGTTGCACTCTCTCTCCTCCAGGAAGGTGCTAGGCAGGAATTGTCTTGCTGGTCCTCACTTGCCCTGGCAGTCATTGCAGATAAACAGCAAGACTGGGGCTCTGCTCTTTCCTAGCCTTGCAAACAGACACTGAGCTTTTTCTCAATCTCGCACTCCAAAAAGCAAAATGAAACGTTGCACTCTCTCTCCTCCAAGGAAGGTGCTAGGCAGGAATTGTCTTGCTGGTCCTCACTTGCCCTGGCAGTCATTGCAGATAAACAGCAAGACTCGGTCTCTGCTCTTTCCTACCCTTGCAAACAGCCAAAGCAGTTTGTCTCCCTCGTGAGAGCCAAAATGCTAAAATGAAACGTTGCACTCTCTCTCCTCCAAGGAAGGTGCTAGGCAGGAATTGTCTTGCTGGTCCTCACTTGCCCTGGCAGTCATTGCAGATAAAGAGCAAGACTCGGTCTCTGCTCTTTCCTAGCCTTGCAAACAGACACTGAGCTTTTTCTCAATCTCGCACTCCAAAAAGCAAAATGAAACGTTGCACTCTCTCTCCTCCAAGGAAGGTGCTAGGCAGGAATTGTCTTGCTGGTCCTCACTTGCCCTGGCAGTCATTGCAGATAAACAGCAAGACTCGGTCTCTGCTCTTTCCTACCCTTGCAAACAGCCAAAGCAGTTTGTCTCCCTCGTGAGAGCCAAAATGCTAAAATGAAACGTTGCACTCTCTCTCCTCCAAGGAAGGTGCTAGGCAGGAATTGTCTTGCTGGTCCTCACTTGCCCTGGCAGTCATTGCAGATAAACAGCAAGACTGGGGCTCTGCTCTTTCCTAGCCTTGCAAACAGCAAAAGCAGTTTGTCTCCCTTGTGAGCGCCAAAATGCTAAAATGAAACGTTGCACTCTCTCTCCTCCAAGGAAGGTGCTAGGCAGGAATTGTCTTGCTGGTCCTCACTTGCCCTGGCAGTCATTGCAGATAAACAGCAAGACTGGGGCTCTGCTCTTTCCTAGCCTTGCAAACAGCCAAAGCAGTTTGTCTCCCTCGTGAGCGCCAAAATGCTAAAATGAAACGTTGCACTCTCTCTCCTCCAAGGAAGGTGCTAGGCAGGAATTGTCTTGCTGGTCCTCACTTGCCCTGGCAGTCATTGCAGATAAACAGCAAGACTCGGTCTCTGCTCTTTCCTACCCTTGCAAACAGACACTGTTCTTTTTCTCAATCTCGCACTCCAAAAAGCAAAATGAAACGTTGCACTCTCTCTCCTCCAAGGAAGGTGCTAGACTGGAATTGTCTTGCTGGTCCTCACTTGCCCTGGCAGTCATTGCAGATAAACAGCAAGACTCGGTCTCTGCTCTTTCCTAGCCTTGCAAACAGCAAAAGCAGTTTGTCTCCCTTGTGAGCGCCAAAATGCTAAAATGAAACGTTGCACTCTCTCTCCTCCAAGGAAGGTGCTAGGCAGGAAATGTCTTGCTGGTCCTCACTTGCCCTGGCAGTCATTGCAGATAAACAGCAAGACTCGGTCTCTGCTCTTTCCTACCCTTGCAAACAGACACTGTTCTTTTTCTCAATCTCGCACTCCAAAAAGCAATATGAAACGTTGCACTCTCTCTCCTCCAAGGAAGGTGCTAGGCAGGAATTGTCTTGTTGGTCCTCACTTGCCCTGGCAGTCATTGCAGATAAACAGCAAGACTCGGTCTCTGCTCTTTCCTACCCTTGCAAACAGACACTGTTCTTTTTCTCAATCGCGCACTCCAAAAAGCAAAATGAAACGTTGCACTCTCTCTCCTCCAAGGAAGGTGCTAGACTGGAATTGTCTTGCTGGTCCTCACTTGCCCTGGCAGTCATTGCAGATAAACAGCAAGACTCGGTCTCTGCTCTTTCCTACCCTTGCAAACAGCCAAAGCAGTTTGTCTCCCTCGTGAGAGCCAAAATGCTAAAATGAAACGTTGCACTCTCTCTCCTCCAAGGAAGGTGCTAGGCAGGAATTGTCTTGCTGGTCCTCACTTGCCCTGGCAGTCATTGCTGATAAACAGCAAGACTGGGGCTCTGCTCTTTCCTAGCCTTGCAAACAGCAAAAGCAGTTTGTCTCCCTTGTGAGCGCCAAAATGCTAAAATGAAACGTTGCACTCTCTCTCCTCCAAGGAAGGTGCTAGGCAGGAATTGTCTTGCTGGTCCTCACTTGCCCTGGCAGTCATTGCAGATAAACAGCAAGACTGGGGCTCTGCTCTTTCCTAGCCTTGCAAACAGCCAAAGCAGTTTGTCTCCCTCGTGAGCGCCAAAATGCTAAAATGAAACGTTGCACTCTCTCTCCTCCAAGGAAGGTGCTAGGCAGGAATTGTCTTGCTGGTCCTCACTTGCCCTGGCAGTCATTGCAGATAAACAGCAAGACTCGGTCTCTGCTCTTTCCTACCCTTGCAAACAGACACTGTTCTTTTTCTCAATCTCGCACTCCAAAAAGCAAAATGAAACGTTGCACTCTCTCTCCTCCAAGGAAGGTGCTAGACTGGAATTGTCTTGCTGGTCCTCACTTGCCCTGGCAGTCATTGCAGATAAACAGCAAGACTCGGTCTCTGCTCTTTCCTAGCCTTGCAAACAGCAAAAGCAGTTTGTCTCCCTTGTGAGCGCCAAAATGCTAAAATGAAACGTTGCACTCTCTCTCCTCCAAGGAAGGTGCTAGGCAGGAAATGTCTTGCTGGTCCTCACTTGCCCTGGCAGTCATTGCAGATAAACAGCAAGACTCGGTCTCTGCTCTTTCCTACCCTTGCAAACAGACACTGTTCTTTTTCTCAATCTCGCACTCCAAAAAGCAATATGAAACGTTGCACTCTCTCTCCTCCAAGGAAGGTGCTAGGCAGGAATTGTCTTGCTGGTCCTCACTTGCCCTGGCAGTCATTGCAGATAAACAGCAAGACTCGGTCTCTGCTCTTTCCTACCCTTGCAAACAGACACTGTTCTTTTTCTCAATCGCGCACTCCAAAAAGCAAAATGAAACGTTGCACTCTCTCTCCTCCAAGGAAGGTGCTAGACTGGAATTGTCTTGCTGGTCCTCACTTGCCCTGGCAGTCATTGCAGATAAACAGCAAGACTCGGTCTCTGCTCTTTCCTACCCTTGCAAACAGCAAAAGCAGTTTGTCTCCCTTGTGAGCGCCAAAATGCTAAAATGAAACGTTGCACTCTCTCTCCTCCAAGGAAGGTGCTAGGCAGGAAATGTCTTGCTGGTCCTCACTTGCCCTGGCAGTCATTGCAGATAAACAGCAAGACTGGGGCTCTGCTCTTTCCTAGCCTTGCAAACAGACACTGAGCTTTTTCTCAATCTCGCACTCCAAAAAGCAAAATGAAACGTTGCACTCTCGCTCCTCCAAGGAAGGTGCTAGGCAGGAATTGTCTTGCTGGTCCTCACTTGCCCTGGCAGTCATTGCAGATAAACAGCAAGACTGGGGCTCTTCTCTTTCCTAGCCTTGCAAACCGCCATAGCAGTTTGTCTCCCTCGTGAGCGCCAAAATGCTAAAATGAAACGTTGCACTCTCTCTCCTCCAGGAAGGTGCTAGGCAGGAATTGTCTTGCTGGTCCTCACTTGCCCTGGCAGTCATTGCAGATAAAGAGCAAGACTCGGTCTCTGCTCTTTCCTAGCCTTGCAAACAGACACTGAGCTTTTTCTCAATCTCGCACTCCAAAAAGCAAAATGAAACGTTGCACTCTCTCTCCTCCAAGGAAGGTGCTAGGCAGGAATTGTCTTGCTGGTCCTCACTTGCCCTGGCAGTCATTGCAGATAAACAGCAAGACTCGGTCTCTGCTCTTTCCTACCCTTGCAAACAGCCAAAGCAGTTTGTCTCCCTCGTGAGAGCCAAAATGCTAAAATGAAACGTTGCACTCTCTCTCCTCCAAGGAAGGTGCTAGGCAGGAATTGTCTTGCTGGTCCTCACTTGCCCTGGCAGTCATTGCAGATAAACAGCAAGACTGGGGCTCTGCTCTTTCCTAGCCTTGCAAACAGCAAAAGCAGTTTGTCTCCCTTGTGAGCGCCAAAATGCTAAAATGAAACGTTGCACTCTCTCTCCTCCAAGGAAGGTGCTAGGCAGGAATTGTCTTGCTGGTCCTCACTTGCCCTGGCAGTCATTGCAGATAAACAGCAAGACTGGGGCTCTGCTCTTTCCTAGCCTTGCAAACAGCCAAAGCAGTTTGTCTCCCTCGTGAGCGCCAAAATGCTAAAATGAAACGTTGCACTCTCTCTCCTCCAAGGAAGGTGCTCGGCAGGAATTGTCTTGCTGGTCCTCACTTGCCCTGGCAGTCATTGCAGATAAGCAGCAAGACTGGGGCTCTGCTCTTTCATAACCTTGCAAACAGCAAAAGCAGTTTGTCTCCCTTGTTAGCGCCAAAATGCTAAAATGAAACGTTGCACTCTCTCTCCTCCAAGGAAGGTGCTAGGCAGGAAATGTCTTGCTGGTCCTCACTTGCCCTGGCAGTCATTGCAGATAAACAGCAAGACTGGGGCTCTGCTCTTTCCTAGCCTTGCAAACAGACACTGAGCTTTTTCTCAATCTCGCACTCCAAAAAGCAAAATGAAACGTTGCACTCTCGCTCCTCCAAGGAAGGTGCTAGGCAGGAATTGTCTTGCTGGTCCTCACTTGCCCTGGCAGTCATTGCAGATAAACAGCAAGACTGGGGCTCTTCTCTTTCCTAGCCTTGCAAACCGCCAAAGCAGTTTGTCTCCCTCGTGAGCGCCAAAATGCTAAAATGAAACGTTGCACTCTCTCTCCTCCAGGAAGGTGCTAGGCAGGAATTGTCTTGCTGGTCCTCACTTGCCCTGGCAGTCATTGCAGATAAACAGCAAGACTGGGGCTCTGCTCTTTCCTAGCCTTGCAAACAGACACTGAGCTTTTTCTCAATCTCGCACTCCAAAAAGCAAAATGAAACGTTGCACTCTCTCTCCTCCAAGGAAGGTGCTAGGCAGGAATTGTCTTGCTGGTCCTCACTTGCCCTGGCAGTCATTGCAGATAAACAGCAAGACTCGGTCTCTGCTCTTTCCTACCCTTGCAAACAGCCAAAGCAGTTTGTCTCCCTCGTGAGAGCCAAAATGCTAAAATGAAACGTTGCACTCTCTCTCCTCCAAGGAAGGTGCTAGACTGGAATTGTCTTGCTGGTCCTCACTTGCCCTGGCAGTCATTGCAGATAAACAGCAAGACTCGGTCTCTGCTCTTTCCTAGCCTTGCAAACAGCAAAAGCAGTTTGTCTCCCTTGTGAGCGCCAAAATGCTAAAATGAAACGTTGCACTCTCTCTCCTCCAAGGAAGGTGCTAGGCAGGAAATGTCTTGCTGGTCCTCACTTGCCCTGGCAGTCATTGCAGATAAACAGCAAGACTCGGTCTCTGCTCTTTCCTACCCTTGCAAACAGACACTGTTCTTTTTCTCAATCTCGCACTCCAAAAAGCAATATGAAACGTTGCACTCTCTCTCCTCCAAGGAAGGTGCTAGGCAGGAATTGTCTTGTTGGTCCTCACTTGCCCTGGCAGTCATTGCAGATAAACAGCAAGACTCGGTCTCTGCTCTTTCCTACCCTTGCAAACAGACACTGTTCTTTTTCTCAATCGCGCACTCCAAAAAGCAAAATGAAACGTTGCACTCTCTCTCCTCCAAGGAAGGTGCTAGACTGGAATTGTCTTGCTGGTCCTCACTTGCCCTGGCAGTCATTGCAGATAAACAGCAAGACTCGGTCTCTGCTCTTTCCTACCCTTGCAAACAGCCAAAGCAGTTTGTCTCCCTCGTGAGAGCCAAAATGCTAAAATGAAACGTTGCACTCTCTCTCCTCCAAGGAAGGTGCTAGGCAGGAATTGTCTTGCTGGTCCTCACTTGCCCTGGCAGTCATTGCTGATAAACAGCAAGACTGGGGCTCTGCTCTTTCCTAGCCTTGCAAACAGCAAAAGCAGTTTGTCTCCCTTGTGAGCGCCAAAATGCTAAAATGAAACGTTGCACTCTCTCTCCTCCAAGGAAGGTGCTAGGCAGGAATTGTCTTGCTGGTCCTCACTTGCCCTGGCAGTCATTGCAGATAAACAGCAAGACTGGGGCTCTGCTCTTTCCTAGCCTTGCAAACAGCCAAAGCAGTTTGTCTCCCTCGTGAGCGCCAAAATGCTAAAATGAAACGTTGCACTCTCTCTCCTCCAAGGAAGGTGCTAGGCAGGAATTGTCTTGCTGGTCCTCACTTGCCCTGGCAGTCATTGCAGATAAACAGCAAGACTCGGTCTCTGCTCTTTCCTACCCTTGCAAACAGACACTGTTCTTTTTCTCAATCTCGCACTCCAAAAAGCAAAATGAAACGTTGCACTCTCTCTCCTCCAAGGAAGGTGCTAGACTGGAATTGTCTTGCTGGTCCTCACTTGCCCTGGCAGTCATTGCAGATAAACAGCAAGACTCGGTCTCTGCTCTTTCCTAGCCTTGCAAACAGCAAAAGCAGTTTGTCTCCCTTGTGAGCGCCAAAATGCTAAAATGAAACGTTGCACTCTCTCTCCTCCAAGGAAGGTGCTAGGCAGGAAATGTCTTGCTGGTCCTCACTTGCCCTGGCAGTCATTGCAGATAAACAGCAAGACTCGGTCTCTGCTCTTTCCTACCCTTGCAAACAGACACTGTTCTTTTTCTCAATCTCGCACTCCAAAAAGCAATATGAAACGTTGCACTCTCTCTCCTCCAAGGAAGGTGCTAGGCAGGAATTGTCTTGCTGGTCCTCACTTGCCCTGGCAGTCATTGCAGATAAACAGCAAGACTCGGTCTCTGCTCTTTCCTACCCTTGCAAACAGACACTGTTCTTTTTCTCAATCGCGCACTCCAAAAAGCAAAATGAAACGTTGCACTCTCTCTCCTCCAAGGAAGGTGCTAGACTGGAATTGTCTTGCTGGTCCTCACTTGCCCTGGCAGTCATTGCAGATAAACAGCAAGACTCGGTCTCTGCTCTTTCCTACCCTTGCAAACAGCAAAAGCAGTTTGTCTCCCTTGTGAGCGCCAAAATGCTAAAATGAAACGTTGCACTCTCTCTCCTCCAAGGAAGGTGCTAGGCAGGAAATGTCTTGCTGGTCCTCACTTGCCCTGGCAGTCATTGCAGATAAACAGCAAGACTGGGGCTCTGCTCTTTCCTAGCCTTGCAAACAGACACTGAGCTTTTTCTCAATCTCGCACTCCAAAAAGCAAAATGAAACGTTGCACTCTCGCTCCTCCAAGGAAGGTGCTAGGCAGGAATTGTCTTGCTGGTCCTCACTTGCCCTGGCAGTCATTGCAGATAAACAGCAAGACTGGGGCTCTTCTCTTTCCTAGCCTTGCAAACCGCCATAGCAGTTTGTCTCCCTCGTGAGCGCCAAAATGCTAAAATGAAACGTTGCACTCTCTCTCCTCCAGGAAGGTGCTAGGCAGGAATTGTCTTGCTGGTCCTCACTTGCCCTGGCAGTCATTGCAGATAAAGAGCAAGACTCGGTCTCTGCTCTTTCCTAGCCTTGCAAACAGACACTGAGCTTTTTCTCAATCTCGCACTCCAAAAAGCAAAATGAAACGTTGCACTCTCTCTCCTCCAAGGAAGGTGCTAGGCAGGAATTGTCTTGCTGGTCCTCACTTGCCCTGGCAGTCATTGCAGATAAACAGCAAGACTCGGTCTCTGCTCTTTCCTACCCTTGCAAACAGCCAAAGCAGTTTGTCTCCCTCGTGAGAGCCAAAATGCTAAAATGAAACGTTGCACTCTCTCTCCTCCAAGGAAGGTGCTAGACTGGAATTGTCTTGCTGGTCCTCACTTGCCCTGGCAGTCATTGCAGATAAACAGCAAGACTCGGTCTCTGCTCTTTCCTAGCCTTGCAAACAGCAAAAGCAGTTTGTCTCCCTTGTGAGCGCCAAAATGCTAAAATGAAACGTTGCACTCTCTCTCCTCCAAGGAAGGTGCTAGGCAGGAAATGTCTTGCTGGTCCTCACTTGCCCTGGCAGTCATTGCAGATAAACAGCAAGACTCGGTCTCTGCTCTTTCCTACCCTTGCAAACAGACACTGTTCTTTTTCTCAATCTCGCACTCCAAAAAGCAATATGAAACGTTGCACTCTCTCTCCTCCAAGGAAGGTGCTAGGCAGGAATTGTCTTGTTGGTCCTCACTTGCCCTGGCAGTCATTGCAGATAAACAGCAAGACTCGGTCTCTGCTCTTTCCTACCCTTGCAAACAGACACTGTTCTTTTTCTCAATCGCGCACTCCAAAAAGCAAAATGAAACGTTGCACTCTCTCTCCTCCAAGGAAGGTGCTAGACTGGAATTGTCTTGCTGGTCCTCACTTGCCCTGGCAGTCATTGCAGATAAACAGCAAGACTCGGTCTCTGCTCTTTCCTACCCTTGCAAACAGCCAAAGCAGTTTGTCTCCCTCGTGAGAGCCAAAATGCTAAAATGAAACGTTGCACTCTCTCTCCTCCAAGGAAGGTGCTAGGCAGGAATTGTCTTGCTGGTCCTCACTTGCCCTGGCAGTCATTGCTGATAAACAGCAAGACTGGGGCTCTGCTCTTTCCTAGCCTTGCAAACAGCAAAAGCAGTTTGTCTCCCTTGTGAGCGCCAAAATGCTAAAATGAAACGTTGCACTCTCTCTCCTCCAAGGAAGGTGCTAGGCAGGAATTGTCTTGCTGGTCCTCACTTGCCCTGGCAGTCATTGCAGATAAACAGCAAGACTGGGGCTCTGCTCTTTCCTAGCCTTGCAAACAGCCAAAGCAGTTTGTCTCCCTCGTGAGCGCCAAAATGCTAAAATGAAACGTTGCACTCTCTCTCCTCCAAGGAAGGTGCTAGGCAGGAATTGTCTTGCTGGTCCTCACTTGCCCTGGCAGTCATTGCAGATAAACAGCAAGACTCGGTCTCTGCTCTTTCCTACCCTTGCAAACAGACACTGTTCTTTTTCTCAATCTCGCACTCCAAAAAGCAAAATGAAACGTTGCACTCTCTCTCCTCCAAGGAAGGTGCTAGACTGGAATTGTCTTGCTGGTCCTCACTTGCCCTGGCAGTCATTGCAGATAAACAGCAAGACTCGGTCTCTGCTCTTTCCTAGCCTTGCAAACAGCAAAAGCAGTTTGTCTCCCTTGTGAGCGCCAAAATGCTAAAATGAAACGTTGCACTCTCTCTCCTCCAAGGAAGGTGCTAGGCAGGAAATGTCTTGCTGGTCCTCACTTGCCCTGGCAGTCATTGCAGATAAACAGCAAGACTCGGTCTCTGCTCTTTCCTACCCTTGCAAACAGACACTGTTCTTTTTCTCAATCTCGCACTCCAAAAAGCAATATGAAACGTTGCACTCTCTCTCCTCCAAGGAAGGTGCTAGGCAGGAATTGTCTTGCTGGTCCTCACTTGCCCTGGCAGTCATTGCAGATAAACAGCAAGACTCGGTCTCTGCTCTTTCCTACCCTTGCAAACAGACACTGTTCTTTTTCTCAATCGCGCACTCCAAAAAGCAAAATGAAACGTTGCACTCTCTCTCCTCCAAGGAAGGTGCTAGACTGGAATTGTCTTGCTGGTCCTCACTTGCCCTGGCAGTCATTGCAGATAAACAGCAAGACTCGGTCTCTGCTCTTTCCTACCCTTGCAAACAGCAAAAGCAGTTTGTCTCCCTTGTGAGCGCCAAAATGCTAAAATGAAACGTTGCACTCTCTCTCCTCCAAGGAAGGTGCTAGGCAGGAAATGTCTTGCTGGTCCTCACTTGCCCTGGCAGTCATTGCAGATAAACAGCAAGACTGGGGCTCTGCTCTTTCCTAGCCTTGCAAACAGACACTGAGCTTTTTCTCAATCTCGCACTCCAAAAAGCAAAATGAAACGTTGCACTCTCGCTCCTCCAAGGAAGGTGCTAGGCAGGAATTGTCTTGCTGGTCCTCACTTGCCCTGGCAGTCATTGCAGATAAACAGCAAGACTGGGGCTCTTCTCTTTCCTAGCCTTGCAAACCGCCATAGCAGTTTGTCTCCCTCGTGAGCGCCAAAATGCTAAAATGAAACGTTGCACTCTCTCTCCTCCAGGAAGGTGCTAGGCAGGAATTGTCTTGCTGGTCCTCACTTGCCCTGGCAGTCATTGCAGATAAAGAGCAAGACTCGGTCTCTGCTCTTTCCTAGCCTTGCAAACAGACACTGAGCTTTTTCTCAATCTCGCACTCCAAAAAGCAAAATGAAACGTTGCACTCTCTCTCCTCCAAGGAAGGTGCTAGGCAGGAATTGTCTTGCTGGTCCTCACTTGCCCTGGCAGTCATTGCAGATAAACAGCAAGACTCGGTCTCTGCTCTTTCCTACCCTTGCAAACAGCCAAAGCAGTTTGTCTCCCTCGTGAGAGCCAAAATGCTAAAATGAAACGTTGCACTCTCTCTCCTCCAAGGAAGGTGCTAGGCAGGAATTGTCTTGCTGGTCCTCACTTGCCCTGGCAGTCATTGCAGATAAACAGCAAGACTGGGGCTCTGCTCTTTCCTAGCCTTGCAAACAGCAAAAGCAGTTTGTCTCCCTTGTGAGCGCCAAAATGCTAAAATGAAACGTTGCACTCTCTCTCCTCCAAGGAAGGTGCTAGGCAGGAATTGTCTTGCTGGTCCTCACTTGCCCTGGCAGTCATTGCAGATAAACAGCAAGACTGGGGCTCTGCTCTTTCCTAGCCTTGCAAACAGCCAAAGCAGTTTGTCTCCCTCGTGAGCGCCAAAATGCTAAAATGAAACGTTGCACTCTCTCTCCTCCAAGGAAGGTGCTAGGCAGGAATTGTCTTGCTGGTCCTCACTTGCCCTGGCAGTCATTGCAGATAAACAGCAAGACTCGGTCTCTGCTCTTTCCTACCCTTGCAAACAGACACTGTTCTTTTTCTCAATCTCGCACTCCAAAAAGCAAAATGAAACGTTGCACTCTCTCTCCTCCAAGGAAGGTGCTAGACTGGAATTGTCTTGCTGGTCCTCACTTGCCCTGGCAGTCATTGCAGATAAACAGCAAGACTCGGTCTCTGCTCTTTCCTAGCCTTGCAAACAGCAAAAGCAGTTTGTCTCCCTTGTGAGCGCCAAAATGCTAAAATGAAACGTTGCACTCTCTCTCCTCCAAGGAAGGTGCTAGGCAGGAAATGTCTTGCTGGTCCTCACTTGCCCTGGCAGTCATTGCAGATAAACAGCAAGACTCGGTCTCTGCTCTTTCCTACCCTTGCAAACAGACACTGTTCTTTTTCTCAATCTCGCACTCCAAAAAGCAATATGAAACGTTGCACTCTCTCTCCTCCAAGGAAGGTGCTAGGCAGGAATTGTCTTGCTGGTCCTCACTTGCCCTGGCAGTCATTGCAGATAAACAGCAAGACTCGGTCTCTGCTCTTTCCTACCCTTGCAAACAGACACTGTTCTTTTTCTCAATCGCGCACTCCAAAAAGCAAAATGAAACGTTGCACTCTCTCTCCTCCAAGGAAGGTGCTAGACTGGAATTGTCTTGCTGGTCCTCACTTGCCCTGGCAGTCATTGCAGATAAACAGCAAGACTCGGTCTCTGCTCTTTCCTACCCTTGCAAACAGCAAAAGCAGTTTGTCTCCCTTGTGAGCGCCAAAATGCTAAAATGAAACGTTGCACTCTCTCTCCTCCAAGGAAGGTGCTAGGCAGGAAATGTCTTGCTGGTCCTCACTTGCCCTGGCAGTCATTGCAGATAAACAGCAAGACTGGGGCTCTGCTCTTTCCTAGCCTTGCAAACAGACACTGAGCTTTTTCTCAATCTCGCACTCCAAAAAGCAAAATGAAACGTTGCACTCTCGCTCCTCCAAGGAAGGTGCTAGGCAGGAATTGTCTTGCTGGTCCTCACTTGCCCTGGCAGTCATTGCAGATAAACAGCAAGACTGGGGCTCTTCTCTTTCCTAGCCTTGCAAACCGCCATAGCAGTTTGTCTCCCTCGTGAGCGCCAAAATGCTAAAATGAAACGTTGCACTCTCTCTCCTCCAGGAAGGTGCTAGGCAGGAATTGTCTTGCTGGTCCTCACTTGCCCTGGCAGTCATTGCAGATAAAGAGCAAGACTCGGTCTCTGCTCTTTCCTAGCCTTGCAAACAGACACTGAGCTTTTTCTCAATCTCGCACTCCAAAAAGCAAAATGAAACGTTGCACTCTCTCTCCTCCAAGGAAGGTGCTAGGCAGGAATTGTCTTGCTGGTCCTCACTTGCCCTGGCAGTCATTGCAGATAAACAGCAAGACTCGGTCTCTGCTCTTTCCTACCCTTGCAAACAGCCAAAGCAGTTTGTCTCCCTCGTGAGAGCCAAAATGCTAAAATGAAACGTTGCACTCTCTCTCCTCCAAGGAAGGTGCTAGGCAGGAATTGTCTTGCTGGTCCTCACTTGCCCTGGCAGTCATTGCAGATAAACAGCAAGACTGGGGCTCTGCTCTTTCCTAGCCTTGCAAACAGCAAAAGCAGTTTGTCTCCCTTGTGAGCGCCAAAATGCTAAAATGAAACGTTGCACTCTCTCTCCTCCAAGGAAGGTGCTAGGCAGGAATTGTCTTGCTGGTCCTCACTTGCCCTGGCAGTCATTGCAGATAAACAGCAAGACTGGGGCTCTGCTCTTTCCTAGCCTTGCAAACAGCCAAAGCAGTTTGTCTCCCTCGTGAGCGCCAAAATGCTAAAATGAAACGTTGCACTCTCTCTCCTCCAAGGAAGGTGCTAGGCAGGAATTGTCTTGCTGGTCCTCACTTGCCCTGGCAGTCATTGCAGATAAACAGCAAGACTCGGTCTCTGCTCTTTCCTACCCTTGCAAACAGACACTGTTCTTTTTCTCAATCTCGCACTCCAAAAAGCAAAATGAAACGTTGCACTCTCTCTCCTCCAAGGAAGGTGCTAGACTGGAATTGTCTTGCTGGTCCTCACTTGCCCTGGCAGTCATTGCAGATAAACAGCAAGACTCGGTCTCTGCTCTTTCCTAGCCTTGCAAACAGCAAAAGCAGTTTGTCTCCCTTGTGAGCGCCAAAATGCTAAAATGAAACGTTGCACTCTCTCTCCTCCAAGGAAGGTGCTAGGCAGGAAATGTCTTGCTGGTCCTCACTTGCCCTGGCAGTCATTGCAGATAAACAGCAAGACTCGGTCTCTGCTCTTTCCTACCCTTGCAAACAGACACTGTTCTTTTTCTCAATCTCGCACTCCAAAAAGCAATATGAAACGTTGCACTCTCTCTCCTCCAAGGAAGGTGCTAGGCAGGAATTGTCTTGCTGGTCCTCACTTGCCCTGGCAGTCATTGCAGATAAACAGCAAGACTCGGTCTCTGCTCTTTCCTACTCTTGCAAACAGACACTGTTCTTTTTCTCAATCGCGCACTCCAAAAAGCAAAATGAAACGTTGCACTCTCTCTCCTCCAAGGAAGGTGCTAGACTGGAATTGTCTTGCTGGTCCTCACTTGCCCTGGCAGTCATTGCAGATAAACAGCAAGACTCGGTCTCTGCTCTTTCCTACCCTTGCAAACAGCAAAAGCAGTTTGTCTCCCTTGTGAGCGCCAAAATGCTAAAATGAAACGTTGCACTCTCTCTCCTCCAAGGAAGGTGCTAGGCAGGAAATGTCTTGCTGGTCCTCACTTGCCCTGGCAGTCATTGCAGATAAACAGCAAGACTGGGGCTCTGCTCTTTCCTAGCCTTGCAAACACCAAAAGAAGTTCGTCTTGCTTGTGACCGCCAAAATGCTAAAATGAAACGTTGCACTCTCTCTCCTCCAAGGAAGGTGCTAGGCAGGAATTGTCTTGCTGGTCCTCACTTGCCCTGGCAGTCATTGCAGATAAACAGCAAGACTCGGTCTCTGCTCTTTCCTAGCCTTGCAAACAGACACTGAGCTTTTTCTCAATCTCGCACTCCAAAAAGCAAAATGAAACGTTGCACTCTCTCTCCTCCAAGGAAGGTGCTAGGCAGGAATTGTCTTGCTGGTCCTCACTTGCCCTGGCAGTCATTGCAGATAAAGAGCAAGACTGGGGCTCTGCTCTTTCCTAGCCTTGCAAACAGCAAAAGAAGTTCGTCTCCCTCGTGAGCGCCAAAATGCTAAAATGAATCGTTGCACTCTCTCTCCTCCAAGGAAAGTGCTAGGCAGGAATTGTCTTGCTGGTCCTCACTTGCCCTGGCAGTCATTGCAGATAAACAGCAAGACTGGGGCTCTGCTCTTTCCTAGCCTTGCAAACAGCCAAAGTAGTTTGTCTCCCTCGTGAGCGCCAAAATGCTAAAATGAAACATTGCACTCTCTCTCCTCCAAGGAAGGTGCTAGGCAGGAATTGTCTTGCTGGTCCTCACTTGCCCTGGCAGTCATTGCAGATAAACAGCAAGACTGGGGCTCTGCTCTTTCCTACCCTTGCAAACAGACACTGTTCTTTTTCTCAATCTCGCACTTCAAAATGCAAAATGAAACGTTGCACTCTCTCTCCTCCAAGGAAGGTGCTAGACTGGAATTGTCTTGCTGGTCCTCACTTGCCCTGGCAGTCATTGCAGATAAACAGCAAGACTGGGGCTCTGCTCTTTCCTAGCCTTGCAAACAGCCAAAGCAGTTTGTCTCCCTCGTGAGCGCCAAAATGCTAAAATGAAACGTTGCACTCTCTCTCCTCCAAGGAAGGTGCTCGGCAGGAATTGTCTTGCTGGTCCTCACTTGCCCTGGCAGTCATTGCAGATAAACAGCAAGACTGGGGCTCTGCTCTTTCCTAGCCTTGCAAACAGCAAAAGAAGTTCGTCTTGCTTGTGACCGCCAAAATGCTAAAATGAAACGTTGCACTCTCTCTCCTCCAAGGAAGGTGCTAGGCAGGAATTGTCTTGCTGGTCCTCACTTGCCCTGGCAGTCATTCCAGATAAACAGCAAGACTGGGGCTCTGCTCTTTCCTAGCCTTGCAAACAGACACAGAGCTTTTTCTCAATCTCGCACTCCAAAAAGCAAAATGAAACGTTGCACTCTCGCTCCTCCAAGGAAGGTGCTAGGCAGGAATTGTCTTGCTGGTCCTCACTTGCCCTGGCAGTCATTGCAGATAAACAGCAAGACTGGGGCTCTTCTCTTTCCTAGCCTTGCAAACCGCCAAAGCAGTTTGTCTCCCTCGTGAGCGCCAAAATGCTAAAATGAAACGTTGCACTCTCTCTCCTCCAAGGAAGGTGCTAGGCAGGAATTGTCTTGCTGGTCCTCACTTGCCCTGGCAGTCATTGCAGATAAAGAGCAAGACTCGGTCTCTGCTCTTTCCTAGCCTTGCAAACAGACACTGAGCTTTTTCTCAATCTCGCACTCCAAAAAGCAAAATGAAACGTTGCACTCTCTCTCCTCCAAGGAAGGTGCTAGGCAGGAATTGTCTTGCTGGTCCTCACTTGCCCTGGCAGTCATTGCAGATAAACAGCAAGACTCGGTCTCTGCTCTTTCCTACCCTTGCAAACAGCCAAAGCAGTTTGTCTCCCTCGTGAGAGCCAAAATGCTAAAATGAAACGTTGCACTCTCTCTCCTCCAAGGAAGGTGCTAGGCAGGAATTGTCTTGCTGGTCCTCACTTGCCCTGGCAGTCATTGCAGATAAGCAGCAAGACTGGGGCTCTGCTCTTTCATAGCCTTGCAAACAGCAAAAGCAGTTTGTCTCCCTTGTTAGCGCCAAAATGCTAAAATGAAACGTTGCACTCTCTCTCCTCCAAGGAAGGTGCTAGGCAGGAATTGTCTTGCTGGTCCTCACTTGCCCTGGCAGTCATTGCAGATAAACAGCAAGACTGGGGCTCTGCTCTTTCCTAGCCTTGCAAACAGCAAAAGAAGTTCGTCTTGCTTGTGACCGCCAAAATGCTAAAATGAAACGTTGCACTCTCTCTCCTCCAAGGAAGGTGCTAGGCAGGAATTGTCTTGCTGGTCCTCACTTGCCCTGGCAGTCATTGCAGATAAACAGCAAGACTGGGGCTCTGCTCTTTCCTAGCCTTGCAAACAGACACTGAGCTTTTTCTCAATCTCGCACTCCAAAAAGCAAAATGAAACGTTGCACTCTCTCTCCTCCAAGGAAGGTGCTAGGCAGGAATTGTCTTGCTAGTCCTCACTTGCCCTGGCAGTCATTGCAGATAAACAGCAAGACTGGGGCTCTGCTCTTTCCTAGCCTTGCAAACCGCCAAAGCAGTTTGTCTCCCTCGTGAGCGCCAAAATGCTAAAATGAAACGTTGCACTCTCTCTCCTCCAAGGAAGGTGCTAGGCAGGAATTGTCTTGCTGGTCCTCACTTGCCCTGGCAGTCATTGCAGATAAACAGCAAGACTGGGGCGCTGCTCTTTCCTAGCCTAGCAAACAGCAACAGAAGTTCGTCTCCCTCGTGAGCGCCAAAATGCTAAAATGAAACGTTGCACTCCCTCTCCTCCAAGGAAGGTGCTAGGCAGGAATTGTCTTGCTGGTCCTCACTTGCCCTGGCAGTCATTGCAGATAAGCAGCAAGACTGGGGCTCTGCTCTTTCCTAGCCTTGCAAACAGCCAAAGCAGTTCGTCTCCCTCGTGAGCGCCAAAATGCTAAAATGAATCGTTGCACTCTCTCTCCTCCAAGGAAGGTGCTAGGCAGGAATTGTCTTGCTGGTCCTCACTTGCCCTGGCAGTCATTGCAGATAAAGAGCAAGACTCGGTCTCTGCTCTTTCCTAGCCTTGCAAACAGACACTGAGCTTTTTCTCAATCTCACACTCCAAAAAGCAAAATGAAACGTTGCACTCTCTCTCCTCCAAGGAAGGTGCTAGGCAGGAATTGTCTTGCTGGTCCTCACTTGCCCTGGCAGTCATTGCAGATAAACAGCAAGACTCGGTCTCTGCTCTTTCCTACCCTTGCAAACAGACACTGTTCTTTTTCTCAATCGCGCACTCCAAAAAGCAAAATGAAACGTTGCACTCTCTCTCCTCCAAGGAAGGTGCTAGACTGGAATTGTCTTGCTGGTCCTCACTTGCCCTGGCAGTCATTGCAGATAAACAGCAAGACTCGGTCTCTGCTCTTTCCTACCCTTGCAAACAGCAAAAGCAGTTTGTCTCCCTTGTGAGCGCCAAAATGCTAAAATGAAACGTTGCACTCTCTCTCCTCCAAGGAAGGTGCTAGGCAGGAAATGTCTTGCTGGTCCTCACTTGCCCTGGCAGTCATTGCAGATAAACAGCAAGACTCGGTCTCTGCTCTTTCCTAGCCTTGCAAACAGACACAGAGCTTTTTCTCAATCTCGCACTCCAAAAAGCAAAATGAAACGTTGCACTCTCTCTCCTCCAAGGAAGGTGCTAGGCAGGAATTGTCTTGCTGGTCCTCACTTGCCCTGGCAGTCATTGCAGATAAACAGCAAGACTGGGGCTCTGCTCTTTCCTAGCCTTGCAAACAGCCAAAGCAGTTTGTCTCCCTCGTGAGCGCCAAAATGCTAAATTGAAACGTTGCACTCTCTCTCCTCCAAGGAAGGTGCTAGGCAGGAATTGTCTTGCTGGTCCTCACTTGCCCTGGCAGTCATTGCAGATAAACAGCAAGACTGGGGCTCTGCTCTTTCCTAGCCTTGCAAACACCAAAAGAAGTTCGTCTTGCTTGTGACCGCCAAAATGCTAAAATGAAACGTTGCACTCTCTCTCCTCCAAGGAAGGTGCTAGGCAGGAATTGTCTTGCTGGTCCTCACTTGCCCTGGCAGTCATTGCAGATAAACAGCAAGACTCGGTCTCTGCTCTTTCCTAGCCTTGCAAACAGACACTGAGCTTTTTCTCAATCTCGCACTCCAAAAAGCAAAATGAAACGTTGCACTCTCTCTCCTCCAAGGAAGGTGCTAGGCAGGAATTGTCTTGCTGGTCCTCACTTGCCCTGGCAGTCATTGCAGATAAAGAGCAAGACTGGGGCTCTGCTCTTTCCTAGCCTTGCAAACAGCAAAAGAAGTTCGTCTCCCTCGTGAGCGCCAAAATGCTAAAATGAATCGTTGCACTCTCTCTCCTCCAAGGAAAGTGCTAGGCAGGAATTGTCTTGCTGGTCCTCACTTGCCCTGGCAGTCATTGCAGATAAACAGCAAGACTGGGGCTCTGCTCTTTCCTAGCCTTGCAAACAGCCAAAGTAGTTTGTCTCCCTCGTGAGCGCCAAAATGCTAAAATGAAACGTTGCACTCTCTCTCCTCCAAGGAAGGTGCTAGGCAGGAATTGTCTTGCTGGTCCTCACTTGCCCTGGCAGTCATTGCAGATAAACAGCAAGACTGGGGCTCTGCTCTTTCCTACCCTTGCAAACAGACACTGTTCTTTTTCTCAATCTCGCACTTCAAAAAGCAAAATGAAACGTTGCACTCTCTCTCCTCCAAGGAAGGTGCTAGACTGGAATTGTCTTGCTGGTCCTCACTTGCCCTGGCAGTCATTGCAGATAAACAGCAAGACTCGGTCTCTGCTCTTTCCTACCCTTGCAAACAGCAAAAGCAGTTTGTCTCCCTTGTGAGCGCCAAAATGCTAAAATGAAACGTTGCACTCTCTCTCCTCCAAGGAAGGTGCTAGGCAGGAAATGTCTTGCTGGTCCTCACTTGCCCTGGCAGTCATTGCAGATAAACAGCAAGACTCGGTCTCTGCTCTTTCCTAGCCTTGCAAACAGACACAGAGCTTTTTCTCAATCTCGCACTCCAAAAAGCAAAATGAAACGTTGCACTCTCTCTCCTCCAAGGAAGGTGCTAGGCAGGAATTGTCTTGCTGGTCCTCACTTGCCCTGGCAGTCATTGCAGATAAACAGCAAGACTGGGGCTCTGCTCTTTCCTAGCCTTGCAAACAGCCAAAGCAGTTTGTCTCCCTCGTGAGCGCCAAAATGCTAAATTGAAACGTTGCACTCTCTCTCCTCCAAGGAAGGTGCTAGGCAGGAATTGTCTTGCTGGTCCTCACTTGCCCTGGCAGTCATTGCAGATAAACAGCAAGACTGGGGCTCTGCTCTTTCCTAGCCTTGCAAACACCAAAAGAAGTTCGTCTTGCTTGTGACCGCCAAAATGCTAAAATGAAACGTTGCACTCTCTCTCCTCCAAGGAAGGTGCTAGGCAGGAATTGTCTTGCTGGTCCTCACTTGCCCTGGCAGTCATTGCAGATAAACAGCAAGACTCGGTCTCTGCTCTTTCCTAGCCTTGCAAACAGACACTGAGCTTTTTCTCAATCTCGCACTCCAAAAAGCAAAATGAAACGTTGCACTCTCTCTCCTCCAAGGAAGGTGCTAGGCAGGAATTGTCTTGCTGGTCCTCACTTGCCCTGGCAGTCATTGCAGATAAAGAGCAAGACTGGGGCTCTGCTCTTTCCTAGCCTTGCAAACAGCAAAAGAAGTTCGTCTCCCTCGTGAGCGCCAAAATGCTAAAATGAATCGTTGCACTCTCTCTCCTCCAAGGAAAGTGCTAGGCAGGAATTGTCTTGCTGGTCCTCACTTGCCCTGGCAGTCATTGCAGATAAACAGCAAGACTGGGGCTCTGCTCTTTCCTAGCCTTGCAAACAGCCAAAGTAGTTTGTCTCCCTCGTGAGCGCCAAAATGCTAAAATGAAACGTTGCACTCTCTCTCCTCCAAGGAAGGTGCTAGGCAGGAATTGTCTTGCTGGTCCTCACTTGCCCTGGCAGTCATTGCAGATAAACAGCAAGACTGGGGCTCTGCTCTTTCCTACCCTTGCAAACAGACACTGTTCTTTTTCTCAATCTCGCACTTCAAAAAGCAAAATGAAACGTTGCACTCTCTCTCCTCCAAGGAAGGTGCTAGACTGGAATTGTCTTGCTGGTCCTCACTTGCCCTGGCAGTCATTGCAGATAAACAGCAAGACTGGGGCTCTGCTCTTTCCTAGCCTTGCAAAGAGCCAAAGCAGTTTGTCTCCCTCGTGAGCGCCAAAATGCTAAAATGAAACGTTGCACTCTCTCTCCTCCAAGGAAGGTGCTCGGCAGGAATTGTCTTGCTGGTCCTCACTTGCCCTGGCAGTCATTGCAGATAAACAGCAAGACTGGGGCTCTGCTCTTTCCTAGCCTTGCAAACAGCAAAAGAAGTTCGTCTTGCTTGTGACCGCCAAAATGCTAAAATGAAACGTTGCACTCTCTCTCCTCCAAGGAAGGTGCTAGGCAGGAATTGTCTTGCTGGTCCTCACTTGCCCTGGCAGTCATTGCAGATAAACAGCAAGACTCGGTCTCTGCTCTTTCCTACCCTTGCAAACACACACTGTGCTTTTTCTCAATCTCGCACTCCAAAAAGCAAAATGAAACGTTGCACTCTCTCTCCTCCAAGGAAGGTGCTAGGCAGGAATTGTCTTGCTGGTCCTCACTTGCCCTGGCAGTCATTGCAGATAAAGAGCAAGACTCGGTCTCTGCTCTTTCCTAGCCTTGCAAACAGACACTGAGCTTTTTCTCAATCTCGCACTCCAAAAAGCAAAATGAAACGTTGCACTCTCTCTCCTCCAAGGAAGGTGCTAGGCAGGAATTGTCTTGCTGGTCCTCACTTGCCCTGGCAGTCATTGCAGATAAACAGCAAGACTCGGTCTCTGCTCTTTCCTACCCTTGCAAACAGCCAAAGCAGTTTGTCTCCCTCGTGAGAGCCAAAATGCTAAAATGAAACGTTGCACTCTCTCTCCTCCAAGGAAGGTGCTAGGCAGGAATTGTCTTGCTGGTCCTCACTTGCCCTGGCAGTCATTGCAGATAAGCAGCAAGACTGGGGCTCTGCTCTTTCATAGCCTTGCAAACAGCAAAAGCAGTTTGTCTCCCTTGTTAGCGCCAAAATGCTAAAATGAAACGTTGCACTCTCTCTCCTCCAAGGAAGGTGCTAGGCAGGAATTGTCTTGCTGGTCCTCACTTGCCCTGGCAGTCATTGCAGATAAACAGCAAGACTGGGGCTCTGCTCTTTCCTAGCCTTGCAAACAGCAAAAGAAGTTCGTCTTGCTTGTGACCGCCAAAATGCTAAAATGAAACGTTGCACTCTCTCTCCTCCAAGGAAGGTGCTAGGCAGGAATTGTCTTGCTGGTCCTCACTTGCCCTGGCAGTCATTGCAGATAAACAGCAAGACTGGGGCTCTGCTCTTTCCTAGCCTTGCAAACAGACACTGAGCTTTTTCTCAATCTCGCACTCCAAAAAGCAAAATGAAACGTTGCACTCTCTCTCCTCCAAGGAAGGTGCTAGGCAGGAATTGTCTTGCTGGTCCTCACTTGCCCTGGCAGTCATTGCAGATAAACAGCAAGACTGGGGCTCTGCTCTTTCCTAGCCTTGCAAACAGCAAAAGAAGTTCGTCTCCCTCGTGAGCGCCAAAATGCTAAAATGAATCGTTGCACTCTCTCTCCTCCAAGGAAGGTGCTAGGCAGGAATTGTCTTGCTGGTCCTCACTTGCCCTGGCAGTCATTGCAGATAAACAGCAAGACTCGGTCTCTGCTCTTTCCTACCCTTGCAAACAGACACTGTTCTTTTTCTCAATCGCGCACTCCAAAAAGCAAAATGAAACGTTGCACTCTCTCTCCTCCAAGGAAGGTGCTAGACTGGAATTGTCTTGCTGGTCCTCACTTGCCCTGGCAGTCATTGCAGATAAACAGCAAGACTGGGGCTCTGCTCTTTCCTACCCTTGCAAACAGCAAAAGAAGTTTGTCTCCCTTGTGAGCGCCAAAATGCTAAAATGAAACGTTGCACTCTCTCTCCTCCAAGGAAGGTGCTAGGCAGGAAATGTCTTGCTGGTCCTCACTTGCCCTGGCAGTCATTCCAGATAAACAGCAAGACTGGGGCTCTGCTCTTTCCTAGCCTTGCAAACAGACACTGAGCTTTTTCTCAATCTCGCACTCCAAAAAGCAAAATGAAACGTTGCACTCTCGCTCCTCCAAGGAAGGTGCTAGGCAGGAATTGTCTTGCTGGTCCTCACTTGCCCTGGCAGTCATTGCAGATAAACAGCAAGACTGGGGCTCTTCTCTTTCCTAGCCTTGCAAACCGCCAAAGCAGTTTGTCTCCCTCGTGAGCGCCAAAATGCTAAAATGAAACGTTGCACTCTCTCTCCTCCAAGGAAGGTGCTAGGCAGGAATTGTCTTGCTGGTCCTCACTTGCCCTGGCAGTCATTGCAGATAAACAGCAAGACTGGGGCTCTGCTCTTTCCTAGCCTTGCAAACAGCAAAAGAAGTTCGTCTTGCTTGTGACCGCCAAAATGCTAAAATGAAACGTTGCACTCTCTCTCCTCCAAGGAAGGTGCTAGGCAGGAATTGTCTTGCTGGTCCTCACTTGCCCTGGCAGTCATTGCAGATAAACAGCAAGACTGGGGCTCTGCTCTTTCCTAGCCTTGCAAACAGACACTGAGCTTTTTCTCAATCTCGCACTCCAAAAAGCAAAATGAAACGTTGCACTCTCTCTCCTCCAAGGAAGGTGCTAGGCAGGAATTGTCTTGCTAGTCCTCACTTGCCCTGGCAGTCATTGCAGATAAACAGCAAGACTGGGGCTCTGCTCTTTCCTAGCCTTGCAAACCGCCAAAGCAGTTTGTCTCCCTCGTGAGCGCCAAAATGCTAAAATGAAACGTTGCACTCTCTCTCCTCCAAGGAAGGTGCTAGGCAGGAATTGTCTTGCTGGTCCTCACTTGCCCTGGCAGTCATTGCAGATAAACAGCAAGACTGGGGCTCTGCTCTTTCCTAGCCTAGCAAACAGCAACAGAAGTTCGTCTCCCTCGTGAGCGCCAAAATGCTAAAATGAAACGTTGCACTCTCTCTCCTCCAAGGAAGGTGCTAGGCAGGAATTGTCTTGCTGGTCCTCACTTGCCCTGGCAGTCATTGCAGATAAGCAGCAAGACTGGGGCTCTGCTCTTTCCTAGCCTTGCAAACAGCCAAAGCAGTTCGTCTCCCTCGTGAGCGCCAAAATGCTAAAATGAATCGTTGCACTCTCTCTCCTCCAAGGAAGGTGCTAGGCAGGAATTGTCTTGCTGGTCCTCACTTGCCCTGGCAGTCATTGCAGATAAAGAGCAAGACTCGGTCTCTGCTCTTTCCTAGCCTTGCAAACAGACACTGAGCTTTTTCTCAATCTCACACTCCAAAAAGCAAAATGAAACGTTGCACTCTCTCTCCTCCAAGGAAGGTGCTAGGCAGGAATTGTCTTGCTGGTCCTCACTTGCCCTGGCAGTCATTGCAGATAAACAGCAAGACTGGGGCTCTGCTCTTTCCTAGCCTTGCAAACAGCAAAAGAAGTTCGTCTCCCTCGTGAGCGCCAAAATGCTAAAATGAATCGTTGCACTCTCTCTCCTCCAAGGAAGGTGCTAGGCAGGAATTGTCTTGCTGGTCCTCACTTGCCCTGGCAGTCATTGCAGATAAACAGCAAGACTCGGTCTCTGCTCTTTCCTAGCCTTGCAAACAGACACTGAGCTTTTTCTCAATCTCGCACTCCAAAAAGCAAAATGAAACGTTGCACTCTCTCTCCTCCAAGGAAGGTGCTAGGCAGGAATTGTCTTGCTGGTCCTCACTTGCCCTGGCAGTCATTGCAGATAAACAGCAAGACTGGGGCTCTGCTCTTTCCTAGCCTTGCAAACAGACACTGAGCTTTTTCTCAATCTCGCACTCCAAAAAGCAAAATGAAACGTTGCACTCTCTCTCCTCCAAGGAAGGTTCTAGGCAGGAATTGTCTTGCTGGTCCTCACTTGCCCTGGCAGTCATTGCAGATAAACAGCAAGACTGGGGCTCTGCTATTTCCTAGCCTTGCAAACAGCCAAAGCAGTTTGTCTCCCTCGTGAGCGCCAAAATGCTAAAATGAAACGTTGCACTCTCTCTCCTCCAAGGAAGGTGCTAGGCAGGAATTGTCTTGCTGGTCCTCACTTGCCCTGGCAGTCATTGCACATAAACAGCAAGACTCAGTCTCTGCTCTTTCCTACCCTTGCAAACAGACACTGTTCTTTTTCTCAATCTCGCACTTCAAAAAGCAAAATGAAACGTTGCACTCTCTCTCCTCCAAGGAAGGTGCTAGACTGGAATTGTCTTGCTGGTCCTCACTTGCCCTGGCAGTCATTGCAGATAAACAGCAAGACTGGGGCTCTGCTCTTTCCTAGCCTTGCAAACAGCCAAAGCAGTTCGTCTCCCTCGTGAGCGCCAAAATGCTAAAATGAAACGTTGCACTCTCTCTCCTCCAAGGAAGGTGCTCGGCAGGAATTGTCTTGCTGGTCCTCACTTGCCCTGGCAGTCATTGCAGATAAACAGCAAGACTGGGGCTCTGCTCTTTCCTAGCCTTGCAAACAGGAAAAGAAGTTCGTCTTGCTTGTGACCGCCAAAATGCTAAAATGAAACGTTGCACTCTCTCTCCTCCAAGGAAGGTGCTAGGCAGGAATTGTCTTGCTGGTCCTCACTTGCCCTGGCAGTCATTCCAGATAAACAGCAAGACTGGGGCTCTGCTCTTTCCTAGCCTTGCAAACAGACACTGAGCTTTTTCTCAATCTCGCACTCCAAAAAGCAAAATGAAACGTTGCACTCTCGCTCCTCCAAGGAAGGTGCTAGGCAGGAATTGTCTTGCTGGTCCTCACTTGCCCTGGCAGTCATTGCAGATAAACAGCAAGACTGGGGCTCTGCTCTTTCCTAGCCTTGCAAACCGCCAAAGCAGTTTGCCTCCCTCGTGAGCGCCAAAATGCTAAAATGAAACGTTGCACTCTCTCTCCTCCAAGGAAGGTGCTAGGCAGGAATTGTCTTGCTGGTCCTCACTTGCCCTGGCAGTCATTGCAGATAAACAGCAAGACTGGGGCTCTGCTCTTTCATAGCCTTGCAAACAGCAAAAGCAGTTTGTCTCTCTTGTTAGCGCCAAAATGCTAAAATGAAACGTTGCACTCTCTCTCCTCCAAGGAAGGTGCTAGGCAGGAATTGTCTTGCTGGTCCTCACTTGCCCTGGCAGTCATTGCAGATAAACAGCAAGACTGGGGCTCTGCTCTTTCCTAGCCTTGCAAACAGCCAAAGCAGATTGTCTCCCTCGTGAGCGCCAAAATGCTAAAATGAAACGTTGCACTCTCTCTCCTCCAAGGAAGGTACTAGGCAGGAATTGTCTTGCTGGTCCTCACTTGCCCTGGCAGTCATTGCAGATAAACAGCAAGACTGGGGCTCTGCTCTTTCCTAGCCTTGCAAACAGACACTGAGTTTTTTCTCAATCTCGCACTCCAAAAAGCAAAATGAAACGTTGCACTCTCTCTCCTCCAAGGAAGGTGCTAGGCAGGAATTGTCTTGCTAGTCCTCACTTGCCCTGGCAGTCATTGCAGATAAACAGCAAGACTGGGGCTCTGCTCTTTCCTAGCCTTGCAAACCGCCAAAGCAGTTTGTCTCCCTCGTGAGCGCCAAAATGCTAAAATGAAACGTTGCACTCTCTCTCCTCCAAGGAAGGTGCTAGGCAGGAATTGTCTTGCTGGTCCTCACTTGCCCTGGCAGTCATTGCAGATAAACAGCAAGACTGGGGCTCTGCTCTTTCCTAGCCTAGCAAACAGCAACAGAAGTTCGTCTCCCTCGTGAGCGCAAAAATGCTAAAATGAAACGTTGCACTCTCTCTCCTCCAAGGAAGGTGCTAGGCAGGAATTGTCTTGCTGGTCCTCACTTGCCCTGGCAGTCATTGCAGATAAGCAGCAAGACTGGGGCTCTGCTCTTTCCTAGCCTTGCAAACAGCCAAAGCAGTTCGTCTCCCTCGTGAGCGCCAAAATGCTAAAATGAAACGTTGCACTCTCTCTCCTCCAAGGAAGGTGCTCGGCAGGAATTGTCTTGCTGGTCCTCACTTGCCCTGGCAGTCATTGCAGATAAAGAGCAAGACTCGGTCTCTGCTCTTTCCTAGCCTTGCAAACAGACACTGAGCTTTTTCTCAATCTCACACTCCAAAAAGCAAAATGAAACGTTGCACTCTCTCTCCTCCAAGGAAGGTGCTAGGCAGGAATTGTCTTGCTGGTCCTCACTTTCCCTGGCAGTCATTGCAGATAAACAGCAAGACTGGGGCTCTGCTCTTTCCTAGCCTTGCAAACAGCAAAAGAAGTTCGTCTCCCTCGTGAGCGCCAAAATGCTAAAATGAATCGTTGCACTCTCTCTCCTCCAAGGAAGGTGCTAGGCAGGAATTGTCTTGCTGGTCCTCACTTGCCCTGGCAGTCATTGCAGATAAACAGCAAGACTCGGTCTCTGCTCTTTCCTAGCCTTGCAAACAGACACTGAGCTTTTTCTCAATCTCGCACTCCAAAAAGCAAAATGAAACGTTGCACTCTCTCTCCTCCAAGGAAGGTGCTAGGCAGGAATTGTCTTGCTGGTCCTCACTTGCCCTGGCAGTCATTGCAGATAAACAGCAAGACTGGGGCTCTGCTCTTTCCTAGCCTTGCAAACAGCCAAAGCAGTTTCTCTCCCTCGTGAGCGCCAAAATGCTAAAATGAAACGTTGCACTCTCTCTCCTCCAAGGAAGGTGCTCGGCAGGAATTGTCTTGCTGGTCCTCACTTGCCCTGGCAGTCATTGCAGATAAGCAGCAAGACTGGGGCTCTGCTCTTTCATAGCCTTGCAAACAGCCAAAGCAGTTTGTCTCCCTTGTTAGCGCCAAAATGCTAAAATGAAACGTTGCACTCTCTCTCCTCCAAGGAAGGTGCTCGGCAGGAATTGTCTTGCTGGTCCTCACTTGCCCTGGCAGTCATTGCAGATAAACAGCAAGACTGGGGCTCTGCTCTTTCCTAGCCTTGCAAACAGCAAAAGAAGTTCGTCTTGCTTGTGACCGCCAAAATGCTAAAATGAAACGTTGCACTCTCTCTCCTCCAAGGAAGGTGCTAGGCAGGAATTGTCTTGCTGGTCCTCACTTGCCCTGGCAGTCATTGCAGATAAACAGCAAGACTGGGGCTCTGCTCTTTCCTAGCCTTGCAAACAGACACTGAGCTTTTTCTCAATCTCGCACTCCAAAAAGCAAAATGAAACGTTGCACTCTCTCTCCTCCAAGGAAGGTGCTAGGCAGGAATTGTCTTGCTGGTCCTCACTTGCCCTGGCAGTCATTGCAGATAAACAGCAAGACTGGGGCTCTGCTCTTTCCTAGCCTTGCAAACAGCCAAAGCAGTTTGTCTCCCTCGTGAGCGCCAAAATGCTAAAATGAAACGTTGCACTCTCTCTCCTCCAAGGAAGGTGCTAGGCAGGAATTGTCTTGCTGGTCCTCACTTGCCCTGGCAGTCATTGCAGATAAACAGCAAGACTCGGTCTCTGCTCTTTCCTACCCTTGCAAACAGCAACAGAAGTTCGTCTCCCTCGTGAGCGCCAAAATGCTAAAATGAAACGTTGCACTCTCTCTCCTCCAAGGAAGGTGCTAGGCAGGAATTGTCTTGCTGGTCCTCACTTGCCCTGGCAGTCATTGCAGATAAACAGCAAGACTGGGGCTCTGCTCTTTCCTAGCCTTGCAAACAGCCAAAGCAGTTTGTCTCCCTCGTGAGCGCCAAAATGCTAAAATGAAACGTTGCACTCTCTCTCCTCCAAGGAAGGTGCTAGGCAGGAATTGTCTTGCTGGTCCTCACTTGCCCTGGCAGTCATTGCAGATAAACAGCAAGACTCGGTCTCTGCTCTTTCCTACCCTTGCAAACAGCAACAGAAGTTCGTCTCCCTCGTGAGCGCCAAAATGCTAAAATGAAACGTTGCACTCTCTCTCCTCCAAGGAAGGTGCTAGGCAGGAATTGTCTTGCTGGTCCTCACTTGCCCTGGCAGTCATTGCAGATAAACAGCAAGACTGGGGCTCTGCTCTTTCCTAGCCTTGCAAACAGCCAAAGCAGTTCGTCTCCCTCGTGAGCGCCAAAATGCTAAAATGAATCGTTGCACTCTCTCTCCTCCAAGGAAGGTGCTAGGCAGGAATTGTCTTGCTGGTCCTCACTTGCCCTGGCAGTCATTGCAGATAAACAGCAAGACTCGGTCTCTGCTCTTTCCTAGCCTTGCAAACAGACACTGAGCTTTTTCTCAATCTCGCACTCCAAAAAGCAAAATGAAACGTTGCACTCTCTCTCCTCCAAGGAAGGTGCTAGGCAGGAATTGTCTTGCTGGTCCTCACTTGCCCTGGCAGTCATTGCAGATAAACAGCAAGACTGGGGCTCTGCTCTTTCCTAGCCTTGCAAACAGCCAAAGCAGTTTGTCTCCCTCGTGAGCGCCAAAATGCTAAAATGAAACGTTGCACTCTCTCTCCTCCAAGGAAGGTGCTAGGCAGGAATTGTCTTGCTGGTCCTCACTTGCCCTGGCAGTCATTGCAGATAAACAGCAAGACTGGGGCTCTGCTCTTTCCTAGCCTTGCAAACAGCAAAAGAAGTTCGTCTTGCTTGTGACCGCCAAAATGCTAAAATGAAACGTTGCACTCTCTCTCCTCCAAGGAAGGTGCTAGGCAGGAATTGTCTTGCTGGTCCTCACTTGCCCTGGCAGTCATTGCAGATAAACAGCAAGACTGGGGCTCTGCTCTTTCCTAGCCTTGCAAACAGACACTGAGCTTTTTCTCAATCTCGCACTCCAAAAAGCAAAATGAAACGTTGCACTCTCTCTCCTCCAAGGAAGGTGCTAGGCAGGAATTGTCTTGCTGGTCCTCACTTGCCCTGGCAGTCATTGCAGATAAACAGCAAGACTGGGGCTCTGCTCTTTCCTAGCCTTGCAAACAGCCAAAGCAGTTTGTCTCCCTCGTGAGCGCCAAAATGCTAAAATGAAACGTTGCACTCTCTCTCCTCCAAGGAAGGTGCTAGGCAGGAATTGTCTTGCTGGTCCTCACTTGCCCTGGCAGTCATTGCAGATAAACAGCAAGACTCGGTCTCTGCTCTTTCCTAGCCTAGCAAACAGCAACAGAAGTTCGTCTCCCTCGTGAGCGCCAAAATGCTAAAATGAAACGTTGCACTCTCTCTCCTCCAAGGAAGGTGCTAGGCAGGAATTGTCTTGCTGGTCCTCACTTGCCCTGGCAGTCATTGCAGATAAACAGCAAGACTCGGTCTCTGCTCTTTCCTAGCCTTGCAAACAGACACTGAGCTTTTTCTCAACTTCGCACTCCAAAAAGCAAAATGAAACGTTGCACTCTCTCTCCTCCAAGGAAGGTGCTAGGCAGGAATTGTCTTGCTGGTCCTCACTTGCCCTGGCAGTCATTGCAGATAAAAAGCAAGACTGGGGCTCTGCTCTTTCATAGCCTTGCAAACAGCCAAAGCAGTTTGTCTCCCTCGTGAGCGCCAAAATGCTAAAATGAAACGTTGCACTCTCTCTCCTCCAAGGAAGGTGCTAGGCAGGAATTGTCTTGCTGGTCCTCACTTGCCCTGGCAGTCATTGCAGATAAACAGCAAGACTGGGGCTCTGCTCTTTCCTAGCCTTGCAAACAGCCAAAGCAGTTCGTCTCCCTCGTGAGCGCCAAAATGCTAAAATGAATCGTTGCACTCTCTCTCCTCCAAGGAAGGTGCTAGGCAGGAATTGTCTTGCTGGTCCTCACTTGCCCTGGCAGTCATTGCAGATAAACAGCAAGACTCGGTCTCTGCTCTTTCCTAGCCTTGCAAACAGACACTGAGCTTTTTCTCAATCTCGCACTCCAAAAAGCAAAATGAAACGTTGCACTCTCTCTCCTCCAAGGAAGGTGCTAGGCAGGAATTGTCTTGCTGGTCCTCACTTGCCCTGGCAGTCATTGCAGATAAACAGCAAGACTGGGGCTCTGCTCTTTCCTAGCCTTGCAAGCAGCAAAAGCAGTTTGTCTCCCTTGTTAGCGCCAAAATGCTAAAATGAAACGTTGCACTCTCTCTCCTCCAAGGAAGGTGCTAGGCAGGAATTGTCTTGCTGGTCCTCACTTGCCCTGGCAGTCATTGCAGATAAACAGCAAGACTGGGGCTCTGCTCTTTCCTAGCCTTGCAAACAGCCAAAGCAGTTTGTCTCCCTCGTGAGCGCCAAAATGCTAAAATGAAACGTTGCACTCTCTCTCCTCCAAGGAAGGTGCTAGGCAGGAATTGTCTTGCTGGTCCTCACTTGCCCTGGCAGTCATTGCAGATAAACAGCAAGACTCGGTCTCTGCTCTTTCCTACCCTTGCAAACAGCAACAGAAGTTCGTCTCCCTCGTGAGCGCCAAAATGCTAAAATGAAACGTTGCACTCTCTCTCCTCCAAGGAAGGTGCTAGGCAGGAATTGTCTTGCTGGTCCTCACTTGCCCTGGCAGTCATTGCAGATAAACAGCAAGACTGGGGCTCTGCTCTTTCCTAGCCTTGCAAACAGCCAAAGCAGTTCGTCTCCCTCGTGAGCGCCAAAATGCTAAAATGAATCGTTGCACTCTCTCTCCTCCAAGGAAGGTGCTAGGCAGGAATTGTCTTGCTGGTCCTCACTTGCCCTGGCAGTCATTGCAGATAAACAGCAAGACTCGGTCTCTGCTCTTTCCTAGCCTTGCAAACAGACACTGAGCTTTTTCTCAATCTCGCACTCCAAAAAGCAAAATGAAACGTTGCACTCTCTCTCCTCCAAGGAAGGTGCTAGGCAGGAATTGTCTTGCTGGTCCTCACTTGCCCTGGCAGTCATTGCAGATAAACAGCAAGACTGGGGCTCTGCTCTTTCCTAGCCTTGCAAGCAGCAAAAGCAGTTTGTCTCCCTTGTTAGCGCCAAAATGCTAAAATGAAACGTTGCACTCTCTCTCCTCCAAGGAAGGTGCTAGGCAGGAATTGTCTTGCTGGTCCTCACTTGCCCTGGCAGTCATTGCAGATAAACAGCAAGACTGGGGCTCTGCTCTTTCCTAGCCTTGCAAACAGCCAAAGCAGTTTGTCTCCCTCGTGAGCGCCAAAATGCTAAAATGAAACGTTGCACTCTCTCTCCTCCAAGGAAGGTGCTAGGCAG
Source organism: Phaethon aethereus (assembly GCF_964289735.1). Taxonomy (NCBI): domain Eukaryota; kingdom Metazoa; phylum Chordata; class Aves; order Phaethontiformes; family Phaethontidae; genus Phaethon; species Phaethon aethereus. The sequence goes on along the minus strand of NW_028114240.1, from coordinate 87,574 downwards.
GAATTGTCTTGCTGGTCCTCACTTGCCCTGGCAGTCATTGCAGATAAACAGCAAGACTCGGTCTCTGCTCTTTCCTACCCTTGCAAACAGCAACAGAAGTTCGTCTCCCTCGTGAGCGCCAAAATGCTAAAATGAAACGTTGCACTCTCTCTCCTCCAAGGAAGGTGCTAGGCAGGAATTGTCTTGCTGGTCCTCACTTGCCCTGGCAGTCATTGCAGATAAACAGCAAGACTGGGGCTCTGCTCTTTCCTAGCCTTGCAAACAGCCAAAGCAGTTCGTCTCCCTCGTGAGCGCCAAAATGCTAAAATGAATCGTTGCACTCTCTCTCCTCCAAGGAAGGTGCTAGGCAGGAATTGTCTTGCTGGTCCTCACTTGCCCTGGCAGTCATTGCAGATAAACAGCAAGACTCGGTCTCTGCTCTTTCCTAGCCTTGCAAACAGACACTGAGCTTTTTCTCAATCTCGCACTCCAAAAAGCAAAATGAAACGTTGCACTCTCTCTCCTCCAAGGAAGGTGCTAGGCAGGAATTGTCTTGCTGGTCCTCACTTGCCCTGGCAGTCATTGCAGATAAACAGCAAGACTGGGGCTCTGCTCTTTCCTAGCCTTGCAAACAGCCAAAGCAGTTTGTCTCCCTCGTGAGCGCCAAAATGCTAAAATGAAACGTTGCACTCTCTCTCCTCCAAGGAAGGTGCTAGGCAGGAATTGTCTTGCTGGTCCTCACTTGCCCTGGCAGTCATTGCAGATAAACAGCAAGACTGGGGCTCTGCTCTTTCCTAGCCTTGCAAACAGCAAAAGAAGTTCGTCTTGCTTGTGACCGCCAAAATGCTAAAATGAAACGTTGCACTCTCTCTCCTCCAAGGAAGGTGCTAGGCAGGAATTGTCTTGCTGGTCCTCACTTGCCCTGGCAGTCATTGCAGATAAACAGCAAGACTGGGGCTCTGCTCTTTCCTAGCCTTGCAAACAGACACTGAGCTTTTTCTCAATCTCGCACTCCAAAAAGCAAAATGAAACGTTGCACTCTCTCTCCTCCAAGGAAGGTGCTAGGCAGGAATTGTCTTGCTGGTCCTCACTTGCCCTGGCAGTCATTGCAGATAAACAGCAAGACTGGGGCTCTGCTCTTTCCTAGCCTTGCAAACAGCCAAAGCAGTTTGTCTCCCTCGTGAGCGCCAAAATGCTAAAATGAAACGTTGCACTCTCTCTCCTCCAAGGAAGGTGCTAGGCAGGAATTGTCTTGCTGGTCCTCACTTGCCCTGGCAGTCATTGCAGATAAACAGCAAGACTCGGTCTCTGCTCTTTCCTAGCCTAGCAAACAGCAACAGAAGTTCGTCTCCCTCGTGAGCGCCAAAATGCTAAAATGAAACGTTGCACTCTCTCTCCTCCAAGGAAGGTGCTAGGCAGGAATTGTCTTGCTGGTCCTCACTTGCCCTGGCAGTCATTGCAGATAAACATCAAGACTGGGGCTCTGCTCTTTCCTAGCCTTGCAAACAGCCAAAGCAGTTCGTCTCCCTCGTGAGCGCCAAAATGCTAAAATGAATCGTTGCACTCTCTCTCCTCCAAGGAAGGTGCTAGGCAGGAATTGTCTTGCTGGTCCTCACTTGCCCTGGCAGTCATTGCAGATAAACAGCAAGACTCGGTCTCTGCTCTTTCCTAGCCTTGCAAACAGACACTGAGCTTTTTCTCAATCTCGCACTCCAAAAAGCAAAATGAAACGTTGCACTCTCTCTCCTCCAAGGAAGGTGCTAGGCAGGAATTGTCTTGCTGGTCCTCACTTGCCCTGGCAGTCATTGCAGATAAACAGCAAGACTGGGGCTCTGCTCTTTCATAGCCTTGCAAACAGCCAAAGCAGTTTGTCTCCCTCGTGAGCGCCAAAATGCTAAAATGAAACGTTGCACTCTCTCTCCTCCAAGGAAGGTGCTAGGCAGGAATTGTCTTGCTGGTCCTCACTTGCCCTGGCAGTCATTGCAGATAAACAGCAAGACTGGGGCTCTGCTCTTTCCTAGCCTTGCAAACAGCCAAAGCAGTTCGTCTCCCTCGTGAGCGCCAAAATGCTAAAATGAATCGTTGCACTCTCTCTCCTCCAAGGAAGGTGCTAGGCAGGAATTGTCTTGCTGGTCCTCACTTGCCCTGGCAGTCATTGCAGATAAACAGCAAGACTCGGTCTCTGCTCTTTCCTAGCCTTGCAAACAGACACTGAGCTTTTTCTCAATCTCGCACTCCAAAAAGCAAAATGAAACGTTGCACTCTCTCTCCTCCAAGGAAGGTGCTAGGCAGGAATTGTCTTGCTGGTCCTCACTTGCCCTGGCAGTCATTGCAGATAAACAGCAAGACTCGGTCTCTGCTCTTTCCTAGCCTTGCAAACAGCAAAAGCAGTTTGTCTCCCTTGTGAGCGCCAAAATGCTAAAATGAAACGTTGCACTCTCTCTCCTCCAAGGAAGGAGCTAGGCAGGAAATGTCTTGCTGGTCCTCACTTGCCCTGGCAGTCATTGCAGATAAACAGCAAGACTGGGGCTCTGCTCTTTCCTAGCCTTGCAAGCAGCAAAAGCAGTTTGTCTCCCTTGTTAGCGCCAAAATGCTAAAATGAAACGTTGCACTCTCTCTCCTCCAAGGAAGGTGCTAGGCAGGAATTGTCTTGCTGGTCCTCACTTGCCCTGGCAGTCATTGCAGATAAACAGCAAGACTGGGGCTCTGCTCTTTCCTAGCCTTGCAAACAGCCAAAGCAGTTTGTCTCCCTCGTGAGCGCCAAAATGCTAAAATGAAACGTTGCACTCTCTCTCCTCCAAGGAAGGTGCTAGGCAGGAATTGTCTTGCTGGTCCTCACTTGCCCTGGCAGTCATTGCAGATAAACAGCAAGACTCGGTCTCTGCTCTTTCCTACCCTTGCAAACAGACACTGTTCTTTTTCTCAATCTCGCACTCCAAAAAGCAAAATGAAACGTTGCACTCTCTCTCCTCCAAGGAAGGTGCTAGACTGGAATTGTCTTGCTGGTCCTCACTTGCCCTGGCAGTCATTGCAGATAAACAGCAAGACTCGGTCTCTGCTCTTTCCTACCCTTGCAAACAGCAAAAGCAGTTTGTCTCCCTTGTGAGCGCCAAAATGCTAAAATGAAACGTTGCACTCTCTCTCCTCCAAGGAAGGTGCTAGGCAGGAAATGTCTTGCTGGTCCTCACTTGCCCTGGCAGTCATTGCAGATAAACAGCAAGACTCGGTCTCTGCTCTTTCCTACCCTTGCAAACAGACACTGTTCTTTTTCTCAATCTCGCACTCCAAAAAGCAATATGAAATGTTGCACTCTCTCTCCTCCAAGGAAGGTGCTAGGCAGGAATTGTCTTGCTGGTCCTCACTTCCCCTGGCAGTCATTGCAGATAAACAGCAAGACTGGGGCTCTGCTCTTTCCTAGCCTTGCAAACAGCAAAAGAAGTACGTCTCCCTCGTGAGCGCCAAAATGCTAAAATGAAACGTTGCACTCTCTCTCCTCCAAGGAAGGTGCTAGGCAGGAATTGTCTTGCTGGTCCTCACTTGCCCTGGCAGTCATTGCAGATAAACAGCAAGACTCGGTCTCTGCTCTTTCCTACCCTTGCAAACAGACACTGTGCTTTTTCTCAATCTCGCACTCCAAAAAGCAAAATGCAACGTTGCACTCTCTCTCCTCCAAGGAAGGTGCTAGGCAGGAATTGTCTTGCTGGTCCTCACTTGCCCTGGCAGTCATTGCAGATAAACAGCAAGACTGGGGCTCTGCTCTTTCCTAGCCTTGCAAACAGACACTGAGCTTTTTCTCAATCTCGCACTCCAAAAAGCAAAATGAAACGTTGCACTCTCTCTCCTCCAAGGAAGGTGCTAGGCAGGAATTGTCTTGCTGGTCCTCACTTGCCCTGGCAGTCATTGCAGATAAACAGCAAGACTGGGGCTCTGCTCTTTCCTAGCCTTGCAAACAGCCAAAGCAGTTTGTCTCCCTCGTGAGCGCCAAAATGCTAAAATGAAACGTTGCACTCTCTCTCCTCCAAGGAAGGTGCTAGGCAGGAATTGTCTTGCTGGTCCTCACTTGCCCTGGCAGTCATTGCAGATAAACAGCAAGACTCGGTCTCTGCTCTTTCCTAGCCTAGTAAACAGCAACAGAAGTTCGTCTCCCTCGTGAGCGCCAAAATGCTAAAATGAAACGTTGCACTCTCTCTCCTCCAAGGAAGGTGCTAGGCAGGAATTGTCTTGCTGGTCCTCACTTGCCCTGGCAGTCATTGCAGATAAACAGCAAGACTGGGGCTCTGCTCTTTCCTAGCCTTGCAAACAGCCAAAGCAGTTCGTCTCCCTCGTGAGCGCCAAAATGCTAAAATGAATCATTGCACTCTCTCTCCTCCAAGGAAGGTGCTAGGCAGGAATTGTCTTGCTGGTCCTCACTTGCCCTGGCAGTCATTGCAGATAAACAGCAAGACTCGGTCTCTGCTCTTTCCTAGCCTTGCAAACAGACACTGAGCTTTTTCTCAATCTCGCACTCCAAAAAGCAAAATGAAACGTTGCACTCTCTCTCCTCCAAGGAAGGTGCTAGGCAGGAATTGTCTTGCTGGTCCTCACTTGCCCTGGCAGTCATTGCAGATAAACAGCAAGACTGGGGCTCTGCTCTTTCATAGCCTTGCAAACAGCCAAAGCAGTTTGTCTCCCTCGTGAGCGCCAAAATGCTAAAATGAAACGTTGCACTCTCTCTCCTCCAAGGAAGGTGCTAGGCAGGAATTGTCTTGCTGGTCCTCACTTGCCCTGGCAGTCATTGCAGATAAACAGCAAGACTGGGGCTCTGCTCTTTCCTAGCCTTGCAAACAGCCAAAGCAGTTCGTCTCCCTCGTGAGCGCCAAAATGCTAAAATGAATCGTTGCACTCTCTCTCCTCCAAGGAAGGTGCTAGGCAGGAATTGTCTTGCTGGTCCTCACTTGCCCTGGCAGTCATTGCAGATAAACAGCAAGACTCGGTCTCTGCTCTTTCCTAGCCTTGCAAACAGACACTGAGCTTTTTCTCAATCTCGCACTCCAAAAAGCAAAATGAAACGTTGCACTCTCTCTCCTCCAAGGAAGGTGCTAGGCAGGAATTGTCTTGCTGGTCCTCACTTGCCCTGGCAGTCATTGCAGATAAACAGCAAGACTCGGTCTCTGCTCTTTCCTAGCCTTGAAAACAGCAAAAGCAGTTTGTCTCCCTTGTGAGCGCCAAAATGCTAAAATGAAACGTTGCACTCTCTCTCCTCCAAGGAAGGAGCTAGGCAGGAAATGTCTTGCTGGTCCTCACTTGCCCTGGCAGTCATTGCAGATAAACAGCAAGACTGGGGCTCTGCTCTTTCCTAGCCTTGCAAGCAGCAAAAGCAGTTTGTCTCCCTTGTTAGCGCCAAAATGCTAAAATGAAACGTTGCACTCTCTCTCCTCCAAGGAAGGTGCTAGGCAGGAATTGTCTTGCTGGTCCTCACTTGCCCTGGCAGTCATTGCAGATAAACAGCAAGACTGGGGCTCTGCTCTTTCCTAGCCTTGCAAACAGCCAAAGCAGTTCGTCTCCCTCGTGAGCGCCAAAATGCTAAAATGAATCGTTGCACTCTCTCTCCTCCAAGGAAGGTGCTAGGCAGGAATTGTCTTGCTGGTCCTCACTTGCCCTGGCAGTCATTGCAGATAAACAGCAAGACTCGGTCTCTGCTCTTTCCTAGCCTTGCAAACAGACACTGAGCTTTTTCTCAATCTCGCACTCCAAAAAGCAAAATGAAACGTTGCACTCTCTCTCCTCCAAGGAAGGTGCTAGGCAGGAATTGTCTTGCTGGTCCTCACTTGCCCTGGCAGTCATTGCAGATAAACAGCAAGACTGGGGCTCTGCTCTTTCCTAGCCTTGCAAGCAGCAAAAGCAGTTTGTCTCCCTTGTTAGCGCCAAAATGCTAAAATGAAACGTTGCACTCTCTCTCCTCCAAGGAAGGTGCTAGGCAGGAATTGTCTTGCTGGTCCTCACTTGCCCTGGCAGTCATTGCAGATAAACAGCAAGACTGGGGCTCTGCTCTTTCCTAGCCTTGCAAACAGCCAAAGCAGTTTGTCTCCCTCGTGAGCGCCAAAATGCTAAAATGAAACGTTGCACTCTCTCTCCTCCAAGGAAGGTGCTAGGCAGGAATTGTCTTGCTGGTCCTCACTTGCCCTGGCAGTCATTGCAGATAAACAGCAAGACTCGGTCTCTGCTCTTTCCTACCCTTGCAAACAGCAACAGAAGTTCGTCTCCCTCGTGAGCGCCAAAATGCTAAAATGAAACGTTGCACTCTCTCTCCTCCAAGGAAGGTGCTAGGCAGGAATTGTCTTGCTGGTCCTCACTTGCCCTGGCAGTCATTGCAGATAAACAGCAAGACTGGGGCTCTGCTCTTTCCTAGCCTTGCAAACAGCCAAAGCAGTTCGTCTCCCTCGTGAGCGCCAAAATGCTAAAATGAATCGTTGCACTCTCTCTCCTCCAAGGAAGGTGCTAGGCAGGAATTGTCTTGCTGGTCCTCACTTGCCCTGGCAGTCATTGCAGATAAACAGCAAGACTCGGTCTCTGCTCTTTCCTAGCCTTGCAAACAGACACTGAGCTTTTTCTCAATCTCGCACTCCAAAAAGCAAAATGAAACGTTGCACTCTCTCTCCTCCAAGGAAGGTGCTAGGCAGGAATTGTCTTGCTGGTCCTCACTTGCCCTGGCAGTCATTGCAGATAAACAGCAAGACTGGGGCTCTGCTCTTTCCTAGCCTTGCAAGCAGCAAAAGCAGTTTGTCTCCCTTGTTAGCGCCAAAATGCTAAAATGAAACGTTGCACTCTCTCTCCTCCAAGGAAGGTGCTAGGCAGGAATTGTCTTGCTGGTCCTCACTTGCCCTGGCAGTCATTGCAGATAAACAGCAAGACTGGGGCTCTGCTCTTTCCTAGCCTTGCAAACAGCCAAAGCAGTTTGTCTCCCTCGTGAGCGCCAAAATGCTAAAATGAAACGTTGCACTCTCTCTCCTCCAAGGAAGGTGCTAGGCAGGAATTGTCTTGCTGGTCCTCACTTGCCCTGGCAGTCATTGCAGATAAACAGCAAGACTCGGTCTCTGCTCTTTCCTACCCTTGCAAACAGCAACAGAAGTTCGTCTCCCTCGTGAGCGCCAAAATGCTAAAATGAAACGTTGCACTCTCTCTCCTCCAAGGAAGGTGCTAGGCAGGAATTGTCTTGCTGGTCCTCACTTGCCCTGGCAGTCATTGCAGATAAACAGCAAGACTGGGGCTCTGCTCTTTCCTAGCCTTGCAAACAGCCAAAGCAGTTCGTCTCCCTCGTGAGCGCCAAAATGCTAAAATGAATCGTTGCACTCTCTCTCCTCCAAGGAAGGTGCTAGGCAGGAATTGTCTTGCTGGTCCTCACTTGCCCTGGCAGTCATTGCAGATAAACAGCAAGACTCGGTCTCTGCTCTTTCCTAGCCTTGCAAACAGACACTGAGCTTTTTCTCAATCTCGCACTCCAAAAAGCAAAATGAAACGTTGCACTCTCTCTCCTCCAAGGAAGGTGCTAGGCAGGAATTGTCTTGCTGGTCCTCACTTGCCCTGGCAGTCATTGCAGATAAACAGCAAGACTGGGGCTCTGCTCTTTCCTAGCCTTGCAAACAGCCAAAGCAGTTTGTCTCCCTCGTGAGCGCCAAAATGCTAAAATGAAACGTTGCACTCTCTCTCCTCCAAGGAAGGTGCTAGGCAGGAATTGTCTTGCTGGTCCTCACTTGCCCTGGCAGTCATTGCAGATAAACAGCAAGACTGGGGCTCTGCTCTTTCCTAGCCTTGCAAACAGCAAAAGAAGTTCGTCTTGCTTGTGACCGCCAAAATGCTAAAATGAAACGTTGCACTCTCTCTCCTCCAAGGAAGGTGCTAGGCAGGAATTGTCTTGCTGGTCCTCACTTGCCCTGGCAGTCATTGCAGATAAACAGCAAGACTGGGGCTCTGCTCTTTCCTAGCCTTGCAAACAGACACTGAGCTTTTTCTCAATCTCGCACTCCAAAAAGCAAAATGAAACGTTGCACTCTCTCTCCTCCAAGGAAGGTGCTAGGCAGGAATTGTCTTGCTGGTCCTCACTTGCCCTGGCAGTCATTGCAGATAAACAGCAAGACTGGGGCTCTGCTCTTTCCTAGCCTTGCAAACAGCCAAAGCAGTTTGTCTCCCTCGTGAGCGCCAAAATGCTAAAATGAAACGTTGCACTCTCTCTCCTCCAAGGAAGGTGCTAGGCAGGAATTGTCTTGCTGGTCCTCACTTGCCCTGGCAGTCATTGCAGATAAACAGCAAGACTCGGTCTCTGCTCTTTCCTAGCCTAGCAAACAGCAACAGAAGTTCGTCTCCCTCGTGAGCGCCAAAATGCTAAAATGAAACGTTGCACTCTCTCTCCTCCAAGGAAGGTGCTAGGCAGGAATTGTCTTGCTGGTCCTCACTTGCCCTGGCAGTCATTGCAGATAAACATCAAGACTGGGGCTCTGCTCTTTCCTAGCCTTGCAAACAGCCAAAGCAGTTCGTCTCCCTCGTGAGCGCCAAAATGCTAAAATGAATCGTTGCACTCTCTCTCCTCCAAGGAAGGTGCTAGGCAGGAATTGTCTTGCTGGTCCTCACTTGCCCTGGCAGTCATTGCAGATAAACAGCAAGACTCGGTCTCTGCTCTTTCCTAGCCTTGCAAACAGACACTGAGCTTTTTCTCAATCTCGCACTCCAAAAAGCAAAATGAAACGTTGCACTCTCTCTCCTCCAAGGAAGGTGCTAGGCAGGAATTGTCTTGCTGGTCCTCACTTGCCCTGGCAGTCATTGCAGATAAACAGCAAGACTGGGGCTCTGCTCTTTCATAGCCTTGCAAACAGCCAAAGCAGTTTGTCTCCCTCGTGAGCGCCAAAATGCTAAAATGAAACGTTGCACTCTCTCTCCTCCAAGGAAGGTGCTAGGCAGGAATTGTCTTGCTGGTCCTCACTTGCCCTGGCAGTCATTGCAGATAAACAGCAAGACTGGGGCTCTGCTCTTTCCTAGCCTTGCAAACAGCCAAAGCAGTTCGTCTCCCTCGTGAGCGCCAAAATGCTAAAATGAATCGTTGCACTCTCTCTCCTCCAAGGAAGGTGCTAGGCAGGAATTGTCTTGCTGGTCCTCACTTGCCCTGGCAGTCATTGCAGATAAACAGCAAGACTCGGTCTCTGCTCTTTCCTAGCCTTGCAAACAGACACTGAGCTTTTTCTCAATCTCGCACTCCAAAAAGCAAAATGAAACGTTGCACTCTCTCTCCTCCAAGGAAGGTGCTAGGCAGGAATTGTCTTGCTGGTCCTCACTTGCCCTGGCAGTCATTGCAGATAAACAGCAAGACTCGGTCTCTGCTCTTTCCTAGCCTTGCAAACAGCAAAAGCAGTTTGTCTCCCTTGTGAGCGCCAAAATGCTAAAATGAAACGTTGCACTCTCTCTCCTCCAAGGAAGGAGCTAGGCAGGAAATGTCTTGCTGGTCCTCACTTGCCCTGGCAGTCATTGCAGATAAACAGCAAGACTGGGGCTCTGCTCTTTCCTAGCCTTGCAAGCAGCAAAAGCAGTTTGTCTCCCTTGTTAGCGCCAAAATGCTAAAATGAAACGTTGCACTCTCTCTCCTCCAAGGAAGGTGCTAGGCAGGAATTGTCTTGCTGGTCCTCACTTGCCCTGGCAGTCATTGCAGATAAACAGCAAGACTGGGGCTCTGCTCTTTCCTAGCCTTGCAAACAGCCAAAGCAGTTTGTCTCCCTCGTGAGCGCCAAAATGCTAAAATGAAACGTTGCACTCTCTCTCCTCCAAGGAAGGTGCTAGGCAGGAATTGTCTTGCTGGTCCTCACTTGCCCTGGCAGTCATTGCAGATAAACAGCAAGACTCGGTCTCTGCTCTTTCCTACCCTTGCAAACAGACACTGTTCTTTTTCTCAATCTCGCACTCCAAAAAGCAAAATGAAACGTTGCACTCTCTCTCCTCCAAGGAAGGTGCTAGACTGGAATTGTCTTGCTGGTCCTCACTTGCCCTGGCAGTCATTGCAGATAAACAGCAAGACTCGGTCTCTGCTCTTTCCTACCCTTGCAAACAGCAAAAGCAGTTTGTCTCCCTTGTGAGCGCCAAAATGCTAAAATGAAACGTTGCACTCTCTCTCCTCCAAGGAAGGTGCTAGGCAGGAAATGTCTTGCTGGTCCTCACTTGCCCTGGCAGTCATTGCAGATAAACAGCAAGACTCGGTCTCTGCTCTTTCCTACCCTTGCAAACAGACACTGTTCTTTTTCTCAATCTCGCACTCCAAAAAGCAATATGAAATGTTGCACTCTCTCTCCTCCAAGGAAGGTGCTAGGCAGGAATTGTCTTGCTGGTCCTCACTTCCCCTGGCAGTCATTGCAGATAAACAGCAAGACTGGGGCTCTGCTCTTTCCTAGCCTTGCAAACAGCAAAAGAAGTACGTCTCCCTCGTGAGCGCCAAAATGCTAAAATGAAACGTTGCACTCTCTCTCCTCCAAGGAAGGTGCTAGGCAGGAATTGTCTTGCTGGTCCTCACTTGCCCTGGCAGTCATTGCAGATAAACAGCAAGACTCGGTCTCTGCTCTTTCCTACCCTTGCAAACAGACACTGTGCTTTTTCTCAATCTCGCACTCCAAAAAGCAAAATGCAACGTTGCACTCTCTCTCCTCCAAGGAAGGTGCTAGGCAGGAATTGTCTTGCTGGTCCTCACTTGCCCTGGCAGTCATTGCAGATAAACAGCAAGACTGGGGCTCTGCTCTTTCCTAGCCTTGCAAACAGACACTGAGCTTTTTCTCAATCTCGCACTCCAAAAAGCAAAATGAAACGTTGCACTCTCTCTCCTCCAAGGAAGGTGCTAGGCAGGAATTGTCTTGCTGGTCCTCACTTGCCCTGGCAGTCATTGCAGATAAACAGCAAGACTGGGGCTCTGCTCTTTCCTAGCCTTGCAAACAGCCAAAGCAGTTTGTCTCCCTCGTGAGCGCCAAAATGCTAAAATGAAACGTTGCACTCTCTCTCCTCCAAGGAAGGTGCTAGGCAGGAATTGTCTTGCTGGTCCTCACTTGCCCTGGCAGTCATTGCAGATAAACAGCAAGACTCGGTCTCTGCTCTTTCCTAGCCTAGTAAACAGCAACAGAAGTTCGTCTCCCTCGTGAGCGCCAAAATGCTAAAATGAAACGTTGCACTCTCTCTCCTCCAAGGAAGGTGCTAGGCAGGAATTGTCTTGCTGGTCCTCACTTGCCCTGGCAGTCATTGCAGATAAACAGCAAGACTGGGGCTCTGCTCTTTCCTAGCCTTGCAAACAGCCAAAGCAGTTCGTCTCCCTCGTGAGCGCCAAAATGCTAAAATGAATCATTGCACTCTCTCTCCTCCAAGGAAGGTGCTAGGCAGGAATTGTCTTGCTGGTCCTCACTTGCCCTGGCAGTCATTGCAGATAAACAGCAAGACTCGGTCTCTGCTCTTTCCTAGCCTTGCAAACAGACACTGAGCTTTTTCTCAATCTCGCACTCCAAAAAGCAAAATGAAACGTTGCACTCTCTCTCCTCCAAGGAAGGTGCTAGGCAGGAATTGTCTTGCTGGTCCTCACTTGCCCTGGCAGTCATTGCAGATAAACAGCAAGACTGGGGCTCTGCTCTTTCATAGCCTTGCAAACAGCCAAAGCAGTTTGTCTCCCTCGTGAGCGCCAAAATGCTAAAATGAAACGTTGCACTCTCTCTCCTCCAAGGAAGGTGCTAGGCAGGAATTGTCTTGCTGGTCCTCACTTGCCCTGGCAGTCATTGCAGATAAACAGCAAGACTGGGGCTCTGCTCTTTCCTAGCCTTGCAAACAGCCAAAGCAGTTCGTCTCCCTCGTGAGCGCCAAAATGCTAAAATGAATCGTTGCACTCTCTCTCCTCCAAGGAAGGTGCTAGGCAGGAATTGTCTTGCTGGTCCTCACTTGCCCTGGCAGTCATTGCAGATAAACAGCAAGACTCGGTCTCTGCTCTTTCCTAGCCTTGCAAACAGACACTGAGCTTTTTCTCAATCTCGCACTCCAAAAAGCAAAATGAAACGTTGCACTCTCTCTCCTCCAAGGAAGGTGCTAGGCAGGAATTGTCTTGCTGGTCCTCACTTGCCCTGGCAGTCATTGCAGATAAACAGCAAGACTCGGTCTCTGCTCTTTCCTAGCCTTGAAAACAGCAAAAGCAGTTTGTCTCCCTTGTGAGCGCCAAAATGCTAAAATGAAACGTTGCACTCTCTCTCCTCCAAGGAAGGAGCTAGGCAGGAAATGTCTTGCTGGTCCTCACTTGCCCTGGCAGTCATTGCAGATAAACAGCAAGACTGGGGCTCTGCTCTTTCCTAGCCTTGCAAGCAGCAAAAGCAGTTTGTCTCCCTTGTTAGCGCCAAAATGCTAAAATGAAACGTTGCACTCTCTCTCCTCCAAGGAAGGTGCTAGGCAGGAATTGTCTTGCTGGTCCTCACTTGCCCTGGCAGTCATTGCAGATAAACAGCAAGACTGGGGCTCTGCTCTTTCCTAGCCTTGCAAACAGCCAAAGCAGTTCGTCTCCCTCGTGAGCGCCAAAATGCTAAAATGAATCGTTGCACTCTCTCTCCTCCAAGGAAGGTGCTAGGCAGGAATTGTCTTGCTGGTCCTCACTTGCCCTGGCAGTCATTGCAGATAAACAGCAAGACTCGGTCTCTGCTCTTTCCTAGCCTTGCAAACAGACACTGAGCTTTTTCTCAATCTCGCACTCCAAAAAGCAAAATGAAACGTTGCACTCTCTCTCCTCCAAGGAAGGTGCTAGGCAGGAATTGTCTTGCTGGTCCTCACTTGCCCTGGCAGTCATTGCAGATAAACAGCAAGACTCGGTCTCTGCTCTTTCCTAGCCTTGCAAACAGCAAAAGCAGTTTGTCTCCCTTGTGAGCGCCAAAATGCTAAAATGAAACGTTGCACTCTCTCTCCTCCAAGGAAGGAGCTAGGCAGGAAATGTCTTGCTGGTCCTCACTTGCCCTGGCAGTCATTGCAGATAAACAGCAAGACTGGGGCTCTGCTCTTTCCTAGCCTTGCAAGCAGCAAAAGCAGTTTGTCTCCCTTGTTAGCGCCAAAATGCTAAAATGAAACGTTGCACTCTCTCTCCTCCAAGGAAGGTGCTAGGCAGGAATTGTCTTGCTGGTCCTCACTTGCCCTGGCAGTCATTGCAGATAAACAGCAAGACTGGGGCTCTGCTCTTTCCTAGCCTTGCAAACAGCCAAAGCAGTTTGTCTCCCTCGTGAGCGCCAAAATGCTAAAATGAAACGTTGCACTCTCTCTCCTCCAAGGAAGGTGCTAGGCAGGAATTGTCTTGCTGGTCCTCACTTGCCCTGGCAGTCATTGCAGATAAACAGCAAGACTCGGTCTCTGCTCTTTCCTACCCTTGCAAACAGACACTGTTCTTTTTCTCAATCTCGCACTCCAAAAAGCAAAATGAAACGTTGCACTCTCTCTCCTCCAAGGAAGGTGCTAGACTGGAATTGTCTTGCTGGTCCTCACTTGCCCTGGCAGTCATTGCAGATAAACAGCAAGACTCGGTCTCTGCTCTTTCCTACCCTTGCAAACAGCAAAAGCAGTTTGTCTCCCTTGTGAGCGCCAAAATGCTAAAATGAAACGTTGCACTCTCTCTCCTCCAAGGAAGGTGCTAGGCAGGAAATGTCTTGCTGGTCCTCACTTGCCCTGGCAGTCATTGCAGATAAACAGCAAGACTCGGTCTCTGCTCTTTCCTACCCTTGCAAACAGACACTGTTCTTTTTCTCAATCTCGCACTCCAAAAAGCAATATGAAACGTTGCACTCTCTCTCCTCCAAGGAAGGTGCTAGGCAGGAATTGTCTTGCTGGTCCTCACTTCCCCTGGCAGTCATTGCAGATAAACAGCAAGACTGGGGCTCTGCTCTTTCCTAGCCTTGCAAACAGCAAAAGAAGTACGTCTCCCTCGTGAGCGCCAAAATGCTAAAATGAAACGTTGCACTCTCTCTCCTCCAAGGAAGGTGCTAGGCAGGAAATGTCTTGCTGGTCCTCACTTGCCCTGGCAGTCATTGCAGATAAACAGCAAGACTCGGTCTCTGCTCTTTCCTACCCTTGCAAACAGACACTGTGCTTTTTCTCAATCTCGCACTCCAAAAAGCAAAATGCAACGTTGCACTCTCTCTCCTCCAAGGAAGGTGCTAGGCAGGAATTGTCTTGCTGGTCCTCACTTGCCCTGGCAGTCATTGCAGATAAACAGCAAGACTGGGGCTCTGCTCTTTCCTAGCCTTGCAAACAGACACTGAGCTTTTTCTCAATCTCGCACTCCAAAAAGCAAAATGAAACGTTGCACTCTCTCTCCTCCAAGGAAGGTGCTAGGCAGGAATTGTCTTGCTGGTCCTCACTTGCCCTGGCAGTCATTGCAGATAAACAGCAAGACTGGGGCTCTGCTCTTTCCTAGCCTTGCAAACAGCCAAAGCAGTTCGTCTCCCTCGTGAGCGCCAAAATGCTAAAATGAATCATTGCACTCTCTCTCCTCCAAGGAAGGTGCTAGGCAGGAATTGTCTTGCTGGTCCTCACTTGCCCTGGCAGTCATTGCAGATAAACAGCAAGACTCGGTCTCTGCTCTTTCCTAGCCTTGCAAACAGACACTGAGCTTTTTCTCAATCTCGCACTCCAAAAAGCAAAATGAAACGTTGCACTCTCTCTCCTCCAAGGAAGGTGCTAGGCAGGAATTGTCTTGCTGGTCCTCACTTGCCCTGGCAGTCATTGCAGATAAACAGCAAGACTGGGGCTCTGCTCTTTCATAGCCTTGCAAACAGCCAAAGCAGTTTGTCTCCCTCGTGAGCGCCAAAATGCTAAAATGAAACGTTGCACTCTCTCTCCTCCAAGGAAGGTGCTAGGCAGGAATTGTCTTGCTGGTCCTCACTTGCCCTGGCAGTCATTGCAGATAAACAGCAAGACTGGGGCTCTGCTCTTTCCTAGCCTTGCAAACAGCCAAAGCAGTTCGTCTCCCTCGTGAGCGCCAAAATGCTAAAATGAATCGTTGCACTCTCTCTCCTCCAAGGAAGGTGCTAGGCAGGAATTGTCTTGCTGGTCCTCACTTGCCCTGGCAGTCATTGCAGATAAACAGCAAGACTCGGTCTCTGCTCTTTCCTAGCCTTGCAAACAGACACTGAGCTTTTTCTCAATCTCGCACTCCAAAAAGCAAAATGAAACGTTGCACTCTCTCTCCTCCAAGGAAGGTGCTAGGCAGGAATTGTCTTGCTGGTCCTCACTTGCCCTGGCAGTCATTGCAGATAAACAGCAAGACTCGGTCTCTGCTCTTTCCTAGCCTTGAAAACAGCAAAAGCAGTTTGTCTCCCTTGTGAGCGCCAAAATGCTAAAATGAAACGTTGCACTCTCTCTCCTCCAAGGAAGGAGCTAGGCAGGAAATGTCTTGCTGGTCCTCACTTGCCCTGGCAGTCATTGCAGATAAACAGCAAGACTGGGGCTCTGCTCTTTCCTAGCCTTGCAAGCAGCAAAAGCAGTTCGTCTCCCTCGTGAGCGCCAAAATGCTAAAATGAATCGTTGCACTCTCTCTCCTCCAAGGAAGGTGCTAGGCAGGAATTGTCTTGCTGGTCCTCACTTGCCCTGGCAGTCATTGCAGATAAACAGCAAGACTCGGTCTCTGCTCTTTCCTAGCCTTGCAAACAGACACTGAGCTTTTTCTCAATCTCGCACTCCAAAAAGCAAAATGAAACGTTGCACTCTCTCTCCTCCAAGGAAGGTGCTAGGCAGGAATTGTCTTGCTGGTCCTCACTTGCCCTGGCAGTCATTGCAGATAAACAGCAAGACTCGGTCTCTGCTCTTTCCTAGCCTTGAAAACAGCAAAAGCAGTTTGTCTCCCTTGTGAGCGCCAAAATGCTAAAATGAAACGTTGCACTCTCTCTCCTCCAAGGAAGGAGCTAGGCAGGAAATGTCTTGCTGGTCCTCACTTGCCCTGGCAGTCATTGCAGATAAACAGCAAGACTGGGGCTCTGCTCTTTCCTAGCCTTGCAAGCAGCAAAAGCAGTTTGTCTCCCTTGTTAGCGCCAAAATGCTAAAATGAAACGTTGCACTCTCTCTCCTCCAAGGAAGGTGCTAGGCAGGAATTGTCTTGCTGGTCCTCACTTGCCCTGGCAGTCATTGCAGATAAACAGCAAGACTGGGGCTCTGCTCTTTCCTAGCCTTGCAAACAGCCAAAGCAGTTTGTCTCCCTCGTGAGCGCCAAAATGCTAAAATGAAACGTTGCACTCTCTCTCCTCCAAGGAAGGTGCTAGGCAGGAATTGTCTTGCTGGTCCTCACTTGCCCTGGCAGTCATTGCAGATAAACAGCAAGACTCGGTCTCTGCTCTTTCCTACCCTTGCAAACAGCAACAGAAGTTCGTCTCCCTCGTGAGCGCCAAAATGCTAAAATGAAACGTTGCACTCTCTCTCCTCCAAGGAAGGTGCTAGGCAGGAATTGTCTTGCTGGTCCTCACTTGCCCTGGCAGTCATTGCAGATAAACAGCAAGACTGGGGCTCTGCTCTTTCCTAGCCTTGCAAACAGCCAAAGCAGTTCGTCTCCCTCGTGAGCGCCAAAATGCTAAAATGAATCGTTGCACTCTCTCTCCTCCAAGGAAGGTGCTAGGCAGGAATTGTCTTGCTGGTCCTCACTTGCCCTGGCAGTCATTGCAGATAAACAGCAAGACTCGGTCTCTGCTCTTTCCTAGCCTTGCAAACAGACACTGAGCTTTTTCTCAATCTCGCACTCCAAAAAGCAAAATGAAACGTTGCACTCTCTCTCCTCCAAGGAAGGTGCTAGGCAGGAATTGTCTTGCTGGTCCTCACTTGCCCTGGCAGTCATTGCAGATAAACAGCAAGACTGGGGCTCTGCTCTTTCCTAGCCTTGCAAACAGCCAAAGCAGTTTGTCTCCCTCGTGAGCGCCAAAATGCTAAAATGAAACGTTGCACTCTCTCTCCTCCAAGGAAGGTGCTAGGCAGGAATTGTCTTGCTGGTCCTCACTTGCCCTGGCAGTCATTGCAGATAAACAGCAAGACTCGGTCTCTGCTCTTTCCTAGCCTAGCAAACAGCAACAGAAGTTCGTCTCCCTCGTGAGCGCCAAAATGCTAAAATGAAACGTTGCACTCTCTCTCCTCCAAGGAAGGTGCTAGGCAGGAATTGTCTTGCTGGTCCTCACTTGCCCTGGCAGTCATTGCAGATAAACAGCAAGACTGGGGCTCTGCTCTTTCCTAGCCTTGCAAACAGCCAAAGCAGTTCGTCTCCCTCGTGAGCGCCAAAATGCTAAAATGAATCGTTGCACTCTCTCTCCTCCAAGGAAGGTGCTAGGCAGGAATTGTCTTGCTGGTCCTCACTTGCCCTGGCAGTCATTGCAGATAAACAGCAAGACTCGGTCTCTGCTCTTTCCTAGCCTTGCAAACAGACACTGAGCTTTTTCTCAATCTCGCACTCCAAAAAGCAAAATGAAACGTTGCACTCTCTCTCCTCCAAGGAAGGTGCTAGGCAGGAATTGTCTTGCTGGTCCTCACTTGCCCTGGCAGTCATTGCAGATAAACAGCAAGACTGGGGCTCTGCTCTTTCATAGCCTTGCAAACAGCCAAAGCAGTTTGTCTCCCTCGTGAGCGCCAAAATGCTAAAATGAAACGTTGCACTCTCTCTCCTCCAAGGAAGGTGCTAGGCAGGAATTGTCTTGCTGGTCCTCACTTGCCCTGGCAGTCATTGCAGATAAACAGCAAGACTGGGGCTCTGCTCTTTCCTAGCCTTGCAAACAGCCAAAGCAGTTCGTCTCCCTCGTGAGCGCCAAAATGCTAAAATGAATCGTTGCACTCTCTCTCCTCCAAGGAAGGTGCTAGGCAGGAATTGTCTTGCTGGTCCTCACTTGCCCTGGCAGTCATTGCAGATAAACAGCAAGACTCGGTCTCTGCTCTTTCCTAGCCTTGCAAACAGACACTGAGCTTTTTCTCAATCTCGCACTCCAAAAAGCAAAATGAAACGTTGCACTCTCTCTCCTCCAAGGAAGGTGCTAGGCAGGAATTGTCTTGCTGGTCCTCACTTGCCCTGGCAGTCATTGCAGATAAACAGCAAGACTCGGTCTCTGCTCTTTCCTAGCCTTGAAAACAGCAAAAGCAGTTTGTCTCCCTTGTGAGCGCCAAAATGCTAAAATGAAACGTTGCACTCTCTCTCCTCCAAGGAAGGAGCTAGGCAGGAAATGTCTTGCTGGTCCTCACTTGCCCTGGCAGTCATTGCAGATAAACAGCAAGACTGGGGCTCTGCTCTTTCCTAGCCTTGCAAGCAGCAAAAGCAGTTTGTCTCCCTTGTTAGCGCCAAAATGCTAAAATGAAACGTTGCACTCTCTCTCCTCCAAGGAAGGTGCTAGGCAGGAATTGTCTTGCTGGTCCTCACTTGCCCTGGCAGTCATTGCAGATAAACAGCAAGACTGGGGCTCTGCTCTTTCCTAGCCTTGCAAACAGCCAAAGCAGTTTGTCTCCCTCGTGAGCGCCAAAATGCTAAAATGAAACGTTGCACTCTCTCTCCTCCAAGGAAGGTGCTAGGCAGGAATTGTCTTGCTGGTCCTCACTTGCCCTGGCAGTCATTGCAGATAAACAGCAAGACTCGGTCTCTGCTCTTTCCTACCCTTGCAAACAGCAACAGAAGTTCGTCTCCCTCGTGAGCGCCAAAATGCTAAAATGAAACGTTGCACTCTCTCTCCTCCAAGGAAGGTGCTAGGCAGGAATTGTCTTGCTGGTCCTCACTTGCCCTGGCAGTCATTGCAGATAAACAGCAAGACTGGGGCTCTGCTCTTTCCTAGCCTTGCAAACAGCCAAAGCAGTTCGTCTCCCTCGTGAGCGCCAAAATGCTAAAATGAATCGTTGCACTCTCTCTCCTCCAAGGAAGGTGCTAGGCAGGAATTGTCTTGCTGGTCCTCACTTGCCCTGGCAGTCATTGCAGATAAACAGCAAGACTCGGTCTCTGCTCTTTCCTAGCCTTGCAAACAGACACTGAGCTTTTTCTCAATCTCGCACTCCAAAAAGCAAAATGAAACGTTGCACTCTCTCTCCTCCAAGGAAGGTGCTAGGCAGGAATTGTCTTGCTGGTCCTCACTTGCCCTGGCAGTCATTGCAGATAAACAGCAAGACTGGGGCTCTGCTCTTTCCTAGCCTTGCAAACAGCCAAAGCAGTTTGTCTCCCTCGTGAGCGCCAAAATGCTAAAATGAAACGTTGCACTCTCTCTCCTCCAAGGAAGGTGCTAGGCAGGAATTGTCTTGCTGGTCCTCACTTGCCCTGGCAGTCATTGCAGATAAACAGCAAGACTGGGGCTCTGCTCTTTCCTAGCCTTGCAAACAGCAAAAGAAGTTCGTCTTGCTTGTGACCGCCAAAATGCTAAAATGAAACGTTGCACTCTCTCTCCTCCAAGGAAGGTGCTAGGCAGGAATTGTCTTGCTGGTCCTCACTTGCCCTGGCAGTCATTGCAGATAAACAGCAAGACTGGGGCTCTGCTCTTTCCTAGCCTTGCAAACAGACACTGAGCTTTTTCTCAATCTCGCACTCCAAAAAGCAAAATGAAACGTTGCACTCTCTCTCCTCCAAGGAAGGTGCTAGGCAGGAATTGTCTTGCTGGTCCTCACTTGCCCTGGCAGTCATTGCAGATAAACAGCAAGACTGGGGCTCTGCTCTTTCCTAGCCTTGCAAACAGCCAAAGCAGTTTGTCTCCCTCGTGAGCGCCAAAATGCTAAAATGAAACGTTGCACTCTCTCTCCTCCAAGGAAGGTGCTAGGCAGGAATTGTCTTGCTGGTCCTCACTTGCCCTGGCAGTCATTGCAGATAAACAGCAAGACTCGGTCTCTGCTCTTTCCTAGCCTAGCAAACAGCAACAGAAGTTCGTCTCCCTCGTGAGCGCCAAAATGCTAAAATGAAACGTTGCACTCTCTCTCCTCCAAGGAAGGTGCTAGGCAGGAATTGTCTTGCTGGTCCTCACTTGCCCTGGCAGTCATTGCAGATAAACAGCAAGACTGGGGCTCTGCTCTTTCCTAGCCTTGCAAACAGCCAAAGCAGTTCGTCTCCCTCGTGAGCGCCAAAATGCTAAAATGAATCGTTGCACTCTCTCTCCTCCAAGGAAGGTGCTAGGCAGGAATTGTCTTGCTGGTCCTCACTTGCCCTGGCAGTCATTGCAGATAAACAGCAAGACTCGGTCTCTGCTCTTTCCTAGCCTTGCAAACAGACACTGAGCTTTTTCTCAATCTCGCACTCCAAAAAGCAAAATGAAACGTTGCACTCTCTCTCCTCCAAGGAAGGTGCTAGGCAGGAATTGTCTTGCTGGTCCTCACTTGCCCTGGCAGTCATTGCAGATAAACAGCAAGACTGGGGCTCTGCTCTTTCATAGCCTTGCAAACAGCCAAAGCAGTTTGTCTCCCTCGTGAGCGCCAAAATGCTAAAATGAAACGTTGCACTCTCTCTCCTCCAAGGAAGGTGCTAGGCAGGAATTGTCTTGCTGGTCCTCACTTGCCCTGGCAGTCATTGCAGATAAACAGCAAGACTGGGGCTCTGCTCTTTCCTAGCCTTGCAAACAGCCAAAGCAGTTCGTCTCCCTCGTGAGCCCAAAATGCTAAAATGAATCGTTGCACTCTCTCTCCTCCAAGGAAGGTGCTAGGCAGGAATTGTCTTGCTGGTCCTCACTTGCCCTGGCAGTCATTGCAGATAAACAGCAAGACTCGGTCTCTGCTCTTTCCTAGCCTTGCAAACAGACACTGAGCTTTTTCTCAATCTCGCACTCCAAAAAGCAAAATGAAACGTTGCACTCTCTCTCCTCCAAGGAAGGTGCTAGGCAGGAATTGTCTTGCTGGTCCTCACTTGCCCTGGCAGTCATTGCAGATAAACAGCAAGACTCGGTCTCTGCTCTTTCCTAGCCTTGCAAACAGCAAAAGCAGTTTGTCACCCTTGTGAGCGCCAAAATGCTAAAATGAAACGTTGCACTCTCTCTCCTCCAAGGAAGGAGCTAGGCAGGAAATGTCTTGCTGGTCCTCACTTGCCCTGGCAGTCATTGCAGATAAACAGCAAGACTGGGGCTCTGCTCTTTCCTAGCCTTGCAAGCAGCAAAAGCAGTTTGTCTCCCTTGTTAGCGCCAAAATGCTAAAATGAAACGTTGCACTCTCTCTCCTCCAAGGAAGGTGCTAGGCAGGAATTGTCTTGCTGGTCCTCACTTGCCCTGGCAGTCATTGCAGATAAACAGCAAGACTGGGGCTCTGCTCTTTCCTAGCCTTGCAAACAGCCAAAGCAGTTTGTCTCCCTCGTGAGCGCCAAAATGCTAAAATGAAACGTTGCACTCTCTCTCCTCCAAGGAAGGTGCTAGGCAGGAATTGTCTTGCTGGTCCTCACTTGCCCTGGCAGTCATTGCAGATAAACAGCAAGACTCGGTCTCTGCTCTTTCCTACCCTTGCAAACAGACACTGTTCTTTTTCTCAATCTCGCACTCCAAAAAGCAAAATGAAACGTTGCACTCTCTCTCCTCCAAGGAAGGTGCTAGACTGGAATTGTCTTGCTGGTCCTCACTTGCCCTGGCAGTCATTGCAGATAAACAGCAAGACTCGGTCTCTGCTCTTTCCTACCCTTGCAAACAGCAAAAGCAGTTTGTCTCCCTTGTGAGCGCCAAAATGCTAAAATGAAACGTTGCACTCTCTCTCCTCCAAGGAAGGTGCTAGGCAGGAAATGTCTTGCTGGTCCTCACTTGCCCTGGCAGTCATTGCAGATAAACAGCAAGACTCGGTCTCTGCTCTTTCCTACCCTTGCAAACAGACACTGTTCTTTTTCTCAATCTCGCACTCCAAAAAGCAATATGAAACGTTGCACTCTCTCTCCTCCAAGGAAGGTGCTAGGCAGGAATTGTCTTGCTGGTCCTCACTTCCCCTGGCAGTCATTGCAGATAAACAGCAAGACTGGGGCTCTGCTCTTTCCTAGCCTTGCAAACAGCAAAAGAAGTACGTCTCCCTCGTGAGCGCCAAAATGCTAAAATGAAACGTTGCACTCTCTCTCCTCCAAGGAAGGTGCTAGGCAGGAATTGTCTTGCTGGTCCTCACTTGCCCTGGCAGTCATTGCAGATAAACAGCAAGACTCGGTCTCTGCTCTTTCCTACCCTTGCAAACAGACACTGTGCTTTTTCTCAATCTCGCACTCCAAAAAGCAAAATGAAACGTTGCACTCTCTCTCCTCCAAGGAAGGTGCTAGGCAGGAATTGTCTTGCTGGTCCTCACTTGCCCTGGCAGTCATTGCAGATAAACAGCAAGACTGGGGCTCTGCTCTTTCCTAGCCTTGCAAACAGCAACAGAAGTTCGTCTCCCTCGTGAGCGCCAAAATGCTAAAATGAAACGTTGCACTCTCTCTCATCCAATGAAGGTGCTAGGCAGGAATTGTCTTGCTGGTCCTCACTTGCCCTGGCAGTCATTGCAGATAAACAGCAAGACTGGGGCTCTGCTCTTTCCTAGCCTTGCAAACAGCCAAAGCAGTTTGTCTCCCTCGTGAGCGCCAAAATGCTAAAATGAAACGTTGCACTCTCTCTCCTCCAAGGAAGGTGCTAGGCAGGAATTGTCTTGCTGGTCCTCACTTGCCCTGGCAGTCATTGCAGATAAAGAGCAAGACTCGGTCTCTGCTCTTTCCTACCCTTGCAAACAGACACTGTTCTTTTTCTCAATCTCGCACTCCAAAAAGCAAAATGAAACGTTGCACTCTCTCTCCTCCAAGGAAGGTGCTAGACTGGAATTGTCTTGCTGGTCCTCACTTGCCCTGGCAGTCATTGCAGATAAACAGCAAGACTCGGTCTCTGCTCTTTCCTACCCTTGCAAACAGCAAAAGCAGTTTGTCTCCCTTGTGAGCGCCAAAATGCTAAAATGAAACGTTGCACTCTCTCTCCTCCAAGGAAGGTGCTAGGCAGGAAATGTCTTGCTGGTCCTCACTTGCCCTGGCAGTCATTGCAGATAAACAGCAAGACTCGGTCTCTGCTCTTTCCTACCCTTGCAAACAGACACTGTTCTTTTTCTCAATCTCGCACTCCAAAAAGCAATATGAAACGTTGCACTCTCTCTCCTCCAAGGAAGGTGCTAGGCAGGAATTGTCTTGCTGGTCCTCACTTCCCCTGGCAGTCATTGCAGATAAACAGCAAGACTGGGGCTCTGCTCTTTCCTAGCCTTGCAAACAGCAAAAGAAGTACGTCTCCCTCGTGAGCGCCAAAATGCTAAAATGAAACGTTGCACTCTCTCTCCTCCAAGGAAGGTGCTAGGCAGGAATTGTCTTGCTGGTCCTCACTTGCCCTGGCAGTCATTGCAGATAAACAGCAAGACTCGGTCTCTGCTCTTTCCTACCCTTGCAAACAGACACTGTGCTTTTTCTCAATCTCGCACTCCAAAAAGCAAAATGAAACGTTGCACTCTCTCTCCTCCAAGGAAGGTGCTAGGCAGGAATTGTCTTGCTGGTCCTCACTTGCCCTGGCAGTCATTGCAGATAAACAGCAAGACTGGGGCTCTGCTCTTTCCTAGCCTTGCAAACAGCAACAGAAGTTCGTCTCCCTCGTGAGCGCCAAAATGCTAAAATGAAACGTTGCACTCTCTCTCATCCAATGAAGGTGCTAGGCAGGAATTGTCTTGCTGGTCCTCACTTGCCCTGGCAGTCATTGCAGATAAAGAGCAAGACTGGGGCTCTGCTCTTTCCTAGCCTTGCAAACAGCAAAAGAAGTTCGTCTCCCTCGTGAGCGCCAAAATGCTAAAATGAATCGTTGCACTCTCTCTCCTCCAAGGAAGGTGCTAGGCAGGAATTGTCTTGCTGGTCCTCACTTGCCCTGGCAGTCATTGCAGATAAACAGCAAGACTCGGTCTCTGCTCTTTCCTACCCTTGCAAACAGACACTGTTCTTTTTCTCAATCTCGCACTCCAAAAAGCAAAATGAAACGTTGCACTCTCTCTCCTCCAAGGAAGGTGCTAGGCAGGAATTGTCTTGCTGGTCCTCACTTGCCCTGGCAGTCATTGCAGATAAACAGCAAGACTCGGTCTCTGCTCTTTCCTACCCTTGCAAACAGCAAAAGCAGTTTGTCTCCCTTGTGAGCGCCAAAATGCTAAAATGAAACGTTGCACTCTCTCTCCTCCAAGGAAGGTGCTAGGCAGGAAATGTCTTGCTGGTCCTCACTTGCCCTGGCAGTCATTCCAGATAAACAGCAAGACTGGGGCTCTGCTCTTTCCTACCCTTGCAAACAGACACTGTTCTTTTTCTCAATCTCGCACTCCAAAAAGCAATATGAAACGTTGCACTCTCTCTCCTCCAAGGACGGTGCTAGGCAGGAATTGTCTTGCTGGTCCTCACTTGCCCTGGCAGTCATTGCAGATAAACAGCAAGACTGGGGCTCTGCTCTTTCCTAGCCTTGCAAACAGCCAAAGCAGTTTGTCTCCCTCGTGAGCGCCAAAATGCTAAAATGAAACGTTGCACTCTCTCTCCTCCAAGGAAGGTGCTCGGCAGGAATTGTCTTGCTGGTCCTCACTTGCCCTGGCAGTCATTGCAGATAAGCAGCAAGACTGGGGCTCTGCTCTTTCATAGCCTTGCAAACAGCAAAAGCAGTTTGTCTCCCTTGTTAGCGCCAAAATGCTAAAATGAAACGTTGCACTCTCTCTCCTCCAAGGAAGGTGCTAGGCAGGAATTGTCTTGCTGGTCCTCACTTGCCCTGGCAGTCATTGTAGATAAACAGCAAGACTGGGGCTCTGCTCTTTCCTAGCTTTCCAAACAGCAAAAGAAGTTCGTCTTGCTTGTGACCGCCAAAATGCTAAAATGAAACGTTGCACTCTCTCTCCTCCAAGGAAGGTGCTAGGCAGGAATTGTCTTGCTGGTCCTCACTTGCCCTGGCAGTCATTGCAGATAAACAGCAAGACTCGGTCTCTGCTCTTTCCTAGCCTTGCAAACAGACACTGAGCTTTTTCTCAATCTCGCACTCCAAAAAGCAAAATGAAACGTTGCACTCTCTCTCCTCCAAGGAAGGTGCTAGGCAGGAATTGTCTTGCTGGTCCTCACTTGCCCTGGCAGTCATTGCAGATAAAGAGCAAGACTCGGTCTCTGCTCTTTCCTAGCCTTGCAAACAGACACTGTTCTTTTTCTCAATCTCGCACTCCAAAAAGCAAAATGAAACGTTGCACTCTCTCTCCTCCAAGGAAGGTGCTAGACTGGAATTGTCTTGCTGGTCCTCACTTGCCCTGGCAGTCATTGCAGATAAACAGCAAGACTCGGTCTCTGCTCTTTCCTACCCTTGCAAACAGCAAAAGCAGTTTGTCTCCCTTGTGAGCGCCAAAATGCTAAAATGAAACGTTGCACTCTCTCTCCTCCAAGGAAGGTGCTAGGCAGGAAATGTCTTGCTGGTCCTCACTTGCCCTGGCAGTCATTGCAGATAAACAGCAAGACTCGGTCTCTGCTCTTTCCTACCCTTGCAAACAGACACTGTTCTTTTTCTCAATCTCGCACTCCAAAAAGCAATATGAAACGTTGCACTCTCTCTCCTCCAAGGAAGGTGCTAGGCAGGAATTGTCTTGCTGGTCCTCACTTCCCCTGGCAGTCATTGCAGATAAACAGCAAGACTGGGGCTCTGCTCTTTCCTAGCCTTGCAAACAGCAAAAGAAGTACGTCTCCCTCGTGAGCGCCAAAATGCTAAAATGAAACGTTGCACTCTCTCTCCTCCAAGGAAGGTGCTAGGCAGGAATTGTCTTGCTGGTCCTCACTTGCCCTGGCAGTCATTGCAGATAAACAGCAAGACTCGGTCTCTGCTCTTTCCTACCCTTGCAAACAGACACTGTGCTTTTTCTCAATCTCGCACTCCAAAAAGCAAAATGAAACGTTGCACTCTCTCTCCTCCAAGGAAGGTGCTAGGCAGGAATTGTCTTGCTGGTCCTCACTTGCCCTGGCAGTCATTGCAGATAAACAGCAAGACTGGGGCTCTGCTCTTTCCTAGCCTTGCAAACAGCAACAGAAGTTCGTCTCCCTCGTGAGCGCCAAAATGCTAAAATGAAACGTTGCACTCTCTCTCATCCAATGAAGGTGCTAGGCAGGAATTGTCTTGCTGGTCCTCACTTGCCCTGGCAGTCATTGCAGATAAAGAGCAAGACTGGGGCTCTGCTCTTTCCTAGCCTTGCAAACAGCAAAAGAAGTTCGTCTCCCTCGTGAGCGCCAAAATGCTAAAATGAATCGTTGCACTCTCTCTCCTCCAAGGAAGGTGCTAGGCAGGAATTGTCTTGCTGGTCCTCACTTGCCCTGGCAGTCATTGCAGATAAACAGCAAGACTCGGTCTCTGCTCTTTCCTACCCTTGCAAACAGACACTGTTCTTTTTCTCAATCTCGCACTCCAAAAAGCAAAATGAAACGTTGCACTCTCTCTCCTCCAAGGAAGGTGCTAGGCAGGAATTGTCTTGCTGGTCCTCACTTGCCCTGGCAGTCATTGCAGATAAACAGCAAGACTCGGTCTCTGCTCTTTCCTACCCTTGCAAACAGCAAAAGCAGTTTGTCTCCCTTGTGAGCGCCAAAATGCTAAAATGAAACGTTGCACTCTCTCTCCTCCAAGGAAGGTGCTAGGCAGGAAATGTCTTGCTGGTCCTCACTTGCCCTGGCAGTCATTCCAGATAAACAGCAAGACTGGGGCTCTGCTCTTTCCTACCCTTGCAAACAGACACTGTTCTTTTTCTCAATCTCGCACTCCAAAAAGCAATATGAAACGTTGCACTCTCTCTCCTCCAAGGACGGTGCTAGGCAGGAATTGTCTTGCTGGTCCTCACTTGCCCTGGCAGTCATTGCAGATAAACAGCAAGACTGGGGCTCTGCTCTTTCCTAGCCTTGCAAACAGCCAAAGCAGTTTGTCTCCCTCGTGAGCGCCAAAATGCTAAAATGAAACGTTGCACTCTCTCTCCTCCAAGGAAGGTGCTCGGCAGGAATTGTCTTGCTGGTCCTCACTTGCCCTGGCAGTCATTGCAGATAAGCAGCAAGACTGGGGCTCTGCTCTTTCATAGCCTTGCAAACAGCAAAAGCAGTTTGTCTCCCTTGTTAGCGCCAAAATGCTAAAATGAAACGTTGCACTCTCTCTCCTCCAAGGAAGGTGCTAGGCAGGAATTGTCTTGCTGGTCCTCACTTGCCCTGGCAGTCATTGTAGATAAACAGCAAGACTGGGGCTCTGCTCTTTCCTAGCTTTCCAAACAGCAAAAGAAGTTCGTCTTGCTTGTGACCGCCAAAATGCTAAAATGAAACGTTGCACTCTCTCTCCTCCAAGGAAGGTGCTAGGCAGGAATTGTCTTGCTGGTCCTCACTTGCCCTGGCAGTCATTGCAGATAAACAGCAAGACTCGGTCTCTGCTCTTTCCTAGCCTTGCAAACAGACACTGAGCTTTTTCTCAATCTCGCACTCCAAAAAGCAAAATGAAACGTTGCACTCTCTCTCCTCCAAGGAAGGTGCTAGGCAGGAATTGTCTTGCTGGTCCTCACTTGCCCTGGCAGTCATTGCAGATAAACAGCAAGACTGGGGCTCTGCTCTTTCCTAGCCTTGCAAACAGCCAAAGCAGATTGTCTCCCTCGTGAGCGCCAAAATGCTAAAATGAAACGTTGCACTCTCTCTCCTCCAAGGAAGGTGCTAGGCAGGAATTGTCTTGCTGGTCCTCACTTGCCCTGGCAGTCATTGCAGATAAACAGCAAGACTGGGGCTCTGCTCTTTCCTACCCTTGCAAACAGCCAAAGCAGTTTGTCTCCCTCGTGAGCGCCAAAATGCTAAAATGAAACGTTGCACTCTCTCTCCTCCAAGGAAGGTGCTAGGCAGGAAATGTCTTGCTGGTCCTCACTTGCCCTGGCAGTCATTGCAGATAAACAGCAAGACTCGGTCTCTGCTCTTTCCTACCCTTGCAAACAGACACTGTTCTTTTTCTCAATCTCGCACTCCAAAAAGCAATATGAAACGTTGCACTCTCTCTCCTCCAAGGAAGGTGCTAGGCAGGAATTGTCTTGCTGGTCCTCACTTCCCCTGGCAGTCATTGCAGATAAACAGCAAGACTGGGGCTCTGCTCTTTCCTAGCCTTGCAAACAGCAAAAGAAGTACGTCTCCCTCGTGAGCGCCAAAATGCTAAAATGAAACGTTGCACTCTCTCTCCTCCAAGGAAGGTGCTAGGCAGGAATTGTCTTGCTGGTCCTCACTTGCCCTGGCAGTCATTGCAGATAAACAGCAAGACTCGGTCTCTGCTCTTTCCTACCCTTGCAAACAGACACTGTGCTTTTTCTCAATCTCGCACTCCAAAAAGCAAAATGAAACGTTGCACTCTCTCTCCTCCAAGGAAGGTGCTAGGCAGGAATTGTCTTGCTGGTCCTCACTTGCCCTGGCAGTCATTGCAGATAAACAGCAAGACTGGGGCTCTGCTCTTTCCTAGCCTTGCAAACAGCAACAGAAGTTCGTCTCCCTCGTGAGCGCCAAAATGCTAAAATGAAACGTTGCACTCTCTCTCATCCAATGAAGGTGCTAGGCAGGAATTGTCTTGCTGGTCCTCACTTGCCCTGGCAGTCATTGCAGATAAAGAGCAAGACTGGGGCTCTGCTCTTTCCTAGCCTTGCAAACAGCAAAAGAAGTTCGTCTCCCTCGTGAGCGCCAAAATGCTAAAATGAATCGTTGCACTCTCTCTCCTCCAAGGAAGGTGCTAGGCAGGAATTGTCTTGCTGGTCCTCACTTGCCCTGGCAGTCATTGCAGATAAACAGCAAGACTCGGTCTCTGCTCTTTCCTAGCCTTGCAAACAGACACTGTTCTTTTTCTCAATCTCGCACTCCAAAAAGCAAAATGAAACGTTGCACTCTCTCTCCTCCAAGGAAGGTGCTAGACTGGAATTGTCTTGCTGGTCCTCACTTGCCCTGGCAGTCATTGCAGATAAACAGCAAGACTCGGTCTCTGCTCTTTCCTACCCTTGCAAACAGCAAAAGCAGTTTGTCTCCCTTGTGAGCGCCAAAATGCTAAAATGAAACGTTGCACTCTCTCTCCTCCAAGGAAGGTGCTAGGCAGGAAATGTCTTGCTGGTCCTCACTTGCCCTGGCAGTCATTCCAGATAAACAGCAAGACTGGGGCTCTGCTCTTTCCTACCCTTGCAAACAGACACTGTTCTTTTTCTCAATCTCGCACTCCAAAAAGCAATATGAAACGTTGCACTCTCTCTCCTCCAAGGACGGTGCTAGGCAGGAATTGTCTTGCTGGTCCTCACTTGCCCTGGCAGTCATTGCAGATAAACAGCAAGACTGGGGCTCTGCTCTTTCCTAGCCTTGCAAACAGCCAAAGCAGTTTGTCTCCCTCGTGAGCGCCAAAATGCTAAAATGAAACGTTGCACTCTCTCTCCTCCAAGGAAGGTGCTCGGCAGGAATTGTCTTGCTGGTCCTCACTTGCCCTGGCAGTCATTGCAGATAAGCAGCAAGACTGGGGCTCTGCTCTTTCATAGCCTTGCAAACAGCAAAAGCAGTTTGTCTCCCTTGTTAGCGCCAAAATGCTAAAATGAAACGTTGCACTCTCTCTCCTCCAAGGAAGGTGCTAGGCAGGAATTGTCTTGCTGGTCCTCACTTGCCCTGGCAGTCATTGTAGATAAACAGCAAGACTGGGGCTCTGCTCTTTCCTAGCTTTCCAAACAGCAAAAGAAGTTCGTCTTGCTTGTGACCGCCAAAATGCTAAAATGAAACGTTGCACTCTCTCTCCTCCAAGGAAGGTGCTAGGCAGGAATTGTCTTGCTGGTCCTCACTTGCCCTGGCAGTCATTGCAGATAAACAGCAAGACTCGGTCTCTGCTCTTTCCTAGCCTTGCAAACAGACACTGAGCTTTTTCTCAATCTCGCACTCCAAAAAGCAAAATGAAACGTTGCACTCTCTCTCCTCCAAGGAAGGTGCTAGGCAGGAATTGTCTTGCTGGTCCTCACTTGCCCTGGCAGTCATTGCAGATAAACAGCAAGACTGGGGCTCTGCTCTTTCCTAGCCTTGCAAACAGCCAAAGCAGATTGTCTCCCTCGTGAGCGCCAAAATGCTAAAATGAAACGTTGCACTCTCTCTCCTCCAAGGAAGGTGCTAGGCAGGAATTGTCTTGCTGGTCCTCACTTGCCCTGGCAGTCATTGCAGATAAACAGCAAGACTGGGGCTCTGCTCTTTCCTACCCTTGCAAACAGCCAAAGCAGTTTGTCTCCCTCGTGAGCGCCAAAATGCTAAAATGAAACGTTGCACTCTCTCTCCTCCAAGGAAGGTGCTAGGCAGGAATTGTCTTGATGGTCCTCACTTGCCCTGGCAGTCATTGCAGATAAACAGCAAGACTGGGGCTCTGCTCTTTCCTAGCCTTGCAAACAGCCAAAGCAGTTTGTCTCCCTCGTGAGCGCCAAAATGCTAAAATGAAACGTTGCACTCTCTCTCCTCCAAGGAAGGTGCTAGGCAGGAATTGTCTTGCTGGTCCTCACTTGCCCTGGCAGTCATTGCAGATAAAGAGCAAGACTGGGGCTCTCCTCTTTCCTAGCCTTGCAAACAGCCAAAGCAGTTCGTCTCCCTCGTGAGCGCCAAAATGCTAAAATGAATCGTTGCACTCTCTCTCCTCCAAGGAAGGTGCTAGGCAGGAATTGTCTTGCTGGTCCTCACTTGCCCTGGCAGTCATTGCAGATAAACAGCAAGACTCGGTCTCTGCTCTTTCCTAGCCTTGCAAACAGACACTGAGCTTTTTCTCAATCTCGCACTCCAAAAAGCAAAATGAAACGTTGCACTCTCTCTCCTCCAAGGAAGGTGCTAGGCAGGAATTGTCTTGCTGGTCCTCACTTGCCCTGGCAGTCATTGCAGATAAACAGCAAGACTCGGTCTCTGCTCTTTCCTACCCTTGCAAACAGCAAAAGCAGTTTGTCTCCCTTGTGAGCGCCAAAATGCTAAAATGAAACGTTGCACTCTCTCTCCTCCAAGGAAGGTGCTAGGCAGGAAATGTCTTGCTGGTCCTCACTTGCCCTGGCAGTCATTGCAGATAAACAGCAAGACTCGGTCTCTGCTCTTTCCTACCCTTGCAAACAGACACTGTTCTTTTTCTCAATCTCGCACTCCAAAAAGCAATATGAAACGTTGCACTCTCTCTCCTCCAAGGAAGGTGCTAGGCAGGAATTGTCTTGCTGGTCCTCACTTCCCCTGGCAGTCATTGCAGATAAACAGCAAGACTGGGGCTCTGCTCTTTCCTAGCCTTGCAAACAGCAAAAGAAGTACGTCTCCCTCGTGAGCGCCAAAATGCTAAAATGAAACGTTGCACTCTCTCTCCTCCAAGGAAGGTGCTAGGCAGGAATTGTCTTGCTGGTCCTCACTTGCCCTGGCAGTCATTGCAGATACACAGCAAGACTCGGTCTCTGCTCTTTCCTACCCTTGCAAACAGACACTGTGCTTTTTCTCAATCTCGCACTCCAAAAAGCAAAATGAAACGTTGCACTCTCTCTCCTCCAAGGAAGGTGCTAGGCAGGAATTGTCTTGCTGGTCCTCACTTGCCCTGGCAGTCATTGCAGATAAACAGCAAGACTGGGGCTCTGCTCTTTCCTAGCCTTGCAAACAGCAACAGAAGTTCGTCTCCCTCGTGAGCGCCAAAATGCTAAAATGAAACGTTGCACTCTCTCTCATCCAATGAAGGTGCTAGGCAGGAATTGTCTTGCTGGTCCTCACTTGCCCTGGCAGTCATTGCAGATAAACAGCAAGACTGGGGCTCTGCTCTTTCCTAGCCTTGCAAACAGCCAAAGCAGTTTGTCTCCCTCGTGAGCGCCAAAATGCTAAAATGAAACGTTGCACTCTCTCTCCTCCAAGGAAGGTGCTAGGCAGGAATTGTCTTGCTGGTCCTCACTTGCCCTGGCAGTCATTGCAGATAAACAGCAAGACTCGGTCTCTGCTCTTTCCTACCCTTGCAAAGAGACACTGTTCTTTTTCTCAATCTCGCACTCCAAAAAGCAAAATGAAACGTTGCACTCTCTCTCCTCCAAGGAAGGTGCTAGACTGGAATTGTCTTGCTGGTCCTCACTTGCCCTGGCAGTCATTGCAGATAAACAGCAAGACTCGGTCTCTGCTCTTTCCTACCCTTGCAAACAGCAAAGTCAGTTTGTCTCCCTTGTGAGCGCCAAAATGCTAAAATGAATCGTTGCACTCTCTCTCCTCCAAGGAAGGTGCTAGGCAGGAATTGTCTTGCTGGTCCTCACTTGCCCTGGCAGTCATTGCAGATAAACAGCAAGACTCGGTCTCTGCTCTTTCCTACCCTTGCAAACAGACACTGTTCTTTTTCTCAATCTCGCACTCCAAAAAGCAATATGAAACGTTGCACTCTCTCTCCTCCAAGGAAGGTGCTAGGCAGGAATTGTCTTGCTGGTCCTCACTTGCCCTGGCAGTCATTGCAGATAAACAGCAAGACTGGGGCTCTGCTCTTTCCTAGCCTTGCAAACAGCAAAAGAAGTACGTCTCCCTCGTGAGCGCCAAAATGCTAAAATGAAACGTTGCACTCTCTCTCCTCCAAGGAAGGTGCTAGGCAGGAATTGTCTTGCTGGTCCTCACTTGCCCTGGCAGTCATTGCAGATAAACAGCAAGACTCGGTCTCTGCTCTTTCCTACCCTTGCAAACAGACACTGTGCTTTTTCTCAATCTCGCACTCCAAAAAGCAAAATGAAACGTTGCACTCTCTCTCCTCCAAGGAAGGTGCTAGGCAGGAATTGTCTTGCTGGTCCTCACTTGCCCTGGCAGTCATTGCAGATAAACAGCAAGACTGGGGCTATGCTCTTTCCTAGCCTTGCAAACAGCAACAGAAGTTCGTCTCCCTCGTGAGCGCCAAAATGCTAAAATGAAACGTTGCACTCTCTCTCATCCAATGAAGGTGCTAGGCAGGAATTGTCTTGCTGGTCCTCACTTGCCCTGGCAGTCATTGCAGATAAAGAGCAAGACTGGGGCTCTGCTCTTTCCTAGCCTTGCAAACAGCAAAAGAAGTTTGTCTCCCTCGTGAGCGCCAAAATGCTAAAATGAATCGTTGCACTCTCTCTCCTCCAAGGAAGGTGCTAGGCAGGAATTGTCTTGCTGGTCCTCACTTGCCCTGGCAGTCATTGCAGATAAACAGCAAGACTCGGTCTCTGCTCTTTCCTACCCTTGCAAACAGACACTGTTCTTTTTCTCAATCTCGCACTCCAAAAAGCAAAATGAAACGTTGCACTCTCTCTCCTCCAAGGAAGGTGCTAGACTGGAATTGTCTTGCTGGTCCTCACTTGCCCTGGCAGTCATTGCAGATAAACAGCAAGACTCGGTCTCTGCTCTTTCCTACCCTTGCAAACAGCAAAAGCAGTTTGTCTCCCTTGTGAGCGCCAAAATGCTAAAATGAAACGTTGCACTCTCTCTCCTCCAAGGAAGGTGCTAGGCAGGAAATGTCTTGCTGGTCCTCACTTGCCCTGGCAGTCATTCCAGATAAACAGCAAGACTGGGGCTCTGCTCTTTCCTACCCTTGCAAACAGACACTGTTCTTTTTCTCAATCTCGCACTCCAAAAAGCAATATGAAACGTTGCACTCTCTCTCCTCCAAGGACGGTGCTAGGCAGGAATTGTCTTGCTGGTCCTCACTTGCCCTGGCAGTCATTGCAGATAAACAGCAAGACTGGGGCTCTGCTCTTTCCTAGCCTTGCAAACAGCAACAGAAGTTCGTCTCCCTCGTGAGCGCCAAAATGCTAAAATGAAACGTTGCACTCTCTCTCATCCAATGAAGGTGCTAGGCAGGAATTGTCTTGCTGGTCCTCACTTGCCCTGGCAGTCATTGCAGATAAAGAGCAAGACTGGGGCTCTGCTCTTTCCTAGCCTTGCAAACAGCAAAAGAAGTTCGTCTCCCTCGTGAGCGCCAAAATGCTAAAATGAATCGTTGCACTCTCTCTCCTCCAAGGAAGGTGCTAGGCAGGAATTGTCTTGCTGGTCCTCACTTGCCCTGGCAGTCATTGCAGATAAACAGCAAGACTGGGGCTCTGCTCTTTCCTAGCCTTGCAAACAGCAAAAGCAGTTTGTCTCCCTTGTGAGCGCCAAAATGCTAAAATGAAACGTTGCACTCTCTCTCCTCCAAGGAAGGTGCTAGGCAGGAATTGTCTTGATGGTCCTCACTTGCCCTGGCAGTCATTGCAGATAAACAGCAAGACTGGGGCTCTGCTCTTTCCTAGCCTTGCAAACAGCCAAAGCAGTTTGTCTCCCTCGTGAGCGCCAAAATGCTAAAATGAAACGTTGCACTCTCTCTCCTCCAAGGAAGGTGCTAGGCAGGAATTGTCTTGCTGGTCCTCACTTGCCCTGGCAGTCATTGCAGATAAACAGCAAGACTGGGGCTCTCCTCTTTCCTAGCCTTGCAAACAGCCAAAGAAGTTCGTCTCCCTCGTGAGCGCCAAAATGCTAAAATGAATCGTTGCACTCTCTCTCCTCCAAGGAAGGTGCTAGGCAGGAATTGTCTTGCTGGTCCTCACTTGCCCTGGCAGTCATTGCAGATAAACAGCAAGACTCGGTCTCTGCTCTTTCCTAGCCTTGCAAACAGACACTGAGCTTTTTCTCAATCTCGCACTCCAAAAAGCAAAATGAAACGTTGCACTCTCTCTCCTCCAAGGAAGGTGCTAGGCAGGAATTGTCTTGCTGGTCCTCACTTGCCCTGGCAGTCATTGCAGATAAACAGCAAGACTCGGTCTCTGCTCTTTCCTACCCTTGCAAACAGCAAAAGCAGTTTGTCTCCCTTGTGAGCGCCAAAATGCTAAAATGAAACGTTGCACTCTCTCTCCTCCAAGGAAGGAGCTAGGCAGGAAATGTCTTGCTGGTCCTCACTTGCCCTGGCAGTCATTGCAGATAAACAGCAAGACTGGGGCTCTGCTCTTTCCTAGCCTTGCAAGCAGCAAAAGCAGTTTGTCTCCCTTGTTAGCGCCAAAATGCTAAAATGAAACGTTGCACTCTCTCTCCTCCAAGGAAGGTGCTAGGCAGGAATTGTCTTGCTGGTCCTCACTTGCCCTGGCAGTCATTGCAGATAAACAGCAAGACTGGGGCTCTGCTCTTTCCTAGCCTTGCAAACAGCCAAAGCAGTTTGTCTCCCTCGTGAGCGCCAAAATGCTAAAATGAAACGTTGCACTCTCTCTCCTCCAAGGAAGGTGCTAGGCAGGAATTGTCTTGCTGGTCCTCACTTGCCCTGGCAGTCATTGCAGATAAACAGCAAGACTCGGTCTCTGCTCTTTCCTACCCTTGCAAACAGACACTGTTCTTTTTCTCAATCTCGCACTCCAAAAAGCAAAATGAAACGTTGCACTCTCTCTCCTCCAAGGAAGGTGCTAGACTGGAATTGTCTTGCTGGTCCTCACTTGCCCTGGCAGTCATTGCAGATAAACAGCAAGACTCGGTCTCTGCTCTTTCCTACCCTTGCAAACAGCAAAAGCAGTTTGTCTCCCTTGTGAGCGCCAAAATGCTAAAATGAAACGTTGCACTCTCTCTCCTCCAAGGAAGGTGCTAGGCAGGAAATGTCTTGCTGGTCCTCACTTGCCCTGGCAGTCATTGCAGATAAACAGCAAGACTCGGTCTCTGCTCTTTCCTACCCTTGCAAACAGACACTGTTCTTTTTCTCAATCTCGCACTCCAAAAAGCAATATGAAACGTTGCACTCTCTCTCCTCCAAGGAAGGTGCTAGGCAGGAATTGTCTTGCTGGTCCTCACTTCCCCTGGCAGTCATTGCAGATAAACAGCAAGACTGGGGCTCTGCTCTTTCCTAGCCTTGCAAACAGCAAAAGAAGTACGTCTCCCTCGTGAGCGCCAAAATGCTAAAATGAAACGTTGCACTCTCTCTCCTCCAAGGAAGGTGCTAGGCAGGAATTGTCTTGCTGGTCCTCACTTGCCCTGGCAGTCATTGCAGATAAACAGCAAGACTCGGTCTCTGCTCTTTCCTACCCTTGCAAACAGACACTGTGCTTTTTCTCAATCTCGCACTCCAAAAAGCAAAATGAAACGTTGCACTCTCTCTCCTCCAAGGAAGGTGCTAGGCAGGAATTGTCTTGCTGGTCCTCACTTGCCCTGGCAGTCATTGCAGATAAACAGCAAGACTGGGGCTCTGCTCTTTCCTAGCCTTGCAAACAGCAACAGAAGTTCGTCTCCCTCGTGAGCGCCAAAATGCTAAAATGAAACGTTGCACTCTCTCTCATCCAAGGAAGGTGCTAGGCAGGAATTGTCTGGCTGGTCCTCACTTGCCCTGGCAGTCATTGCAGATAAACAGCAAGACTGGGGCTCTGCTCTTTCCTAGCCTTGCAAACAGCCAAAGCAGTTTGTCTCCCTCGTGAGCGCCAAAATGCTAAAATGAAACGTTGCACTCTCTCTCCTCCAAGGAAGGTGCTAGGCAGGAATTGTCTTGCTGGTCCTCACTTGCCCTGGCAGTCATTGCAGATAAACAGCAAGACTCGGTCTCTGCTCTTTCCTACCCTTGCAAACAGACACTGTTCTTTTTCTCAATCTCGCACTCCAAAAAGCAAAATGAAACGTTGCACTCTCTCTCCTCCAAGGAAGGTGCTAGACTGGAATTGTCTTGCTGGTCCTCACTTGCCCTGGCAGTCATTGCAGATAAACAGCAAGACTCGGTCTCTGCTCTTTCCTACCCTTGCAAACAGCAAAAGCAGTTTGTCTCCCTTGTGAGCGCCAAAATGCTAAAATGAAACGTTGCACTCTCTCTCCTCCAAGGAAGGTGCTAGGCAGGAAATGTCTTGCTGGTCCTCACTTGCCCTGGCAGTCATTGCAGATAAACAGCAAGACTCGGTCTCTGCTCTTTCCTACCCTTGCAAACAGACACTGTTCTTTTTCTCAATCTCGCACTCCAAAAAGCAATATGAAACGTTGCACTCTCTCTCCTCCAAGGAAGGTGCTAGGCAGGAATTGTCTTGCTGGTCCTCACTTCCCCTGGCAGTCATTGCAGATAAACAGCAAGACTGGGGCTCTGCTCTTTCCTAGCCTTGCAAACAGCAAAAGAAGTACGTCTCCCTCGTGAGCGCCAAAATGCTAAAATGAAACGTTGCACTCTCTCTCCTCCAAGGAAGGTGCTAGGCAGGAATTGTCTTGCTGGTCCTCACTTGCCCTGGCAGTCATTGCAGATAAACAGCAAGACTCGGTCTCTGCTCTTTCCTACCCTTGCAAACAGACACTGTGCTTTTTCTCAATCTCGCACTCCAAAAAGCAAAATGAAACGTTGCACTCTCTCTCCTCCAAGGAAGGTGCTAGGCAGGAATTGTCTTGCTGGTCCTCACTTGCCCTGGCAGTCATTGCAGATAAACAGCAAGACTGGGGCTCTGCTCTTTCCTAGCCTTGCAAACAGCAACAGAAGTTCGTCTCCCTCGTGAGCGCCAAAATGCTAAAATGAAACGTTGCACTCTCTCTCATCCAATGAAGGTGCTAGGCAGGAATTGTCTTGCTGGTCCTCACTTGCCCTGGCAGTCATTGCAGATAAAGAGCAAGACTGGGGCTCTGCTCTTTCCTAGCCTTGCAAACAGCAAAAGAAGTTCGTCTCCCTCGTGAGCGCCAAAATGCTAAAATGAATCGTTGCACTCTCTCTCCTCCAAGGAAGGTGCTAGGCAGGAATTGTCTTGCTGGTCCTCACTTGCCCTGGCAGTCATTGCAGATAAACAGCAAGACTCGGTCTCTGCTCTTTCCTACCCTTGCAAACAGACACTGTTCTTTTTCTCAATCTCGCACCCCAAAAAGCAAAATGAAACGTTGCACTCTCTCTCCTCCAAGGAAGGTGCTAGACTGGAATTGTCTTGCTGGTCCTCACTTGCCCTGGCAGTCATTGCAGATAAACAGCAAGACTCGGTCTCTGCTCTTTCCTACCCTTGCAAACAGCAAAAGCAGTTTGTCTCCCTTGTGAGCGCCAAAATGCTAAAATGAAACGTTGCACTCTCTCTCCTCCAAGGAAGGTGCTAGGCAGGAAATGTCTTGCTGGTCCTCACTTGCCCTGGCAGTCATTCCAGATAAACAGCAAGACTGGGGCTCTGCTCTTTCCTACCCTTGCAAACAGACACTGTTCTTTTTCTCAATCTCGCACTCCAAAAAGCAATATGAAACGTTGCACTCTCTCTCCTCCAAGGACGGTGCTAGGCAGGAATTGTCTTGCTGGTCCTCACTTGCCCTGGCAGTCATTGCAGATAAACAGCAAGACTGGGGCTCTGCTCTTTCCTATCCTTGCAAACAGCCAAAGCAGTTTGTCTCCCTCGTGAGCGCCAAAATGCTAAAATGAAACGTTGCACTCTCTCTCCTCCAAGGAAGGTGCTCGGCAGGAATTGTCTTGCTGGTCCTCACTTGCCCTGGCAGTCATTGCAGATAAGCAGCAAGACTGGGGCTCTGCTCTTTCATAGCCTTGCAAACAGCAAAAGCAGTTTGTCTCCCTTGTTAGCGCCAAAATGCTAAAATGAAACGTTGCACTCTCTCTCCTCCAAGGAAGGTGCTAGGCAGGAATTGTCTTGCTGGTCCTCACTTGCCCTGGCAGTCATTGTAGATAAACAGCAAGACTGGGGCTCTGCTCTTTCCTAGCTTTCCAAACAGCAAAAGAAGTTCGTCTTGCTTGTGACCGCCAAAATGCTAAAATGAAACGTTGCACTCTCTCTCCTCCAAGGAAGGTGCTAGGCAGGAATTGTCTTGCTGGTCCTCACTTGCCCTGGCAGTCATTGCAGATAAACAGCAAGACTCGGTCTCTGCTCTTTCCTAGCCTTGCAAACAGACACTGAGCTTTTTCTCAATCTCGCACTCCAAAAAGCAAAATGAAACGTTGCACTCTCTCTCCTCCAAGGAAGGTGCTAGGCAGGAATTGTCTTGCTGGTCCTCACTTGCCCTGGCAGTCATTGCAGATAAACAGCAAGACTGGGGCTCTGCTCTTTCCTAGCCTTGCAAACAGCCAAAGCAGATTGTCTCCCTCGTGAGCGCCAAAATGCTAAAATGAAACGTTGCACTCTCTCTCCTCCAAGGAAGGTGCTAGGCAGGAATTGTCTTGCTGGTCCTCACTTGCCCTGGCAGTCATTGCAGATAAACAGCAAGACTGGGGCTCTGCTCTTTCCTAGCCTTGCAAACAGCAAAAGCAGTTTGTCTCCCTTGTGAGCGCCAAAATGCTAAAATGCAACGTTGCACTCTCTCTCCTCCAAGGAAGGTGCTAGGCAGGAATTGTCTTGCTGGTCCTCACTTGCCCTGGCAGTCATTGCAGATAAACAGCAAGACTGGGGCTCTGCTCTTTCCTAGCCTTGCAAACAGCCAAAGCAGTTTGTCTCCCTCGTGAGCGCCAAAATGCTAAAATGAAACGTTGCACTCTCTCTCCTCCAAGGAAGGTGCTAGGCAGGAATTGTCTTGCTGGTCCTCACTTGCCCTGGCAGTCATTGCAGATAAACAGCAAGACTGGGGCTCTCCTCTTTCCTAGCCTTGCAAACAGCAAAAGAAGTTCGTCTTGCTTGTGACCGCCAAAATGCTAAAATGAAACGTTGCACTCTCTCTCCTCCAAGGAAGGTGCTAGGCAGGAATTGTCTTGCTGGTCCTCACTTGCCCTGGCAGTCATTGCAGATAAACAGCAAGACTCGGTCTCTGCTCTTTCCTAGCCTTGCAAACAGACACTGAGCTTTTTCTCAATCTCGCACTCCAAAAAGCAAAATGAAACGTTGCACTCTCTCTCCTCCAAGGAAGGTGCTAGGCAGGAATTGTCTTGCTGGTCCTCACTTGCCCTGGCAGTCATTGCAGATAAACAGCAAGACTGGGGCTCTGCTCTTTCCTAGCCTTGCAAACAGCCAAAGCAGTTTGTCTCCCTCGTGAGCGCCAAAATGCTAAAATGAAACGTTGCACTCTCTCTCCTCCAAGGAAGGTGCTAGGCAGGAATTGTCTTGCTGGTCCTCACTTGCCCTGGCAGTCATTGCAGATAAACAGCAAGACTCGGTCTCTGCTCTTTCCTAGCCTTGCAAACAGACACTGTTCTTTTTCTCAATCTCGCACTCCAAAAAGCAAAATGAAACGTTGCACTCTCTCTCCCCCAAGGAAGGTGCTAGACTGGAATTGTCTTGCTGGTCCTCACTTGCCCTGGCAGTCATTGCAGATAAACAGCAAGACTCGGTCTCTGCTCTTTCCTACACTTGCAAACAGACACTGTGCTTTTTCTCAATCTCGCACTCCAAAAAGCAAAATGAAACGTTGCACTCTCTCTCCTCCAAGGA
Source organism: Phaethon aethereus (assembly GCF_964289735.1). Taxonomy (NCBI): domain Eukaryota; kingdom Metazoa; phylum Chordata; class Aves; order Phaethontiformes; family Phaethontidae; genus Phaethon; species Phaethon aethereus. The sequence continues at coordinate 47,416 of NW_028114240.1, read as the reverse complement.
AGGTGCTAGGCAGGAATTGTCTTGCTGGTCCTCACTTGCCCTGGCAGTCATTGCAGATAAACAGCAAGACTGGGGCTCTGCTCTTTCCTAGCCTTGCAAACAGCAACAGAAGTTCGTCTCCCTCGTGAGCGCCAAAATGCTAAAATGAAACGTTGCACTCTCTCTCCTCCAAGGAAGGTGCTAGGCAGGAAATGTCTTGCTGGTCCTCACTTGCCCTGGCAGTCATTGCAGATAAAGAGCAAGACTGGGGCTCTGCTCTTTCCTAGCCTTGCAAACAGCAAAAGAAGTTCGTCTCCCTCGTGAGCGCCAAAATGCTAAAATGAATCGTTGCACTCTCTCTCCTCCAAGGAAGGTGCTCGGCAGGAATTGTCTTGCTGGTCCTCACTTGCCCTGGCAGTCATTGCAGATAAACAGCAAGACTCGGTCTCTGCTCTTTCCTACCCTTGCAAACAGACACTGTTCTTTTTCTCAATCTCGCACTCCAAAAAGCAAAATGAAACGTTGCACTCTCTCTCCTCCAAGGAAGGTGCTAGACTGGAATTGTCTTGCTGGTCCTCACTTGCCCTGGCAGTCATTGCAGATAAGCAGCAAGACTGGGGCTCTGCTCTTTCCTACCCTTGCAAACAGCAAAAGCAGTTTGTCTCCCTGGTGAGCGCCAAAATGCTAAAATGAAACGTTGCACTCTCTCTCCTCCAAGGAAGGTGCTAGGCAGGAAATGTCTTGCTGGTCCTCACTTGCCCTGGCAGTCATTGCAGATAAACAGCAAGACTGGGGCTCTGCTCTTTCCTAGCCTTGCAAACAGACACTGTTCTTTTTCTCAATCTCGCACTCCAAAAAGCAAAATGAAACGTTGCACTCTCTCTCCTCCAAGGACGGTGCTAGGCAGGAATTGTCTTGCTGGTCCTCACTTGCCCTGGCAGTCATTGCAGATAAACAGCAAGACTGGGGCTCTGCTCTTTCCTAGCCTTGCAAACAGCCAAAGCAGTTTGTCTCCCTCGTGAGCGCCAAAATGCTAAAATGAAACGTTGCACTCTCTCTCCTCCAAGGAAGGTGCTCGGCAGAAATTGTCTTGCTGGTCCTCACTTGCCCTGGCAGTCATTGCAGATAAACAGCAAGACTGGGGCTCTGCTCTTTCCTAGCCTTGCAAACAGCAACAGAAGTTCGTCTCCCTCGTGAGCGCCAAAATGCTAAAATGAAACGTTGCACTCTCTCTCATCCAATGAAGGTGCTAGGCAGGAATTGTCTTGCTGGTCCTCACTTGCCCTGGCAGTCATTGCAGATAAAGAGCAAGACTGGGGCTCTGCTCTTTCCTAGCCTTGCAAACAGCAACAGAAGTTCGTCTCCTTCGTGAGCGCCAAAATGCTAAAATGAAACGTTGCACTCTCTCTCATCCAATGAAGGTGCTAGGCAGGAATTGTCTTGCTGGTCCTCACTTGCCCTGGCAGTCATTGCAGATAAAGAGCAAGACTGGGGCTCTGCTCTTTCCTAGCCTTGCAAACAGCAAAAGAAGTTCGTCTCCCTCGTGAGCGCCAAAATGCTAAAATGAATGGTTGCACTCTCTCTCCTCCAAGGAAGGTGCTAGGCAGGAATTGTCTTGCTGGTCCTCACTTGCCCTGGCAGTCATTGCAGATAAACAGCAAGACTCGGTCTCTGCTCTTTCCTACCCTTGCAAACAGACACTGTTCTTTTTCTCAATCTCGCACTCCAAAAAGCAAAATGAAACGTTGCACTCTCTCTCCTCCAAGGAAGGTGCTAGACTGGAATTGTCTTGCTGGTCCTCACTTGCCCTGGCAGTCATTGCAGATAAACAGCAAGACTCGGTCTCTGCTCTTTCCTACCCTTGCAAACAGCAAAAGCAGTTTGTCTCCCTTGTGAGCTCCAAAATGCTAAAATGAAACGTTGCACTCTCTCTCCTCCAAGGAAGGTGCTAGGCAGGAAATGTCTTGCTGGTCCTCACTTGCCCTGGCAGTCATTCCAGATAAACAGCAAGACTGGGGCTCTGCTCTTTCCTACCCTTGCAAACAGACACTGTTCTTTTTCTCAATCTCGCACTCCAAAAAGCAATATGAAACGTTGCACTCTCTCTCCTCCAAGGACGGTGCTAGGCAGGAATTGTCTTGCTGGTCCTCACTTGCCCTGGCAGTCATTGCAGATAAACAGCAAGACTGGGGCTCTGCTCTTTCCTAGCCTTGCAAACAGCCAAAGCAGTTTGTCTCCCTCGTGAGCGCCAAAATGCTAAAATGAAACGTTGCACTCTCTCTCCTCCAAGGAAGGTGCTCGGCAGGAATTGTCTTGCTGGTCCTCACTTGCCCTGGCAGTCATTGCAGATAAGCAGCAAGACTGGGGCTCTGCTCTTTCATAGCCTTGCAAACAGCAAAAGCAGTTTGTCTCCCTTGTTAGCGCCAAAATGCTAAAATGAAACGTTGCACTCTCTCTCCTCCAAGGAAGGTGCTAGGCAGGAATTGTCTTGCTGGTCCTCACTTGCCCTGGCAGTCATTGTAGATAAACAGCAAGACTGGGGCTCTGCTCTTTCCTAGCTTTCCAAACAGCAAAAGAAGTTCGTCTTGCTTGTGACCGCCAAAATGCTAAAATGAAACGTTGCACTCTCTCTCCTCCAAGGAAGGTGCTAGGCAGGAATTGTCTTGCTGGTCCTCACTTGCCCTGGCAGTCATTGCAGATAAACAGCAAGACTCGATCTCTGCTCTTTCCTAGCCTTGCAAACAGACACTGAGCTTTTTCTCAATCTCGCACTCCAAAAAGCAAAATGAAACGTTGCACTCTCTCTCCTCCAAGGAAGGTGCTAGGCAGGAATTGTCTTGCTGGTCCTCACTTGCCCTGGCAGTCATTGCAGATAAACAGCAAGACTGGGGCTCTGCTCTTTCCTAGCCTTGCAAACAGCCAAAGCAGATTGTCTCCCTCGTGAGCGCCAAAATGCTAAAATGAAACGTTGCACTCTCTCTCCTCCAAGGAAGGTGCTAGGCAGGAATTGTCTTGCTGGTCCTCACTTGCCCTGGCAGTCATTGCAGATAAACAGCAAGACTGGGGCTCTGCTCTTTCCTAGCCTTGCAAACAGCAAAAGCAGTTTGTCTCCCTTGTGAGCGCCAAAATGCTAAAATGCAACGTTGCACTCTCTCTCCTCCAAGGAAGGTGCTAGGCAGGAATTGTCTTGCTGGTCCTCACTTGCCCTGGCAGTCATTGCAGATAAACAGCAAGACTGGGGCTCTGCTCTTTCCTAGCCTTGCAAACAGCCAAAGCAGTTTGTCTCCCTCGTGAGCGCCAAAATGCTAAAATGAAACGTTGCACTCTCTCTCCTCCAAGGAAGGTGCTAGGCAGGAATTGTCTTGCTGGTCCTCACTTGCCCTGGCAGTCATTGCAGATAAACAGCAAGACTGGGGCTCTCCTCTTTCCTAGCCTTGCAAACAGCAAAAGAAGTTCGTCTTGCTTGTGACCGCCAAAATGCTAAAATGAAACGTTGCACTCTCTCTCCTCCAAGGAAGGTGCTAGGCAGGAATTGTCTTGCTGGTCCTCACTTGCCCTGGCAGTCATTGCAGATAAACAGCAAGACTCGGTCTCTGCTCTTTCCTAGCCTTGCAAACAGACACTGAGCTTTTTCTCAATCTCGCACTCCAAAAAGCAAAATGAAACGTTGCACTCTCTCTCCTCCAAGGAAGGTGCTAGGCAGGAATTGTCTTGCTGGTCCTCACTTGCCCTGGCAGTCATTGCAGATAAACAGCAAGACTGGGGCTCTGCTCTTTCCTAGCCTTGCAAACAGCCAAAGCAGTTTGTCTCCCTCGTGAGCGCCAAAATGCTAAAATGAAACGTTGCACTCTCTCTCCTCCAAGGAAGGTGCTAGGCAGGAATTGTCTTGCTGGTCCTCACTTGCCCTGGCAGTCATTGCAGATAAACAGCAAGACTCGGTCTCTGCTCTTTCCTACCCTTGCAAACAGACACTGTTCTTTTTCTCAATCTCGCACTCCAAAAAGCAAAATGAAACGTTGCACTCTCTCTCCCCCAAGGAAGGTGCTAGACTGGAATTGTCTTGCTGGTCCTCACTTGCCCTGGCAGTCATTGCAGATAAACAGCAAGACTCGGTCTCTGCTCTTTCCTACCCTTGCAAACAGACACTGTGCTTTTTCTCAATCTCGCACTCCAAAAAGCAAAATGAAACGTTGCACTCTCTCTCCTCCAAGGAAGGTGCTAGGCAGGAATTGTCTTGCTGGTCCTCACTTGCCCTGGCAGTCATTGCAGATAAACAGCAAGACTGGGGCTCTGCTCTTTCCTAGCCTTGCAAACAGCAACAGAAGTTCGTCTCCCTCGTGAGCGCCAAAATGCTAAAATGAAACGTTGCACTCTCTCTCCTCCAAGGAAGGTGCTAGGCAGGAAATGTCTTGCTGGTCCTCACTTGCCCTGGCAGTCATTGCAGATAAAGAGCAAGACTGGGGCTCTGCTCTTTCCTAGCCTTGCAAACAGCAAAAGAAGTTCGTCTCCCTCGTGAGCGCCAAAATGCTAAAATGAATCGTTGCACTCTCTCTCCTCCAAGGAAGGTGCTCGGCAGGAATTGTCTTGCTGGTCCTCACTTGCCCTGGCAGTCATTGCAGATAAACAGCAAGACTCGGTCTCTGCTCTTTCCTACCCTTGCAAACAGACACTGTTCTTTTTCTCAATCTCGCACTCCAAAAAGCAAAATGAAACGTTGCACTCTCTCTCCTCCAAGGAAGGTGCTAGACTGGAATTGTCTTGCTGGTCCTCACTTGCCCTGGCAGTCATTGCAGATAAGCAGCAAGACTGGGGCTCTGCTCTTTCCTACCCTTGCAAACAGCAAAAGCAGTTTGTCTCCCTGGTGAGCGCCAAAATGCTAAAATGAAACGTTGCACTCTCTCTCCTCCAAGGAAGGTGCTAGGCAGGAAATGTCTTGCTGGTCCTCACTTGCCCTGGCAGTCATTGCAGATAAACAGCAAGACTGGGGCTCTGCTCTTTCCTAGCCTTGCAAACAGACACTGTTCTTTTTCTCAATCTCGCACTCCAAAAAGCAAAATGAAACGTTGCACTCTCTCTCCTCCAAGGACGGTGCTAGGCAGGAATTGTCTTGCTGGTCCTCACTTGCCCTGGCAGTCATTGCAGATAAACAGCAAGACTGGGGCTCTGCTCTTTCCTAGCCTTGCAAACAGCCAAAGCAGTTTGTCTCCCTCGTGAGCGCCAAAATGCTAAAATGAAACGTTGCACTCTCTCTCCTCCAAGGAAGGTGCTCGGCAGGAATTGTCTTGCTGGTCCTCACTTGCCCTGGCAGTCATTGCAGATAAACAGCAAGACTGGGGCTCTGCTCTTTCCTAGCCTTGCAAACAGCAACAGAAGTTCGTCTCCCTCGTGAGCGCCAAAATGCTAAAATGAAACGTTGCACTCTCTCTCATCCAATGAAGGTGCTAGGCAGGAATTGTCTTGCTGGTCCTCACTTGCCCTGGCAGTCATTGCAGATAAAGAGCAAGACTGGGGCTCTGCTCTTTCCTAGCCTTGCAAACAGCAACAGAAGTTCGTCTCCTTCGTGAGCGCCAAAATGCTAAAATGAAACGTTGCACTCTCTCTCATCCAATGAAGGTGCTAGGCAGGAATTGTCTTGCTGGTCCTCACTTGCCCTGGCAGTCATTGCAGATAAACAGCAAGACTCGGTCTCTGCTCTTTCCTACCCTTGCAAACAGACACTGTTCTTTTTCTCAATCTCGCACTCCAAAAAGCAAAATGAAACGTTGCACTCTCTCTCCTCCAAGGAAGGTGCTAGACTGGAATTGTCTTGCTGGTCCTCACTTGCCCTGGCAGTCATTGCAGATAAACAGCAAGACTCGGTCTCTGCTCTTTCCTACCCTTGCAAACAGCAAAAGCAGTTTGTCTCCCTTGTGAGCTCCAAAATGCTAAAATGAAACGTTGCACTCTCTCTCCTCCAAGGAAGGTGCTAGGCAGGAAATGTCTTGCTGGTCCTCACTTGCCCTGGCAGTCATTCCAGATAAACAGCAAGACTGGGGCTCTGCTCTTTCCTACCCTTGCAAACAGACACTGTTCTTTTTCTCAATCTCGCACTCCAAAAAGCAATATGAAACGTTGCACTCTCTCTCCTCCAAGGACGGTGCTAGGCAGGAATTGTCTTGCTGGTCCTCACTTGCCCTGGCAGTCATTGCAGATAAACAGCAAGACTGGGGCTCTGCTCTTTCCTAGCCTTGCAAACAGCCAAAGCAGTTTGTCTCCCTCGTGAGCGCCAAAATGCTAAAATGAAACGTTGCACTCTCTCTCCTCCAAGGAAGGTGCTCGGCAGGAATTGTCTTGCTGGTCCTCACTTGCCCTGGCAGTCATTGCAGATAAGCAGCAAGACTGGGGCTCTGCTCTTTCATAGCCTTGCAAACAGCAAAAGCAGTTTGTCTCCCTTGTTAGCGCCAAAATGCTAAAATGAAACGTTGCACTCTCTCTCCTCCAAGGAAGGTGCTAGGCAGGAATTGTCTTGCTGGTCCTCACTTGCCCTGGCAGTCATTGTAGATAAACAGCAAGACTGGGGCTCTGCTCTTTCCTAGCTTTCCAAACAGCAAAAGAAGTTCGTCTTGCTTGTGACCGCCAAAATGCTAAAATGAAACGTTGCACTCTCTCTCCTCCAAGGAAGGTGCTAGGCAGGAATTGTCTTGCTGGTCCTCACTTGCCCTGGCAGTCATTGCAGATAAACAGCAAGACTCGGTCTCTGCTCTTTCCTACCCTTGCAAACAGACACTGTTCTTTTTCTCAATCTCGCACTCCAAAAAGCAAAATGAAACGTTGCACTCTCTCTCCTCCAAGGAAGGTGCTAGGCAGGAATTGTCTTGCTGGTCCTCACTTGCCCTGGCAGTCATTGCAGATAAACAGCAAGACTGGGGCTCTGCTCTTTCCTAGCCTTGCAAACAGCCAAAGCAGATTGTCTCCCTCGTGAGCGCCAAAATGCTAAAATGAAACGTTGCACTCTCTCTCCTCCAAGGAAGGTGCTAGGCAGGAATTGTCTTGCTGGTCCTCACTTGCCCTGGCAGTCATTGCAGATAAACAGCAAGACTGGGGCTCTGCTCTTTCCTAGCCTTGCAAACAGCAAAAGCAGTTTGTCTCCCTTGTGAGCGCCAAAATGCTAAAATGCAACGTTGCACTCTCTCTCCTCCAAGGAAGGTGCTAGGCAGGAATTGTCTTGCTGGTCCTCACTTGCCCTGGCAGTCATTGCAGATAAACAGCAAGACTGGGGCTCTGCTCTTTCCTAGCCTTGCAAACAGCCAAAGCAGTTTGTCTCCCTCGTGAGCGCCAAAATGCTAAAATGAAACGTTGCACTCTCTCTCCTCCAAGGAAGGTGCTAGGCAGGAATTGTCTTGCTGGTCCTCACTTGCCCTGGCAGTCATTGCAGATAAACAGCAAGACTGGGGCTCTCCTCTTTCCTAGCCTTGCAAACAGCAAAAGAAGTTCGTCTTGCTTGTGACCGCCAAAATGCTAAAATGAAACGTTGCACTCTCTCTCCTCCAAGGAAGGTGCTAGGCAGGAATTGTCTTGCTGGTCCTCACTTGCCCTGGCAGTCATTGCAGATAAACAGCAAGACTCGGTCTCTGCTCTTTCCAAGCCTTGCAAACAGACACTGAGCTTTTTCTCAATCTCGCACTCCAAAAAGCAAAATGAAACGTTGCACTCTCTCTCCTCCAAGGAAGGTGCTAGGCAGGAATTGTCTTGCTGGTCCTCACTTGCCCTGGCAGTCATTGCAGATAAACAGCAAGACTGGGGCTCTGCTCTTTCCTAGCCTTGCAAACAGCCAAAGCAGTTTGTCTCCCTCGTGAGCGCCAAAATGCTAAAATGAAACGTTGCACTCTCTCTCCTCCAAGGAAGGTGCTAGGCAGGAATTGTCTTGCTGGTCCTCACTTGCCCTGGCAGTCATTGCAGATAAACAGCAAGACTCGGTCTCTGCTCTTTCCTACCCTTGCAAACAGACACTGTTCTTTTTCTCAATCTCGCACTCCAAAAAGCAAAATGAAACGTTGCACTCTCTCTCCCCAAGGAAGGTGCTAGACTGGAATTGTCTTGCTGGTCCTCACTTGCCCTGGCAGTCATTGCAGATAAACAGCAAGACTCGGTCTCTGCTCTTTCCTACCCTTGCAAACAGACACTGTGCTTTTTCTCAATCTCGCACTCCAAAAAGCAAAATGAAACGTTGCACTCTCTCTCCTCCAAGGAAGGTGCTAGGCAGGAATTGTCTTGCTGGTCCTCACTTGCCCTGGCAGTCATTGCAGATAAACAGCAAGACTGGGGCTCTGCTCTTTCCTAGCCTTGCAAACAGCAACAGAAGTTCGTCTCCCTCGTGAGCGCCAAAATGCTAAAATGAAACGTTGCACTCTCTCTCCTCCAAGGAAGGTGCTAGGCAGGAAATGTCTTGCTGGTCCTCACTTGCCCTGGCAGTCATTGCAGATAAAGAGCAAGACTGGGGCTCTGCTCTTTCCTAGCCTTGCAAACAGCAAAAGAAGTTCGTCTCCCTCGTGAGCGCCAAAATGCTAAAATGAATCGTTGCACTCTCTCTCCTCCAAGGAAGGTGCTCGGCAGGAATTGTCTTGCTGGTCCTCACTTGCCCTGGCAGTCATTGCAGATAAACAGCAAGACTCGGTCTCTGCTCTTTCCTACCCTTGCAAACAGACACTGTTCTTTTTCTCAATCTCGCACTCCAAAAAGCAAAATGAAACGTTGCACTCTCTCTCCTCCAAGGAAGGTGCTAGACTGGAATTGTCTTGCTGGTCCTCACTTGCCCTGGCAGTCATTGCAGATAAGCAGCAAGACTGGGGCTCTGCTCTTTCCTACCCTTGCAAACAGCAAAAGCAGTTTGTCTCCCTGGTGAGCGCCAAAATGCTAAAATGAAACGTTGCACTCTCTCTCCTCCAAGGAAGGTGCTAGGCAGGAAATGTCTTGCTGGTCCTCACTTGCCCTGGCAGTCATTGCAGATAAACAGCAAGACTGGGGCTCTGCTCTTTCCTAGCCTTGCAAACAGACACTGTTCTTTTTCTCAATCTCGCACTCCAAAAAGCAAAATGAAACGTTGCACTCTCTCTCCTCCAAGGACGGTGCTAGGCAGGAAATGTCTTGCTGGTCCTCACTTGCCCTGGCAGTCATTCCAGATAAACAGCAAGACTGGGGCTCTGCTCTTTCCTAGCCTTGCAAACAGCCAAAGCAGTTTGTCTCCCTCGTGAGCGCCAAAATGCTAAAATGAAACGTTGCACTCTCTCTCCTCCAAGGAAGGTGCTCGGCAGGAATTGTCTTGCTGGTCCTCACTTGCCCTGGCAGTCATTGCAGATAAACAGCAAGACTGGGGCTCTGCTCTTTCCTAGCCTTGCAAACAGCAACAGAAGTTCGTCTCCCTCGTGAGCGCCAAAATGCTAAAATGAAACGTTGCACTCTCTCTCATCCAATGAAGGTGCTAGGCAGGAATTGTCTTGCTGGTCCTCACTTGCCCTGGCAGTCATTGCAGATAAAGAGCAAGACTGGGGCTCTGCTCTTTCCTAGCCTTGCAAACAGCAACAGAAGTTCGTCTCCTTCGTGAGCGCCAAAATGCTAAAATGAAACGTTGCACTCTCTCTCATCCAATGAAGGTGCTAGGCAGGAATTGTCTTGCTGGTCCTCACTTGCCCTGGCAGTCATTGCAGATAAAGAGCAAGACTGGGGCTCTGCTCTTTCCTAGCCTTGCAAACAGCAAAAGAAGTTCGTCTCCCTCGTGAGCGCCAAAATGCTAAAATGAATGGTTGCACTCTCTCTCCTCCAAGGAAGGTGCTAGGCAGGAATTGTCTTGCTGGTCCTCACTTGCCCTGGCAGTCATTGCAGATAAACAGCAAGACTCGGTCTCTGCTCTTTCCTACCCTTGCAAACAGACACTGTTCTTTTTCTCAATCTCGCACTCCAAAAAGCAAAATGAAACGTTGCACTCTCTCTCCTCCAAGGAAGGTGCTAGACTGGAATTGTCTTGCTGGTCCTCACTTGCCCTGGCAGTCATTGCAGATAAACAGCAAGACTCGGTCTCTGCTCTTTCCTACCCTTGCAAACAGCAAAAGCAGTTTGTCTCCCTTGTGAGCTCCAAAATGCTAAAATGAAACGTTGCACTCTCTCTCCTCCAAGGAAGGTGCTAGGCAGGAAATGTCTTGCTGGTCCTCACTTGCCCTGGCAGTCATTCCAGATAAACAGCAAGACTGGGGCTCTGCTCTTTCCTACCCTTGCAAACAGACACTGTTCTTTTTCTCAATCTCGCACTCCAAAAAGCAATATGAAACGTTGCACTCTCTCTCCTCCAAGGACGGTGCTAGGCAGGAATTGTCTTGCTGGTCCTCACTTGCCCTGGCAGTCATTGCAGATAAACAGCAAGACTGGGGCTCTGCTCTTTCCTAGCCTTGCAAACAGCCAAAGCAGTTTCTCTCCCTCGTGAGCGCCAAAATGCTAAAATGAAACGTTGCACTCTCTCTCCTCCAAGGAAGGTGCTCGGCAGGAATTGTCTTGCTGGTCCTCACTTGCCCTGGCAGTCATTGCAGATAAGCAGCAAGACTGGGGCTCTGCTCTTTCATAGCCTTGCAAACAGCAAAAGCAGTTTGTCTCCCTTGTTAGCGCCAAAATGCTAAAATGAAACGTTGCACTCTCTCTCCTCCAAGGAAGGTGCTAGGCAGGAATTGTCTTGCTGGTCCTCACTTGCCCTGGCAGTCATTGTAGATAAACAGCAAGACTGGGGCTCTGCTCTTTCCTAGCTTTCCAAACAGCAAAAGAAGTTCGTCTTGCTTGTGACCGCCAAAATGCTAAAATGAAACGTTGCACTCTCTCTCCTCCAAGGAAGGTGCTAGGCAGGAATTGTCTTGCTGGTCCTCACTTGCCCTGGCAGTCATTGCAGATAAACAGCAAGACTCGATCTCTGCTCTTTCCTAGCCTTGCAAACAGACACTGAGCTTTTTCTCAATCTCGCACTCCAAAAAGCAAAATGAAACGTTGCACTCTCTCTCCTCCAAGGAAGGTGCTAGGCAGGAATTGTCTTGCTGGTCCTCACTTGCCCTGGCAGTCATTGCAGATAAACAGCAAGACTGGGGCTCTGCTCTTTCCTAGCCTTGCAAACAGCCAAAGCAGATTGTCTCCCTCGTGAGCGCCAAAATGCTAAAATGAAACGTTGCACTCTCTCTCCTCCAAGGAAGGTGCTAGGCAGGAATTGTCTTGCTGGTCCTCACTTGCCCTGGCAGTCATTGCAGATAAACAGCAAGACTGGGGCTCTGCTCTTTCCTAGCCTTGCAAACAGCAAAAGCAGTTTGTCTCCCTTGTGAGCGCCAAAATGCTAAAATGCAACGTTGCACTCTCTCTCCTCCAAGGAAGGTGCTAGGCAGGAATTGTCTTGCTGGTCCTCACTTGCCCTGGCAGTCATTGCAGATAAACAGCAAGACTGGGGCTCTGCTCTTTCCTAGCCTTGCAAACAGCCAAAGCAGTTTGTCTCCCTCGTGAGCGCCAAAATGCTAAAATGAAACGTTGCACTCTCTCTCCTCCAAGGAAGGTGCTAGGCAGGAATTGTCTTGCTGGTCCTCACTTGCCCTGGCAGTCATTGCAGATAAACAGCAAGACTGGGGCTCTCCTCTTTCCTAGCCTTGCAAACAGCAAAAAAAGTTCGTCTCCCTCGTGAGCGCCAAAATGCTAAAATGAAACGTTGCACTCTCTCTCCTCCAAGGAAGGTGCTAGGCAGGAATTGTCTTGCTGGTCCTCACTTGCCCTGGCAGTCATTGCAGATAAACAGCAAGACTCGGTCTCTGCTCTTTCCTAGCCTTGCAAACAGACACTGAGCTTTTTCTCAATCTCGCACTCCAAAAAGCAAAATGAAACGTTGCACTCTCTCTCCTCCAAGGAAGGTGCTAGGCAGGAATTGTCTTGCTGGTCCTCACTTGCCCTGGCAGTCATTGCAGATAAACAGCAAGACTGGGGCTCTGCTCTTTCCTAGCCTTGCAAACAGCCAAAGCAGTTTGTCTCCCTCGTGAGCGCCAAAATGCTAAAATGAAACGTTGCACTCTCTCTCCTCCAAGGAAGGTGCTAGGCAGGAATTGTCTTGCTGGTCCTCACTTGCCCTGGCAGTCATTGCAGATAAACAGCAAGACTGGGGCTCTGCTCTTTCCTACCCTTGCAAACAGACACTGTTCTTTTTCTCAATCTCGCACTCCAAAAAGCAAAATGAAACGTTGCACTCTCTCTCCCCCAAGGAAGGTGCTAGACTGGAATTGTCTTGCTGGTCCTCACTTGCCCTGGCAGTCATTGCAGATAAACAGCAAGACTCGGTCTCTGCTCTTTCCTACCCTTGCAAACAGACACTGTGCTTTTTCTCAATCTCGCACTCCAAAAAGCAAAATGAAACGTTGCACTCTCTCTCCTCCAAGGAAGGTGCTAGGCAGGAATTGTCTTGCTGGTCCTCACTTGCCCTGGCAGTCATTGCAGATAAACAGCAAGACTGGGGCTCTGCTCTTTCCTAGCCTTGCAAACAGCAACAGAAGTTCGTCTCCCTCGTGAGCGCCAAAATGCTAAAATGAAACGTTGCACTCTCTCTCATCCAATGAAGGTGCTAGGCAGGAATTGTCTTGCTGGTCCTCACTTGCCCTGGCAGTCATTGCAGATAAAGAGCAAGACTGGGGCTCTGCTCTTTCCTAGCCTTGCAAACAGCAAAAGAAGTTCGTCTCCCTCGTGAGCGCCAAAATGCTAAAATGAATCGTTGCACTCTCTCTCCTCCAAGGAAGGTGCTAGGCAGGAATTGTCTTGCTGGTCCTCACTTGCCCTGGCAGTCATTGCACATAAACAGCAAGACTCGGTCTCTGCTCTTTCCTACCCTTGCAAACAGACACTGTTCTTTTTCTCAATCTCGCACTCCAAAAAGCAAAATGAAACGTTGCACTCTCTCTCCTCCAAGGAAGGTGCTAGACTGGAATTGTCTTGCTGGTCCTCACTTGCCCTGGCAGTCATTGCAGATAAGCAGCAAGACTGGGGCTCTGCTCTTTCCTACCCTTGCAAACAGCAAAAGCAGTTTGTCTCCCTGGTGAGCGCCAAAATGCTAAAATGAAACGTTGCACTCTCTCTCCTCCAAGGAAGGTGCTAGGCAGGAAATGTCTTGCTGGTCCTCACTTGCCCTGGCAGTCATTGCAGATAAACAGCAAGACTGGGGCTCTGCTCTTTCCTAGCCTTGCAAACAGACACTGTTCTTTTTCTCAATCTCGCACTCCAAAAAGCAAAATGAAACGTTGCACTCTCTCTCCTCCAAGGACGGTGCTAGGCAGGAATTGTCTTGCTGGTCCTCACTTGCCCTGGCAGTCATTGCAGATAAACAGCAAGACTGGGGCTCTGCTCTTTCCTAGCCTTGCAAACAGCCAAAGCAGTTTGTCTCCCTCGTGAGCGCCAAAATGCTAAAATGAAACGTTGCACTCTCTCTCCTCCAAGGAAGGTGCTCGGCAGGAATTGTCTTGTTGGTCCTCACTTGCCCTGGCAGTCATTGCAGATAAACAGCAAGACTGGGGCTCTGCTCTTTCCTAGCCTTGCAAACAGCCAAAGCAGTTTCTCTCCCTCGTGAGCGCCAAAATGCTAAAATGAAACGTTGCACTCTCTCTCCTCCAAGGAAGGTGCTCGGCAGGAATTGTCTTGCTGGTCCTCACTTGCCCTGGCAGTCATTGCAGATAAGCAGCAAGACTGGGGCTCTGCTCTTTCATAGCCTTGCAAACAGCAAAAGCAGTTTGTCTCCCTTGTTAGCGCCAAAATGCTAAAATGAAACGTTGCACTCTCTCTCCTCCAAGGAAGGTGCTAGGCAGGAATTGTCTTGCTGGTCCTCACTTGCCCTGGCAGTCATTGTAGATAAACAGCAAGACTGGGGCTCTGCTCTTTCCTAGCTTTCCAAACAGCAAAAGAAGTTCGTCTTGCTTGTGACCGCCAAAATGCTAAAATGAAACGTTGCACTCTCTCTCCTCCAAGGAAGGTGCTAGGCAGGAATTGTCTTGCTGGTCCTCACTTGCCCTGGCAGTCATTGCAGATAAACAGCAAGACTCGATCTCTGCTCTTTCCTAGCCTTGCAAACAGACACTGAGCTTTTTCTCAATCTCGCACTCCAAAAAGCAAAATGAAACGTTGCACTCTCTCTCCTCCAAGGAAGGTGCTAGGCAGGAATTGTCTTGCTGGTCCTCACTTGCCCTGGCAGTCATTGCAGATAAACAGCAAGACTGGGGCTCTGCTCTTTCCTAGCCTTGCAAACAGCCAAAGCAGATTGTCTCCCTCGTGAGCGCCAAAATGCTAAAATGAAACGTTGCACTCTCTCTCCTCCAAGGAAGGTGCTAGGCAGGAATTGTCTTGCTGGTCCTCACTTGCCCTGGCAGTCATTGCAGATAAACAGCAAGACTGGGGCTCTGCTCTTTCCTAGCCTTGCAAACAGCAAAAGCAGTTTGTCTCCCTTGTGAGCGCCAAAATGCTAAAATGCAACGTTGCACTCTCTCTCCTCCAAGGAAGGTGCTAGGCAGGAATTGTCTTGCTGGTCCTCACTTGCCCTGGCAGTCATTGCAGATAAACAGCAAGACTGGGGCTCTGCTCTTTCCTAGCCTTGCAAACAGCCAAAGCAGTTTGTCTCCCTCGTGAGCGCCAAAATGCTAAAATGAAACGTTGCACTCTCTCTCCTCCAAGGAAGGTGCTAGGCAGGAATTGTCTTGCTGGTCCTCACTTGCCCTGGCAGTCATTGCAGATAAACAGCAAGACTGGGGCTCTCCTCTTTCCTAGCCTTGCAAACAGCAAAAGAAGTTCGTCTTGCTTGTGACCGCCAAAATGCTAAAATGAAACGTTGCACTCTCTCTCCTCCAAGGAAGGTGCTAGGCAGGAATTGTCTTGCTGGTCCTCACTTGCCCTGGCAGTCATTGCAGATAAACAGCAAGACTCGGTCTCTGCTCTTTCCTAGCCTTGCAAACAGACACTGAGCTTTTTCTCAATCTCGCACTCCAAAAAGCAAAATGAAACGTTGCACTCTCTCTCCTCCAAGGAAGGTGCTAGGCAGGAATTGTCTTGCTGGTCCTCACTTGCCCTGGCAGTCATTGCAGATAAACAGCAAGACTGGGGCTCTGCTCTTTCCTAGCCTTGCAAACAGCCAAAGCAGTTTGTCTCCCTCGTGAGCGCCAAAATGCTAAAATGAAACGTTGCACTCTCTCTCCTCCAAGGAAGGTGCTAGGCAGGAATTGTCTTGCTGGTCCTCACTTGCCCTGGCAGTCATTGCAGATAAACAGCAAGACTGGGGCTCTGCTCTTTCCTACCCTTGCAAACAGACACTGTTCTTTTTCTCAATCTCGCACTCCAAAAAGCAAAATGAAACGTTGCACTCTCTCTCCCCCAAGGAAGGTGCTAGACTGGAATTGTCTTGCTGGTCCTCACTTGCCCTGGCAGTCATTGCAGATAAACAGCAAGACTCGGTCTCTGCTCTTTCCTACCCTTGCAAACAGACACTGTGCTTTTTCTCAATCTCGCACTCCAAAAAGCAAAATGAAACGTTGCACTCTCTCTCCTCCAAGGAAGGTGCTAGGCAGGAATTGTCTTGCTGGTCCTCACTTGCCCTGGCAGTCATTGCAGATAAACAGCAAGACTGGGGCTCTGCTCTTTCCTAGCCTTGCAAACAGCAACAGAAGTTCGTCTCCCTCGTGAGCGCCAAAATGCTAAAATGAAACGTTGCACTCTCTCTCATCCAATGAAGGTGCTAGGCAGGAATTGTCTTGCTGGTCCTCACTTGCCCTGGCAGTCATTGCAGATAAAGAGCAAGACTGGGGCTCTGCTCTTTCCTAGCCTTGCAAACAGCAAAAGAAGTTCGTCTCCCTCGTGAGCGCCAAAATGCTAAAATGAATCGTTGCACTCTCTCTCCTCCAAGGAAGGTGCTAGGCAGGAATTGTCTTGCTGGTCCTCACTTGCCCTGGCAGTCATTGCACATAAACAGCAAGACTCGGTCTCTGCTCTTTCCTACCCTTGCAAACAGACACTGTTCTTTTTCTCAATCTCGCACTCCAAAAAGCAAAATGAAACGTTGCACTCTCTCTCCTCCAAGGAAGGTGCTAGACTGGAATTGTCTTGCTGGTCCTCACTTGCCCTGGCAGTCATTGCAGATAAGCAGCAAGACTGGGGCTCTGCTCTTTCCTACCCTTGCAAACAGCAAAAGCAGTTTGTCTCCCTGGTGAGCGCCAAAATGCTAAAATGAAACGTTGCACTCTCTCTCCTCCAAGGAAGGTGCTAGGCAGGAAATGTCTTGCTGGTCCTCACTTGCCCTGGCAGTCATTGCAGATAAACAGCAAGACTGGGGCTCTGCTCTTTCCTAGCCTTGCAAACAGACACTGTTCTTTTTCTCAATCTCGCACTCCAAAAAGCAAAATGAAACGTTGCACTCTCTCTCCTCCAAGGACGGTGCTAGGCAGGAATTGTCTTGCTGGTCCTCACTTGCCCTGGCAGTCATTGCAGATAAACAGCAAGACTGGGGCTCTGCTCTTTCCTAGCCTTGCAAACAGCCAAAGCAGTTTGTCTCCCTCGTGAGCGCCAAAATGCTAAAATGAAACGTTGCACTCTCTCTCCTCCAAGGAAGGTGCTCGGCAGGAATTGTCTTGTTGGTCCTCACTTGCCCTGGCAGTCATTGCAGATAAACAGCAAGACTGGGGCTCTGCTCTTTCCTAGCCTTGCAAACAGCAACAGAAGTTCGTCTCCCTCGTGAGCGCCAAAATGCTAAAATGAAACGTTGCACTCTCTCTCATCCAATGAAGGTGCTAGGCAGGAATTGTCTTGCTGGTCCTCACTTGCCCTGGCAGTCATTGCAGATAAAGAGCAAGACTGGGGCTCTGCTCTTTCCTAGCCTTGCAAACAGCAAAAGAAGTTCGTCTCCCTCGTGAGCGCCAAAATGCTAAAATGAATCGTTGCACTCTCTCTCCTCCAAGGAAGGTGCTAGGCAGGAATTGTCTTGCTGGTCCTCACTTGCCCTGGCAGTCATTGCAGATAAACAGCAAGACTCGGTCTCTGCTCTTTCCTAGCCTTGCAAACAGACACAGAGCTTTTTCTCAATCTCGCACTCCAAAAAGCAAAATGAAACGTTGCACTCTCTCTCCTCCAAGGAAGGTGCTAGGCAGGAATTGTCTTGCTGGTCCTCACTTGCCCTGGCAGTCATTGCAGATAAACAGCAAGACTGGGGCTCTGCTCTTTCCTAGCCTTGCAAACAGCCAAAGCAGTTTGTCTCCCTCGTGAGCGCCAAAATGCTAAATTGAAACGTTGCACTCTCTCTCCTCCAAGGAAGGTGCTCGGCAGGAATTGTCTTGCTGGTCCTCACTTGCCCTGGCAGTCATTGCAGATAAACAGCAAGACTGGGGCTCTGCTCTTTCCTAGCCTTGCAAACACCAAAAGAAGTTCGTCTTGCTTGTGACCGCCAAAATGCTAAAATGAATCGTTGCACTCTCTCTCCTCCAAGGAAGGTGCTAGGCAGGAATTGTCTTGCTGGTCCTCACTTGCCCTGGCAGTCATTGCAGATAAACAGCAAGACTCGGTCTCTGCTCTTTCCTAGCCTTGCAAACAGACACTGAGCTTTTTCTCAATCTCGCACTCCAAAAAGCAAAATGAAACGTTGCACTCTCTCTCCTCCAAGGAAGGTGCTAGGCAGGAATTGTCTTGCTGGTCCTCACTTGCCCTGGCAGTCATTGCAGATAAAGAGCAAGACTGGGGCTCTGCTCTTTCCTAGCCTTGCAAACAGCAAAAGAAGTTCGTCTCCCTCGTGAGCGCCAAAATGCTAAAATGAATCGTTGCACTCTCTCTCCTCCAAGGAAAGTGCTAGGCAGGAATTGTCTTGCTGGTCCTCACTTGCCCTGGCAGTCATTGCAGATAAACAGCAAGATTGGGGCTCTGCTCTTTCCTAGCCTTGCAAACAGCAAGAGCAGTTTGTCTCCCTCGTGAGCGCCAAAATGCTAAAATGCAACGTTGCACTCTCTCTCCTCCAAGGAAGGTGCTAGGCAGGAATTGTCTTGCTGGTCCTCACTTGCCCTGGCAGTCATTGCAGATAAACAGCAAGACTCGGTCTCTGCTCTTTCCTACCCTTGCAAACAGACACTGTGCTTTTTCTCAATCTCGCACTCCAAAATGCAAAATGAAACGTTGCACTCTCTCTCCTCCAAGGAAGGTGCTAGGCAGGAATTGTCTTGCTGGTCCTCACTTGCCCTGGCAGTCATTGCAGATAAACAGCAAGACTGGGGCTCTGCTCTTTCTTAGCCTTGCAAACAGCCAAAGCAGTTTGTCTCTCTTGTGAGTGCCAAAATGCTAAAATGAAACGTTGCACTCTCTCTCCTCCAAGGAAGGTGCTAGGCAGGAATTGTCTTGCTGGTCCTCACTTGCCCTGGCAGTCATTGCAGATAAACAGCAAGACTGGGGCTCTGCTCTTTCCTAGCCTTGCAAACAGCAAAAGCAGTTTGTCTCCCTTGTGAGCGCCAAAATGCTAAAATGAAATGTTGCACTCTCTCTCCTCCAAGGAAGGTGCTAGGCAGGAATTGTCTTGCTGGTCCTCACTTGCCCTGGCAGTCATTGCAGATAAACAGCAAGACTGGGGCTCTGCTCTTTCCTAGCCTTGCAAACAGCAAAAGCAGTTTGTCTCCCTCGTGAGCGCCAAAATGCTAAAATGAAACGTTGCACTCTCTCTCCTCCAAGGAAGGTGCTAGGCAGGAATTGTCTTGCTGGTCCTCACTTGCCCTGGCAGTCATTGCAGATAAACAGCAAGACTCGGTCTCTGCTCTTTCCTAGCCTTGCAAACAGCCAAAGCAGTTTGTCTCCCTCGTGAGCGCCACAATGCTAAAATGAAACGTTGCACTCTCTCTCCTCCAAGGAAGGTGCTAGGCAGGAATTGTCTTGCTGGTCCTCACTTGCCCTGGCAGTCATTGCAGATAAACAGCAAGACTGGGGCTCTGCTCTTTCCTAGCCTTGCAAACAGCAAAAGAAGTTCGTCTCCCTCGTGAGCGCCAAAATGCTAAAATGAAACGTTGTACTCTCTCTACTCCAAGGAAGGTGCTAGGCAGGAATTGTCTTGCTGGTCCTCACTTGCCCTGGCAGTCATTGCAGATAAACAGCAAGACTGGGGCTCTGCTCTTTCCTAGCCTTGCAAACAGCAAAAGCAGTTTGTCTCCCTCGTAGAGGGCCAAAATGCTAAAATGAAACGTTGCACTCTCTCTCCTCCAAGGAAGGTGCTAGGCAGGAATTGTCTTGCTGGTCCTCACTTGCCCTGGCAGTCATTGCAGATAAAGAGCAAGACTGGGGCTCTGCTCTTTCCTAGCCTTGCAAACAGCAAAAAAAGTTCGTCTCCCTCGTGAGCGCCAAAATGCTAAAATGAAACGTTGCACTCTCTCTCCTCCAAGGAAGGTGCTAGGCAGGAATTGTCTTGCTGGTCCTCACTTGCCCTGGCAGTCATTGCAGATAAACAGCAAGACTGGGGCTCTGCTCTTTCCTAGCGTTGCAAACAGCAAAAAAAGTTCGTCTCCCTCGTGAGCGCCAAAATGCTAAAATGAAACGTTGCACTCTCTCTCCTCCAAGGAAGGTGCTAGGCAGGAATTGTCTTGCTGGTCCTCACTTGCCCTGGCAGTCATTGCAGATAAACAGCAAGACTGGGGCTCTGCTCTTTCCTAGCCTTGCAAACAGCCAAAGCAGTTTGTCTCCCTTGTGAGCGCCAAAATGCTAAAATGAAACGTTGCACTCTCTCTCCTCCAAGGAAGGTGCTAGGCAGGAATTGTCTTGCTGGTCCTCACTTGCCCTGGCAGTCATTGCAGATAAACAGCAAGACTGGGGCTCTGCTCTTTCCTAGCCTTGAAACAGCAAAAGAAGTTTGTCTCCCTCGTGAGCGCCAAAATGCTAAAATGAAACGTTGCACTCTCTCTCCTCCAAGGAAGGTGCTAGGCAGGAATTGTCTTGCTGGTCCTCACTTGCCCTGGCAGTCATTGCAGATAAACAGCAAGACTCGGTCTCTGCTCTTTCCTACCCTTGCAAACAGCAAAAGCAGTTTGTCTCCCTTGAGAGCGCCAAAATGCTAAAATGCAACGTTGCACTCTCTCTCCTCCAAGGAAGGTGCTAGGCAGGAATTGTCTTGCTGGTCCTCACTTGCCCTGGCAGTCATTGCAGATAAACAGCAAGACTGGGGCTCTGCTCTTTCCTAGCCTTGCAAACAGCCAAAGCAGTTTGTCTCCCTTGTGAGCGCCAAAATGCTAAAATGAAACGTTGCACTCTCTCTCCTCCAAGGAAGGTGCTAGGCAGGAATTGTCTTGCTGGTCCTCACTTGCCCTGGCAGTCATTGCAGATAAACAGCAAGACTGGGGCTCTGCTCTTTCCTAGCCTTGAAACAGCAAAAGAAGTTTGTCTCCCTCGTGAGCGCCAAAATGCTAAAATGAAACGTTGCACTCTCTCTCCTCCAAGGAAGGTGCTAGGCAGGAATTGTCTTGCTGGTCCTCACTTGCCCTGGCAGTCATTGCAGATACACAGCAAGATTGGGGCTCTGCTCTTTCCTAGCCTTGCAAACTGCAAAAGCAGTTTGTCTCTCTCGTGAGCGCCAAAATGCTAAAATGAAACGTTGCACTCTCTCTCCTCCAAGGAAGGTGCTAGGCAGGAATTGTCTTGCTGGTCCTCACTTGCCCTGGCAGTCATTGCAGATAAACAGCAAGACTCGGTCTCTGCTCTTTCCTACCCTTGCAAACAGCAAAAGCAGTTTGTCTCCCTTGAGAGCGTCAAAATGCTAAAATGCAACGTTGCACTCTCTCTCCTCCAAGGAAGGTGCTAGGCAGGAATTGTCTTGCTGGTCCTCACTTGCCCTGGCAGTCATTGCAGATAAACAGCAAGATTGGGGCTCTGCTCTTTCCTAGCCTTGCAAACAGCAAGAGCAGTTTGTCTCCCTCGTGAGCGCCAAAATGCTAAAATGCAACGTTGCACTCTCTCTCCTCCAAGGAAGGTGCTAGGCAGGAATTGTCTTGCTGGTCCTCACTTGCCCTGGCAGTCATTGCAGATAAACAGCAAGACTCGGTCTCTGCTCTTTCCTACCCTTGCAAACAGACACTGTGCTTTTTCTCAATCTCGCACTCCAAAATGCAAAATGAAACGTTGCACTCTCTCTCCTCCAAGGAAGGTGCTAGGCAGGAATTGTCTTGCTGGTCCTCACTTGCCCTGGCAGTCATTGCAGATAAACAGCAAGACTGGGGCTCTGCTCTTTCTTAGCCTTGCAAACAGCCAAAGCAGTTTGTCTCTCTTGTGAGTGCCAAAATGCTAAAATGAAACGTTGCACTCTCTCTCCTCCAAGGAAGGTGCTAGGCAGGAATTGTCTTGCTGGTCCTCACTTGCCCTGGCAGTCATTGCAGATAAACAGCAAGACTGGGGCTCTGCTCTTTCCTAGCCTTGCAAACAGCAAAAGCAGTTTGTCTCCCTTGTGAGCGCCAAAATGCTAAAATGAAACGTTGCACTCTCTCTCCTCCAAGGAAGGTGCTAGGCAGGAATTGTCTTGCTGGTCCTCACTTGCCCTGGCAGTCATTGCAGATAAACAGCAAGACTGGGGCTCTGCTCTTTCCTAGCCTTGCAAACAGCAAAAGCAGTTTGTCTCCCTCGTGAGCGCCAAAATGCTAAAATGAAACGTTGCACTCTCTCTCCTCCAAGGAAGGTGCTAGGCAGGAATTGTCTTGCTGGTCCTCACTTGCCCTGGCAGTCATTGCAGATAAACAGCAAGACTGGGGCTCTGCTCTTTCCTAGCCTTGCAAACAGGCAGTCTGCTTTTTCTCACTCTCGCACTCCAAAAAGCAAAATGAAACGTTGCACTCTCTCTCCTCCAAGGAAGGTGCTAGGCAGGAATTGTCTTGCTGGTCCTCACTTGCCCTGGCAGTCATTGCAGATAAACAGCAAGACTGGGGCTCTGCTCTTTCCTAGCCTTGAAACAGCAAAAGAAGTTTGTCTCCCTCGTGAGCGCCAAAATGCTAAAATGAAACGTTGCACTCTCTCTCCTCCAAGGAAGGTGCTAGGCAGGAATTGTCTTGCTGGTCCTCACTTGCCCTGGCAGTCATTGCAGATAAACAGCAAGACTGGGGCTCTGCTCTTTCCTAGCCTTGCAAACAGCAAAAAAAGTTCGTCTCCCTCGTGAGCGCCAAAATGCTAAAATGAAACGTTGCACTCTCTCTCCTCCAAGGAAGGTGCTAGGCAGGAATTGTCTTGCTGGTCCTCACTTGCCCTGGCAGTCATTGCAGATAAACAGCAAGACTGGGGCTCTGCTCTTTCCTAGCCTTGCAAACAGCAAAAGAAGTTCGTCTCCCTCGTGAGCGCCAAAATGCTAAAATGAAACGTTGTACTCTCTCTCCTCCAAGGAAGGTGCTAGGCAGGAATTGTCTTGCTGGTCCTCACTTGCCCTGGCAGTCATTGCAGATAAACAGCAAGACTGGGGCTCTGCTCTTTCCTAGCGTTGCAAACAGCAAAAGAAGTTCGTCTCCCTCGTGAGCGCCAAAATGCTAAAATGAAACGTTGCACTCTCTCTCCTCCAAGGAAGGTGCTAGGCAGGAATTGTCTTGCTGGTCCTCACTTGCCCTGGCAGTCATTGCAGATAAACAGCAAGACTGGGGCTCTGCTCTTTCCTAGCCTTGCAAACAGCCAAAGCAGTTTGTCTCCCTTGTGAGCGCCAAAATGCTAAAATGAAACGTTGCACTCTCTCTCCTCCAAGGAAGGTGCTAGGCAGGAATTGTCTTGCTGGTCCTCACTTGCCCTGGCAGTCATTGCAGATAAACAGCAAGACTGGGGCTCTGCTCTTTCCTAGCCTTGAAACAGCAAAAGAAGTTTGTCTCCCTCGTGAGCGCCAAAATGCTAAAATGAAACGTTGCACTCTCTCTCCTCCAAGGAAGGTGCTAGGCAGGAATTGTCTTGCTGGTCCTCACTTGCCCTGGCAGTCATTGCAGATAAACAGCAAGACTCGGTCTCTGCTCTTTCCTACCCTTGCAAACAGCAAAAGCAGTTTGTCTCCCTTGAGAGGGCCAAAATGCTAAAATGCAACGTTGCACTCTCTCTCCTCCAAGGAAGGTGCTAGGCAGGAATTGTCTTGCTGGTCCTCACTTGCCCTGGCAGTCATTGCAGATAAACAGCAAGACTGGGGCTCTGCTCTTTCCTAGCCTTGCAAACAGCCAAAGCAGTTTGTCTCCCTTGTGAGCGCCAAAATGCTAAAATGAAACGTTGCACTCTCTCTCCTCCAAGGAAGGTGCTAGGCAGGAATTGTCTTGCTGGTCCTCACTTGCCCTGGCAGTCATTGCAGATAAACAGCAAGACTGGGGCTCTGCTCTTTCCTACCCTTGCAAACAGCAAAAGCAGTTTGTCTCCCTTGAGAGCGCCAAAATGCTAAAATGCAACGTTGCACTCTCTCTCCTCCAAGGAAGGTGCTAGGCAGGAATTGTCTTGCTGGTCCTCACTTGCCCTGGCAGTCATTGCAGATAAACAGCAAGATTGGGGCTCTGCTCTTTCCTAGCCTTGCAAACAGCAAAAGCAGTTTGTCTCCCTCGTGAGCGCCAAAATGCTAAAATGCAACGTTGCACTCTCTCTCCTCCAAGGAAGGTGCTAGGCAGGAATTGTCTTGCTGGTCCTCACTTGCCCTGGCAGTCATTGCAGATAAACAGCAAGACTCGGTCTCTGCTCTTTCCTACCCTTGCAAACAGACACTCTGCTTTTTCTCAATCTCGCACTCCAAAATGCAAAATGAAACGTTGCACTCTCTCTCCTCCAAGGAAGGTGCTAGGCAGGAATTGTCTTGCTGGTCCTCACTTGCCCTGGCAGTCATTGCAGATAAACAGCAAGACTGGGGCTCTGCTCTTTCTTAGCCTTGCAAACAGCCAAAGCAGTTTGTCTCTCTTGTGAGTGCCAAAATGCTAAAATGAAACGTTGCACTCTCTCTCCTCCAAGGAAGGTGCTAGGCAGGAATTGTCTTGCTGGTCCTCACTTGCCCTGGCAGTCATTGCAGATAAACAGCAAGACTGGGGCTCTGCTCTTTCCTAGCCTTGCAAACAGCAAAAGCAGTTTGTCTCCCTTGTGAGCGCCAAAATGCTAAAATGAAACGTTGCACTCTCTCTCCTCCTAGGAAGGTGCTAGGCAGGAATTGTCTTGCTGGTCCTCACTTGCCCTGGCAGTCATTGCAGATAAACAGCAAGACTGGGGCTCTGCTCTTTCCTAGCCTTGCAAACAGCCAAAGCAGTTTGTCTCCCTCGTGAGCGCCAAAATGCTAAAATGAAACGTTGCACTCTCTCTCCTCCAAGGAAGGTGCTAGGCAGGAATTGTCTTGCTGGTCCTCACTTGCCCTGGCAGTCATTGCAGATAAACAGCAAGACTGGGGCTCTGCTCTTTCTTAGCCTTGCAAACAGCCAAAGCAGTTTGTCTCTCTTGTGAGTGCCAAAATGCTAAAATGAAACGTTGCACTCTCTCTCCTCCAAGGAAGGTGCTAGGCAGGAATTGTCTTGCTGGTCCTCACTTGCCCTGGCAGTCATTGCAGATAAACAGCAAGACTGGGGCTCTGCTCTTTCCTAGCCTTGCAAACAGCAAAAGCAGTTTGTCTCCCTTGTGAGCGCCAAAATGCTAAAATGAAACGTTGCACTCTCTCTCCTCCAAGGAAGGTGCTAGGCAGGAATTGTCTTGCTGGTCCTCACTTGCCCTGGCAGTCATTGCAGATAAACAGCAAGACTGGGGCTCTGCTCTTTCCTAGCCTTGCAAACAGCCAAAGCAGTTTGTCTCCCTCGTGAGCGCCAAAATGCTAAAATGAAACGTTGCACTCTCTCTCCTCCAAGGAAGGTGCTAGGCAGGAATTGTCTTGCTGGTCCTCACTTGCCCTGGCAGTCATTGCAGATAAACAGCAAGACTGGGGCTCTGCTCTTTCCTAGCCTTGAAACAGCAAAAGAAGTTCGTCTCCCTCGTGAGCGCCAAAATTCTAAAATGAAACGTTGCACTCTCTCTCCTCCAAGGAAGGTGCTAGGCAGGAATTGTCTTGCTGGTCCTCACTTGCCCTGGCAGTCATTGCAGATAAACAGCAAGACTGGGGCTCTGCTCTTTCCTAGCCTTGCAAACAGCAAAAGAAGTTCGTCTCCCTCGTGAGCGCCAAAATGCTAAAATGAAACGTTGCACTCTCTCTCCTCCAAGGAAGGTGCTAGGCAGGAATTGTCTTGCTGGTCCTCACTTGCCCTGGCAGTCATTCCAGATAAACAGCAAGACTGGGGCTCTGCTCTTTCCTAGCCTTGCAAACAGCCAAAGCAGTTTGTCTCCCTCGTGAGAGCCAAAATGCTAAAATGAAACGTTGCACTCTCTCTCCTCCAAGGAAGGTGCTAGGCAGGAATTGTCTTGCTGGTCCTCACTTGCCCTGGCAGTCATTGCAGATAAACAGCAAGACTGGGGCTCTGCTCTTTCCTAGCCTTGCAAACAGCCAAAGCAGTTTGTCTCCCTCGTGAGCGCCAAAATGCTAAAATGCAACGTTGCACTCTCTCTCCTCCAAGGAAGGTGCTAGGCAGGAATTGTCTTGCTGGTCCTCACTTGCCCTGGCAGTCATTGCAGATAAACAGCAAGACTGGGGCTCTGCTCTTTCCTAGCCTTGCAAACAGCAAAAAAAGTTCGTCTCCCTCATGAGCGCCAAAATGCTAAAATGAAACGTTGCACTCTCTCTCCTCCAAGGAAGGTGCTAGGCAGGAATTGTCTTGCTGGTCCTCACTTGCCCTGGCAGTCATTGCAGATAAACAGCAAGATTGGGGCTCTGCTCTTTCCTAGCCTTGCAAACTGCAAAAGCAGTTTGTCTCTCTCGTGAGCGCCAAAATGCTAAAATGAAACGTTGCACTCTCTCTCCTCCAAGGAAGGTGCTAGGCAGGAATTGTCTTGCTGGTCCTCACTTGCCCTGGCAGTCATTGCAGATAAACAGCAAGACTGGGGCTCTGCTCTTTCCTAGCCTTGCAAACAGCCAAAGCAGTTTGTCTCCCTTGAGAGCGCCAAAATGCTAAAATGCAACGTTGCACTCTCTCTCCTCCAAGGAAGGTGCTAGGCAGGAATTGTCTTGCTGGTCCTCACTTGCCCTGGCAGTCATTGCAGATAAACAGCAAGACTCGGTCTCTGCTCTTTCCTACCCTTGCAAACAGACACTGTGCTTTTTCTCAATCTCGCACTCCAAAATGCAAAATGAAACGTTGCACTCTCTCTCCTCCAAGGAAGGTGCTAGGCAGGAATTGTCTTGCTGGTCCTCACTTGCCCTGGCAGTCATTGCAGATAAACAGCAAGACTCGGTCTCTGCTCTTTCCTACCCTTGCAAACAGCAAAAGCAGTTTGTCTCCCTCGTGAGCGCCAAAATGCTAAAATGAAACGTTGCACTCTCTCTCCTCCAAGGAAGGTGCTAGGCAGGAATTGTCTTGCTGGTCCTCACTTGCCCTGGCAGTCATTGCAGATAAACAGCAAGACTGGGGCTCTGCTCTTTCATAGCCTTGCAAACAGCCAAAGCAGTTTGTCTCTCTTGTGAGCGCCAAAATGCTAAAATGAAACGTTGCACTCTCTCTCCTCCAAGGAAGGTGCTAGGCAGGAATTGTCTTGCTGGTCCTCACTTGCCCTGGCAGTCATTGCAGATAAACAGCAAGACTCGGTCTCTGCTCTTTCCTACCCTTGCAAACAGACACTGTGATTTTTCTCAATCTCTCACTCCAAAAAGCAAAATGAAACGTTGCACTCTCTCTCCTCCAAGGAAGGTGCTAGGCAGGAATTGTCTTGCTAGTCCTCACTTGCCCTGGCAGTCATTGCAGATAAACAGCAAGACTGGGGCTCTGCTCTTTCCTAGCCTTGCAAACAGCAAAAGAAGTTCGTCTCCCTCGTGAGCGCCAAAATGCTAAAATGAAACGTTGCACTCTCTCTCCTCCAAGGAAGGTGCTAGGCAGGAATTGTCTTGCTGGTCCTCACTTGCCCTGGCAGTCATTCCAGATAAACAGCAAGACTGGGGCTCTGCTCTTTCCTAGCCTTGCAAACAGCCAAAGCAGTTTGTCTCCCTCGTGAGAGCCAAAATGCTAAAATGAAACGTTGCACTCTCTCTCCTCCAAGGAAGGTGCTAGGCAGGAATTGTCTTGCTGGTCCTCACTTGCCCTGGCAGTCATTGCAGATAAACAGCAAGACTGGGGCTCTGCTCTTTCCTAGCCTTGCAAACAGCCAAAGCAGTTTGTCTCCCTCGTGAGCGCCAAAATGCTAAAATGCAACGTTGCACTCTCTCTCCTCCAAGGAAGGTGCTAGGCAGGAATTGTCTTGCTGGTCCTCACTTGCCCTGGCAGTCATTGCAGATAAACAGCAAGACTGGGGCTCTGCTCTTTCCTAGCCTTGCAAACAGCAAAAAAAGTTCGTCTCCCTCATGAGCGCCAAAATGCTAAAATGAAACGTTGCACTCTCTCTCCTCCAAGGAAGGTGCTAGGCAGGAATTGTCTTGCTGGTCCTCACTTGCCCTGGCAGTCATTGCAGATAAACAGCAAGATTGGGGCTCTGCTCTTTCCTAGCCTTGCAAACTGCAAAAGCAGTTTGTCTCTCTCGTGAGCGCCAAAATGCTAAAATGAAACGTTGCACTCTCTCTCCTCCAAGGAAGGTGCTAGGCAGGAATTGTCTTGCTGGTCCTCACTTGCCCTGGCAGTCATTGCAGATAAACAGCAAGACTCGGTCTCTGCTCTTTCCTACCCTTGCAAACAGCAAAAGCAGTTTGTCTCCCTTGAGAGCGCCAAAATGCTAAAATGCAACGTTGCACTCTCTCTCCTCCAAGGAAGGTGCTAGGCAGGAATTGTCTTGCTGGTCCTCACTTGCCCTGGCAGTCATTGCAGATAAACAGCAAGACTCGGTCTCTGCTCTTTCCTACCCTTGCAAACAGACACTGTGCTTTTTCTCAATCTCGCACTCCAAAATGCAAAATGAAACGTTGCACTCTCTCTCCTCCAAGGAAGGTGCTAGGCAGGAATTGTCTTGCTGGTCCTCACTTGCCCTGGCAGTCATTGCAGATAAACAGCAAGACTCGGTCTCTGCTCTTTCCTACCCTTGCAAACAGCAAAAGCAGTTTGTCTCCCTCGTGAGCGCCAAAATGCTAAAATGAAACGTTGCACTCTCTCTCCTCCAAGGAAGGTGCTAGGCAGGAATTGTCTTGCTGGTCCTCACTTGCCCTGGCAGTCATTGCAGATAAACAGCAAGACTGGGGCTCTGCTCTTTCATAGCCTTGCAAACAGCCAAAGCAGTTTGTCTCTCTTGTGAGCGCCAAAATGCTAAAATGAAACGTTGCACTCTCTCTCCTCCAAGGAAGGTGCTAGGCAGGAATTGTCTTGCTGGTCCTCACTTGCCCTGGCAGTCATTGCAGATAAACAGCAAGACTGGGGCTCTGCTCTTTCCTAGCCTTGCAAACAGCCAAAGCAGTTTGTCTCCCTCGTGAGCGCCAAAATGCTAAAATGAAACGTTGCACTCTCTCTCCTCCAAGGAAGGTGCTAGGCAGGAATTGTCTTGCTGGTCCTCACTTGCCCTGGCAGTCATTGCAGATAAACAGCAAGACTCGGTCTCTGCTCTTTCCTACCCTTGCAAACAGACACTGTGATTTTTCTCAATCTCGCACTCCAAAAAGCAAAATGAAACGTTGCACTCTCTCTCCTCCAAGGAAGGTGCTAGGCAGGAATTGTCTTGCTAGTCCTCACTTGCCCTGGCAGTCATTGCAGATAAACAGCAAGACTGGGGCTCTGCTCTTTCCTAGCCTTGCAAACAGCAAAAGAAGTTCGTCTCCCTTGTGAGCGCCAAAATGCTAAAATGAAACGTTGCACTCTCTCTCCTCCAAGGAAGGTGCTAGGCAGGAATTGTCTTGCTGGTCCTCACTTGCCCTGGCAGTCATTGCAGATAAACAGCAAGACTGGGGCTCTGCTCTTTCCTAGCCTTGAAACAGCAAAAGAAGTTCGTCTCCCTCGTGAGCGCCAAAATTCTAAAATGAAACGTTGCACTCTCTCTCCTCCAAGGAAGGTGCTAGGCAGGAATTGTCTTGCTGGTCCTCACTTGCCCTGGCAGTCATTGCAGATAAACAGCAAGACTGGGGCTCTGCTCTTTCCTAGCCTTGCAAACAGCAAAAGAAGTTCGTCTCCCTCGTGAGCGCCAAAATGCTAAAATGAAACGTTGCACTCTCTCTCCTCCAAGGAAGGTGCTAGGCAGGAATTGTCTTGCTGGTCCTCACTTGCCCTGGCAGTCATTGCAGATAAACAGCAAGACTCGGTCTCTGCTCTTTCCTACCCTTGCAAACAGACACTGTGCTTTTTCTCAATCTCGCACTCCAAAATGCAAAATGAAACGTTGCACTCTCTCTCCTCCAAGGAAGGTGCTAGGCAGGAATTGTCTTGCTGGTCCTCACTTGCCCTGGCAGTCATTGCAGATAAACAGCAAGACTGGGGCTCTGCTCTTTCTTAGCCTTGCAAACAGCCAAAGCAGTTTGTCTCTCTTGTGAGTGCCAAAATGCTAAAATGAAACGTTGCACTCTCTCTCCTCCAAGGAAGGTGCTAGGCAGGAATTGTCTTGCTGGTCCTCACTTGCCCTGGCAGTCATTGCAGATAAACAGCAAGACTGGGGCTCTGCTCTTTCCTAGCCTTGCAAACAGCAAAAGCAGTTTGTCTCCCTTGTGAGCGCCAAAATGCTAAAATGAAACGTTGCACTCTCTCTCCTCCAAGGAAGGTGCTAGGCAGGAATTGTCTTGCTGGTCCTCACTTGCCCTGGCAGTCATTGCAGATAAACAGCAAGACTGGGGCTCTGCTATTTCCTAGCCTTGCAAACAGCCAAAGCAGTTTGTCTCCCTCGTGAGCGCCAAAATGCTAAAATGAAACGTTGCACTCTCTCTCCTCCAAGGAAGGTGCTAGGCAGGAATTGTCTTGCTGGTCCTCACTTGCCCTGGCAGTCATTGCAGATAAACAGCAAGACTGGGGCTCTGCTCTTTCCTAGCCTTGCAAACAGCAAAAAAAGTTCGTCTCCCTCATGAGCGCCAAAATGCTAAAATGAAACGTTGCACTCTCTCTCCTCCAAGGAAGGTGCTAGGCAGGAATTGTCTTGCTGGTCCTCACTTGCCCTGGCAGTCATTGCAGATAAACAGCAAGATTGGGGCTCTGCTCTTTCCTAGCCTTGCAAACTGCAAAAGCAGTTTGTCTCTCTCGTGAGCGCCAAAATGCTAAAATGAAACGTTGCACTCTCTCTCCTCCAAGGAAGGTGCTAGGCAGGAATTGTCTTGCTGGTCCTCACTTGCCCTGGCAGTCATTGCAGATAAACAGCAAGACTCGGTCTCTGCTCTTTCCTACCCTTGCAAACAGCAAAAGCAGTTTGTCTCCCTTGAGAGCGCCAAAATGCTAAAATGCAACGTTGCACTCTCTCTCCTCCAAGGAAGGTGCTAGGCAGGAATTGTCTTGCTGGTCCTCACTTGCCCTGGCAGTCATTGCAGATAAACA
Organism: Phaethon aethereus; assembly: GCF_964289735.1. Classification (NCBI taxonomy): domain Eukaryota; kingdom Metazoa; phylum Chordata; class Aves; order Phaethontiformes; family Phaethontidae; genus Phaethon; species Phaethon aethereus. Next base: position 16,952 of record NW_028114240.1, on the reverse strand, counting down.
GCAAGACTCGGTCTCTGCTCTTTCCTACCCTTGCAAACAGACACTGTGCTTTTTCTCAATCTCGCACTCCAAAATGCAAAATGAAACGTTGCACTCTCTCTCCTCCAAGGAAGGTGCTAGGCAGGAATTGTCTTGCTGGTCCTCACTTGCCCTGGCAGTCATTGCAGATAAACAGCAAGACTGGGGCTCTGCTCTTTCTTAGCCTTGCAAACAGCCAAAGCAGTTTGTCTCTCTTGTGAGTGCCAAAATGCTAAAATGAAACGTTGCACTCTCTCTCCTCCAAGGAAGGTGCTAGGCAGGAATTGTCTTGCTGGTCCTCACTTGCCCTGGCAGTCATTGCAGATAAACAGCAAGACTGGGGCTCTGCTCTTTCCTAGCCTTGCAAACAGCAAAAGCAGTTTGTCTCCCTTGTGAGCGCCAAAATGCTAAAATGAAACGTTGCACTCTCTCTCCTCCAAGGAAGGTGCTAGGCAGGAATTGTCTTGCTGGTCCTCACTTGCCCTGGCAGTCATTGCAGATAAACAGCAAGACTGGGGCTCTGCTCTTTCCTAGCCTTGCAAACAGCCAAAGCAGTTTGTCTCCCTCGTGAGCGCCAAAATGCTAAAATGAAACGTTGCACTCTCTCTCCTCCAAGGAAGGTGCTAGGCAGGAATTGTCTTGCTGGTCCTCACTTGCCCTGGCAGTCATTGCAGATAAACAGCAAGACTCGGTCTCTGCTCTTTCCTACCCTTGCAAACAGACACTGTGATTTTTCTCAATCTCGCACTCCAAAAAGCAAAATGAAACGTTGCACTCTCTCTCCTCCAAGGAAGGTGCTAGGCAGGAATTGTCTTGCTGGTCCTCACTTGCCCTGGCAGTCATTGCAGATAAACAGCAAGACTGGGGCTCTGCTCTTTCCTAGCCTTGCAAACAGCAAAAGAAGTTCGTCTCCCTTGTGAGCGCCAAAATGCTAAAATGAAACGTTGCACTCTCTCTCCTCCAAGGAAGGTGCTAGGCAGGAATTGTCTTGCTGGTCCTCACTTGCCCTGGCAGTCATTGCAGATAAACAGCAAGACTGGGGCTCTGCTCTTTCCTAGCCTTGAAACAGCAAAAGAAGTTCGTCTCCCTCGTGAGCGCCAAAATTCTAAAATGAAACGTTGCACTCTCTCTCCTCCAAGGAAGGTGCTAGGCAGGAATTGTCTTGCTGGTCCTCACTTGCCCTGGCAGTCATTGCAGATAAACAGCAAGACTGGGGCTCTGCTCTTTCCTAGCCTTGCAAACAGCAAAAGAAGTTCGTCTCCCTCGTGAGCGCCAAAATGCTAAAATGAAACGTTGCACTCTCTCTCCTCCAAGGAAGGTGCTAGGCAGGAATTGTCTTGCTGGTCCTCACTTGCCCTGGCAGTCATTGCAGATAAACAGCAAGACTCGGTCTCTGCTCTTTCCTACCCTTGCAAACAGACACTGTGCTTTTTCTCAATCTCGCACTCCAAAATGCAAAATGAAACGTTGCACTCTCTCTCCTCCAAGGAAGGTGCTAGGCAGGAATTGTCTTGCTGGTCCTCACTTGCCCTGGCAGTCATTGCAGATAAACAGCAAGACTGGGGCTCTGCTCTTTCTTAGCCTTGCAAACAGCCAAAGCAGTTTGTCTCTCTTGTGAGTGCCAAAATGCTAAAATGAAACGTTGCACTCTCTCTCCTCCAAGGAAGGTGCTAGGCAGGAATTGTCTTGCTGGTCCTCACTTGCCCTGGCAGTCATTGCAGATAAACAGCAAGACTGGGGCTCTGCTCTTTCCTAGCCTTGCAAACAGCAAAAGCAGTTTGTCTCCCTTGTGAGCGCCAAAATGCTAAAATGAAACGTTGCACTCTCTCTCCTCCAAGGAAGGTGCTAGGCAGGAATTGTCTTGCTGGTCCTCACTTGCCCTGGCAGTCATTGCAGATAAACAGCAAGACTGGGGCTCTGCTATTTCCTAGCCTTGCAAACAGCCAAAGCAGTTTGTCTCCCTCGTGAGCGCCAAAATGCTAAAATGAAACGTTGCACTCTCTCTCCTCCAAGGAAGGTGCTAGGCAGGAATTGTCTTGCTGGTCCTCACTTGCCCTGGCAGTCATTGCAGATAAACAGCAAGACTCGGTCTCTGCTCTTTCCTACCCTTGCAAACAGACACTGTGCTTTTTCTCAATCTCGCACTCCAAAAAGCAAAATGAAACGTTGCACTCTCTCTCCTCCAAGGAAGGTGCTAGGCAGGAATTGTCTTGCTGGTCCTCACTTGCCCTGGCAGTCATTGCAGATAAACAGCAAGACTGGGGCTCTGCTCTTTCCTAGCCTTGCAAACAGCAAAAGAAGTTCGTCTCCCTTGTGAGCGCCAAAATGCTAAAATGAAACGTTGCACTCTCTCTCCTCCAAGGAAGGTGCTAGGCAGGAATTGTCTTGCTGGTCCTCACTTGCCCTGGCAGTCATTGCAGATAAACAGCAAGACTGGGGCTCTGCTCTTTCCTAGCCTTGAAACAGCAAAAGAAGTTCGTCTCCCTCGTGAGCGCCAAAATTCTAAAATGAAACGTTGCACTCTCTCTCCTCCAAGGAAGGTGCTAGGCAGGAATTGTCTTGCTGGTCCTCACTTGCCCTGGCAGTCATTGCAGATAAACAGCAAGACTGGGGCTCTGCTCTTTCCTAGCCTTGCAAACAGCAAAAGAAGTTCGTCTCCCTCGTGAGCGCCAAAATGCTAAAATGAAACGTTGCACTCTCTCTCCTCCAAGGAAGGTGCTAGGCAGGAATTGTCTTGCTGGTCCTCACTTGCCCTGGCAGTCATTGCAGATAAACAGCAAGACTGGGGCTCTGCTCTTTCCTAGCCTTGCAAACAGCAAAAGCAGTTTGTCTCCCTTGTGAGCGCCAAAATGCTAAAATGAAACGTTGCACTCTCTCTCCTCCAAGGAAGGTGCTAGGCAGGAATTGTCTTGCTGGTCCTCACTTGCCCTGGCAGTCATTGCAGATAAACAGCAAGACTGGGGCTCTGCTCTTTCCTAGCCTTGCAAACAGCCAAAGCAGTTTGTCTCCCTCGTGAGCGCCAAAATGCTAAAATGAAACGTTGCACTCTCTCTCCTCCAAGGAAGGTGCTAGGCAGGAATTGTCTTGCTGGTCCTCACTTGCCCTGGCAGTCATTGCAGATAAACAGCAAGACTCGGTCTCTGCTCTTTCCTACCCTTGCAAACAGACACTGTGATTTTTCTCAATCTCGCACTCCAAAAAGCAAAATGAAACGTTGCACTCTCTCTCCTCCAAGGAAGGTGCTAGGCAGGAATTGTCTTGCTGGTCCTCACTTGCCCTGGCAGTCATTGCAGATAAACAGCAAGACTGGGGCTCTGCTCTTTCCTAGCCTTGCAAACAGCAAAAGAAGTTCGTCTCCCTTGTGAGCGCCAAAATGCTAAAATGAAACGTTGCACTCTCTCTCCTCCAAGGAAGGTGCTAGGCAGGAATTGTCTTGCTGGTCCTCACTTGCCCTGGCAGTCATTGCAGATAAACAGCAAGACTGGGGCTCTGCTCTTTCCTAGCCTTGAAACAGCAAAAGAAGTTCGTCTCCCTCGTGAGCGCCAAAATTCTAAAATGAAACGTTGCACTCTCTCTCCTCCAAGGAAGGTGCTAGGCAGGAATTGTCTTGCTGGTCCTCACTTGCCCTGGCAGTCATTGCAGATAAACAGCAAGACTGGGGCTCTGCTCTTTCCTAGCCTTGCAAACAGCAAAAGAAGTTCGTCTCCCTCGTGAGCGCCAAAATGCTAAAATGAAACGTTGCACTCTCTCTCCTCCAAGGAAGGTGCTAGGCAGGAATTGTCTTGCTGGTCCTCACTTGCCCTGGCAGTCATTGCAGATAAACAGCAAGACTCGGTCTCTGCTCTTTCCTACCCTTGCAAACAGACACTGTGCTTTTTCTCAATCTCGCACTCCAAAATGCAAAATGAAACGTTGCACTCTCTCTCCTCCAAGGAAGGTGCTAGGCAGGAATTGTCTTGCTGGTCCTCACTTGCCCTGGCAGTCATTGCAGATAAACAGCAAGACTGGGGCTCTGCTCTTTCTTAGCCTTGCAAACAGCCAAAGCAGTTTGTCTCTCTTGTGAGTGCCAAAATGCTAAAATGAAACGTTGCACTCTCTCTCCTCCAAGGAAGGTGCTAGGCAGGAATTGTCTTGCTGGTCCTCACTTGCCCTGGCAGTCATTGCAGATAAACAGCAAGACTGGGGCTCTGCTCTTTCCTAGCCTTGCAAACAGCAAAAGCAGTTTGTCTCCCTTGTGAGCGCCAAAATGCTAAAATGAAACGTTGCACTCTCTCTCCTCCAAGGAAGGTGCTAGGCAGGAATTGTCTTGCTGGTCCTCACTTGCCCTGGCAGTCATTGCAGATAAACAGCAAGACTGGGGCTCTGCTATTTCCTAGCCTTGCAAACAGCCAAAGCAGTTTGTCTCCCTCGTGAGCGCCAAAATGCTAAAATGAAACGTTGCACTCTCTCTCCTCCAAGGAAGGTGCTAGGCAGGAATTGTCTTGCTGGTCCTCACTTGCCCTGGCAGTCATTGCAGATAAACAGCAAGACTCGGTCTCTGCTCTTTCCTACCCTTGCAAACAGACACTGTGCTTTTTCTCAATCTCGCACTCCAAAAAGCAAAATGAAACGTTGCACTCTCTCTCCTCCAAGGAAGGTGCTAGGCAGGAATTGTCTTGCTGGTCCTCACTTGCCCTGGCAGTCATTGCAGATAAACAGCAAGACTGGGGCTCTGCTCTTTCCTAGCCTTGCAAACAGCAAAAGAAGTTCGTCTCCCTTGTGAGCGCCAAAATGCTAAAATGAAACGTTGCACTCTCTCTCCTCCAAGGAAGGTGCTAGGCAGGAATTGTCTTGCTGGTCCTCACTTGCCCTGGCAGTCATTGCAGATAAACAGCAAGACTGGGGCTCTGCTCTTTCCTAGCCTTGAAACAGCAAAAGAAGTTCGTCTCCCTCGTGAGCGCCAAAATTCTAAAATGAAACGTTGCACTCTCTCTCCTCCAAGGAAGGTGCTAGGCAGGAATTGTCTTGCTGGTCCTCACTTGCCCTGGCAGTCATTGCAGATAAACAGCAAGACTGGGGCTCTGCTCTTTCCTAGCCTTGCAAACAGCAAAAGAAGTTCGTCTCCCTCGTGAGCGCCAAAATGCTAAAATGAAACGTTGCACTCTCTCTCCTCCAAGGAAGGTGCTAGGCAGGAATTGTCTTGCTGGTCCTCACTTGCCCTGGCAGTCATTGCAGATAAACACCAAGACTGGGGCTCTGCTCTTTCCTAGCCTTGCAAACAGCAAAAAATGTTCGTCTCCCTCGTGAGAGCCAAAATGCTAAAATGAAACGTTGCACTCTCTCTCCTCCAAGGAAGGTGCTAGGCAGGAATTGTCTTGCTGGTCCTCACTTGCCCTGGCAGTCATTGCAGATAAACAGCAAGACTGGGGCTCTGCTCTTTCCTAGCCTTGCAAACAGCAAAAGCAGTTTGTCTCCCTTGTGAGCGCCAAAATGCTAAAATGAAACGTTGCACTCTCTCTCCTCCAAGGAAGGTGCTAGGCAGGAATTGTCTTGCTGGTCCTCACTTGCCCTGGCAGTCATTGCAGATAAACAGCAAGACTGGGGCTCTGCTCTTTCCTAGCCTTGCAAACAGCCAAAGCAGTTTGTCTCCCTCGTGAGCGCCAAAATGCTAAAATGAAACGTTGCACTCTCTCTCCTCCAAGGAAGGTGCTAGGCAGGAATTGTCTTGCTGGTCCTCACTTGCCCTGGCAGTCATTGCAGATAAACAGCAAGACTCGGTGTCTGCTCTTTCCTACCCTTGCAAACAGACACTGTGCTTTTTCTCAATCTCGCACTCCAAAAAGCAAAATGAAACGTTGCACTCTCTCTCCTCCAAGGAAGGTGCTAGGCAGGAATTGTCTTGCTGGTCCTCACTTGCCCTGGCAGTCATTGCAGATAAACAGCAAGACTGGGGCTCTGCTCTTTCCTAGCCTTGCAAACAGCAAAAGAAGTTCGTCTCCCTTGTGAGCGCCAAAATGCTAAAATGAAACGTTGCACTCTCTCTCCTCCAAGGAAGGTGCTAGGCAGGAATTGTCTTGCTGGTCCTCACTTGCCCTGGCAGTCATTGCAGATAAACAGCAAGACTGGGGCTCTGCTCTTTCCTAGCCTTGAAACAGCAAAAGAAGTTCGTCTCCCTCGTGAGCGCCAAAATTCTAAAATGAAACGTTGCACTCTCTCTCCTCCAAGGAAGGTGCTAGGCAGGAATTGTCTTGCTGGTCCTCACTTGCCCTGGCAGTCATTGCAGATAAACAGCAAGACTGGGGCTCTGCTCTTTCCTAGCCTTGCAAACAGCAAAAGAAGTTCGTCTCCCTCGTGAGCGCCAAAATGCTAAAATGAAACGTTGCACTCTCTCTCCTCCAAGGAAGGTGCTAGGCAGGAATTGTCTTGCTGGTCCTCACTTGCCCTGGCAGTCATTGCAGATAAACAGCAAGACTGGGGCTCTGCTCTTTCCTAGCCTTGCAAACAGCAAAAAAAGTTCGTCTCCCTCGTGAGAGCCAAAATGCTAAAATGAAACGTTGCACTCTCTCTCCTCCAAGGAAGGTGCTAGGCAGGAATTGTCTTGCTGGTCCTCACTTGCCCTGGCAGTCATTGCAGATAAACAGCAAGACTGGGGCTCTGCTCTTTCCTAGCCTTGCAAACAGCAAAAAAAGTTCGTCTCCCTCGTGAGAGCCAAAATGCTAAAATGAAACGTTGCACTCTCTCTCCTCCAAGGAAGGTGCTAGGCAGGAATTGTCTTGCTGGTCCTCACTTGCCCTGGCAGTCATTGCAGATAAACAGCAAGACTGGGGCTCTGCTCTTTCCTAGCCTTGCAAACAGCAAAAGCAGTTTGTCTCCCTTGTGAGCGCCAAAATGCTAAAATGAAACGTTGCACTCTCTCTCCTCCAAGGAAGGTGCTAGGCAGGAATTGTCTTGCTGGTCCTCACTTGCCCTGGCAGTCATTGCAGATAAACAGCAAGACTCGGGCTCTGCTGTTTCCTAGCCTTGCAAACAGCCAAATCAGTTTGTGTCGCTAGAGAGCTCCAAAATGCTAAAATGAAACGTTGCACTCTCTCTCCTCCAAGGAAGGTGCTAGGCAGGAATTGTCTTGCTGGTCCTCACTTGCCCTGGCAGTCATTGCAGATAAACAGCAAGACTGGGGCTCTGCTCTTTCCTAGCCTTGCAAACAGCCAAAGCAGTTTGTCTCCCTCGTGAGCGCCAAAATGCTAAAATGAAACGTTGCACTCTCTCTCCTCCAAGGAAGGTGCTAGGCAGGAATTGTCTTGCTGGTCCTCACTTGCCCTGGCAGTCATTGCAGATAAACAGCAAGACTCGGTCTCTGCTCTTTCCTACCCTTGCAAACAGACACTGTGATTTTTCTCAATCTCGCACTCCAAAAAGCAAAATGAAACGTTGCACTCTCTCTCCTCCAAGGAAGGTGCTAGGCAGGAATTGTCTTGCTGGTCCTCACTTGCCCTGGCAGTCATTGCAGATAAACAGCAAGACTGGGGCTCTGCTCTTTCCTAGCCTTGCAAACAGCAAAAGAAGTTCGTCTCCCTTGTGAGCGCCAAAATGCTAAAATGAAACGTTGCACTCTCTCTCCTCCAAGGAAGGTGCTAGGCAGGAATTGTCTTGCTGGTCCTCACTTGCCCTGGCAGTCATTGCAGATAAACAGCAAGACTGGGGCTCTGCTCTTTCCTAGCCTTGAAACAGCAAAAGAAGTTCGTCTCCCTCGTGAGCGCCAAAATTCTAAAATGAAACGTTGCACTCTCTCTCCTCCAAGGAAGGTGCTAGGCAGGAATTGTCTTGCTGGTCCTCACTTGCCCTGGCAGTCATTGCAGATAAACAGCAAGACTGGGGCTCTGCTCTTTCCTAGCCTTGCAAACAGCAAAAGAAGTTCGTCTCCCTCGTGAGCGCCAAAATGCTAAAATGAAACGTTGCACTCTCTCTCCTCCAAGGAAGGTGCTAGGCAGGAATTGTCTTGCTGGTCCTCACTTGCCCTGGCAGTCATTGCAGATAAACAGCAAGACTCGGTCTCTGCTCTTTCCTACCCTTGCAAACAGACACTGTGCTTTTTCTCAATCTCGCACTCCAAAATGCAAAATGAAACGTTGCACTCTCTCTCCTCCAAGGAAGGTGCTAGGCAGGAATTGTCTTGCTGGTCCTCACTTGCCCTGGCAGTCATTGCAGATAAACAGCAAGACTGGGGCTCTGCTCTTTCTTAGCCTTGCAAACAGCCAAAGCAGTTTGTCTCTCTTGTGAGTGCCAAAATGCTAAAATGAAACGTTGCACTCTCTCTCCTCCAAGGAAGGTGCTAGGCAGGAATTGTCTTGCTGGTCCTCACTTGCCCTGGCAGTCATTGCAGATAAACAGCAAGACTGGGGCTCTGCTCTTTCCTAGCCTTGCAAACAGCAAAAGCAGTTTGTCTCCCTTGTGAGCGCCAAAATGCTAAAATGAAACGTTGCACTCTCTCTCCTCCAAGGAAGGTGCTAGGCAGGAATTGTCTTGCTGGTCCTCACTTGCCCTGGCAGTCATTGCAGATAAACAGCAAGACTGGGGCTCTGCTATTTCCTAGCCTTGCAAACAGCCAAAGCAGTTTGTCTCCCTCGTGAGCGCCAAAATGCTAAAATGAAACGTTGCACTCTCTCTCCTCCAAGGAAGGTGCTAGGCAGGAATTGTCTTGCTGGTCCTCACTTGCCCTGGCAGTCATTGCAGATAAACAGCAAGACTCGGTCTCTGCTCTTTCCTACCCTTGCAAACAGACACTGTGCTTTTTCTCAATCTCGCACTCCAAAAAGCAAAATGAAACGTTGCACTCTCTCTCCTCCAAGGAAGGTGCTAGGCAGGAATTGTCTTGCTGGTCCTCACTTGCCCTGGCAGTCATTGCAGATAAACAGCAAGACTGGGGCTCTGCTCTTTCCTAGCCTTGCAAACAGCAAAAGAAGTTCGTCTCCCTTGTGAGCGCCAAAATGCTAAAATGAAACGTTGCACTCTCTCTCCTCCAAGGAAGGTGCTAGGCAGGAATTGTCTTGCTGGTCCTCACTTGCCCTGGCAGTCATTGCAGATAAACAGCAAGACTGGGGCTCTGCTCTTTCCTAGCCTTGAAACAGCAAAAGAAGTTCGTCTCCCTCGTGAGCGCCAAAATTCTAAAATGAAACGTTGCACTCTCTCTCCTCCAAGGAAGGTGCTAGGCAGGAATTGTCTTGCTGGTCCTCACTTGCCCTGGCAGTCATTGCAGATAAACAGCAAGACTGGGGCTCTGCTCTTTCCTAGCCTTGCAAACAGCAAAAGAAGTTCGTCTCCCTCGTGAGCGCCAAAATGCTAAAATGAAACGTTGCACTCTCTCTCCTCCAAGGAAGGTGCTAGGCAGGAATTGTCTTGCTGGTCCTCACTTGCCCTGGCAGTCATTGCAGATAAACACCAAGACTGGGGCTCTGCTCTTTCCTAGCCTTGCAAACAGCAAAAAATGTTCGTCTCCCTCGTGAGAGCCAAAATGCTAAAATGAAACGTTGCACTCTCTCTCCTCCAAGGAAGGTGCTAGGCAGGAATTGTCTTGCTGGTCCTCACTTGCCCTGGCAGTCATTGCAGATAAACAGCAAGACTGGGGCTCTGCTCTTTCCTAGCCTTGCAAACAGCAAAAGCAGTTTGTCTCCCTTGTGAGCGCCAAAATGCTAAAATGAAACGTTGCACTCTCTCTCCTCCAAGGAAGGTGCTAGGCAGGAATTGTCTTGCTGGTCCTCACTTGCCCTGGCAGTCATTGCAGATAAACAGCAAGACTGGGGCTCTGCTCTTTCCTAGCCTTGCAAACAGCCAAAGCAGTTTGTCTCCCTCGTGAGCGCCAAAATGCTAAAATGAAACGTTGCACTCTCTCTCCTCCAAGGAAGGTGCTAGGCAGGAATTGTCTTGCTGGTCCTCACTTGCCCTGGCAGTCATTGCAGATAAACAGCAAGACTCGGTGTCTGCTCTTTCCTACCCTTGCAAACAGACACTGTGCTTTTTCTCAATCTCGCACTCCAAAAAGCAAAATGAAACGTTGCACTCTCTCTCCTCCAAGGAAGGTGCTAGGCAGGAATTGTCTTGCTGGTCCTCACTTGCCCTGGCAGTCATTGCAGATAAACAGCAAGACTGGGGCTCTGCTCTTTCCTAGCCTTGCAAACAGCAAAAGAAGTTCGTCTCCCTTGTGAGCGCCAAAATGCTAAAATGAAACGTTGCACTCTCTCTCCTCCAAGGAAGGTGCTAGGCAGGAATTGTCTTGCTGGTCCTCACTTGCCCTGGCAGTCATTGCAGATAAACAGCAAGACTGGGGCTCTGCTCTTTCCTAGCCTTGAAACAGCAAAAGAAGTTCGTCTCCCTCGTGAGCGCCAAAATTCTAAAATGAAACGTTGCACTCTCTCTCCTCCAAGGAAGGTGCTAGGCAGGAATTGTCTTGCTGGTCCTCACTTGCCCTGGCAGTCATTGCAGATAAACAGCAAGACTGGGGCTCTGCTCTTTCCTAGCCTTGCAAACAGCAAAAGAAGTTCGTCTCCCTCGTGAGCGCCAAAATGCTAAAATGAAACGTTGCACTCTCTCTCCTCCAAGGAAGGTGCTAGGCAGGAATTGTCTTGCTGGTCCTCACTTGCCCTGGCAGTCATTGCAGATAAACAGCAAGACTGGGGCTCTGCTCTTTCCTAGCCTTGCAAACAGCAAAAAAAGTTCGTCTCCCTCGTGAGAGCCAAAATGCTAAAATGAAACGTTGCACTCTCTCTCCTCCAAGGAAGGTGCTAGGCAGGAATTGTCTTGCTGGTCCTCACTTGCCCTGGCAGTCATTGCAGATAAACAGCAAGACTGGGGCTCTGCTCTTTCCTAGCCTTGCAAACAGCAAAAAAAGTTCGTCTCCCTCGTGAGAGCCAAAATGCTAAAATGAAACGTTGCACTCTCTCTCCTCCAAGGAAGGTGCTAGGCAGGAATTGTCTTGCTGGTCCTCACTTGCCCTGGCAGTCATTGCAGATAAACAGCAAGACTGGGGCTCTGCTCTTTCCTAGCCTTGCAAACAGCAAAAGCAGTTTGTCTCCCTTGTGAGCGCCAAAATGCTAAAATGAAACGTTGCACTCTCTCTCCTCCAAGGAAGGTGCTAGGCAGGAATTGTCTTGCTGGTCCTCACTTGCCCTGGCAGTCATTGCAGATAAACAGCAAGACTCGGGCTCTGCTGTTTCCTAGCCTTGCAAACAGCCAAATCAGTTTGTGTCGCTAGAGAGCTCCAAAATGCTAAAATGAAACGTTGCACTCTCTCTCCTCCAAGGAAGGTGCTAGGCAGGAATTGTCTTGCTGGTCCTCACTTGCCCTGGCAGTCATTGCAGATAAACAGCAAGACTCGGTGTCTGCTCTTTCCTACCCTTGCAAACAGACACTGTGCTTTTTCTCAATCTCGCACTCCAAAAAGCAAAATGAAACGTTGCACTCTCTCTCCTCCAAGGAAGGTGCTAGGCAGCAATTGTCTTGCTGGTCCTCACTTGCCCTGGCAGTCATTGCAGATAAACAGCAAGACTGGGGCTCTGCTCTTTCCTAGCCTTGCAAACAGCAAAAGAAGTTCGTCTCCCTTGTGAGCGCCAAAATGCTAAAATGAATCGTTGCACTCTCTCTCCTCCAAGGAAGGTGCTAGGCAGGAATTGTCTTGCTGGTCCTCACTTGCCCTGGCAGTCATTGCAGATAAACAGCAAGACTGGGGCTCTGCTCTTTCCTAGCCTTGAAACAGCAAAAGAAGTTCGTCTCCCTCGTGAGCGCCAAAATTCTAAAATGAAACGTTGCACTCTCTCTCCTCCAAGGAAGGTGCTAGGCAGGAATTGTCTTGCTGGTCCTCACTTGCCCTGGCAGTCATTGCAGATAAACAGCAAGACTGGGGCTCTGCTCTTTCCTAGCCTTGCAAACAGCAAAAGAAGTTCGTCTCCCTCGTGAGCGCCAAAATGCTAAAATGAAACGTTGCACTCTCTCTCCTCCAAGGAAGGTGCTAGGCAGGAATTGTCTTGCTGGTCCTCACTTGCCCTGGCAGTCATTGCAGATAAACAGCAAGACTGGGGCTCTGCTCTTTCCTAGCCTTGCAAACAGCAAAAAAAGTTCGTCTCCCTCGTGAGAGCCAAAATGCTAAAATGAAACGTTGCACTCTCTCTCCTCCAAGGAAGGTGCTAGGCAGGAATTGTCTTGCTGGTCCTCACTTGCCCTGGCAGTCATTGCAGATAAACAGCAAGACTGGGGCTCTGCTCTTTCCTAGCCTTGCAAACAGCCAAAGCAGTTTGTCTCCCTCGTGAGCGCCAAAATGCTAAAATGCAACGTTGCACTCTCTCTCCTCCAAGGAAGGTGCTAGGCAGGAATTGTCTTGCTGGTCCTCACTTGCCCTGGCAGTCATTGCAGATAAACAGCAAGACTGGGGCTCTGCTCTTTCCTAGCCTTGCAAACAGCCAAAGCAGTTTGTCTCCCTCGTGAGCGCCAAAATGCTAAAATGAAACGTTGCACTCTCTCTCCTCCAAGGAAGGTGCTAGGCAGGAATTGTCTTGCTGGTCCTCACTTGCCCTGGCAGTCATTGCAGATAAACAGCAAGACTCGGTCTCTGCTCTTTCCTACCCTTGCAAACAGACACTGTGCTTTTTCTCAATCTCGCACTCCAAAAAGCAAAATGAAACGTTGCACTCTCTCTCCTCCAAGGAAGGTGCTAGGCAGGAATTGTCTTGCTGGTCCTCACTTGCCCTGGCAGTCATTGCAGATAAACAGCAAGACTGGGGCTCTGCTCTTTCCTAGCCTTGAAACAGCAAAAGAAGTTTGTCTCCCTCGTGAGCGCCAAAATGCTAAAATGAAACGTTGCACTCTCTCTCCTCCAAGGAAGGTGCTAGGCAGGAATTGTCTTGCTGGTCCTCACTTGCCCTGGCAGTCATTGCAGATAAACAGCAAGACTGGGGCTCTGCTCTTTCCTAGCCTTGCAAACAGCAAAAAAAGTTCGTCTCCCTCATGAGCGCCAAAATGCTAAAATGAAACGTTGCACTCTCTCTCCTCCAAGGAAGGTGCTAGGCAGGAATTGTCTTGCTGGTCCTCACTTGCCCTGGCAGTCATTGCAGATAAACAGCAAGATTGGGGCTCTGCTCTTTCCTAGCCTTGCAAACTGCAAAAGCAGTTTGTCTCTCTCGTGAGCGCCAAAATGCTAAAATGAAACGTTGCACTCTCTCTCCTCCAAGGAAGGTGCTAGGCAGGAATTGTCTTGCTGGTCCTCACTTGCCCTGGCAGTCATTGCAGATAAACAGCAAGACTCGGTCTCTGCTCTTTCCTACCCTTGCAAACAGCAAAAGCAGTTTGTCTCCCTTGAGAGCGCCAAAATGCTAAAATGCAACGTTGCACTCTCTCTCCTCCAAGGAAGGTGCTAGGCAGGAATTGTCTTGCTGGTCCTCACTTGCCCTGGCAGTCATTGCAGATAAACAGCAAGACTGGGGCTCTGCTCTTTCCTAGCCTTGCAAACAGCAAAAGCAGTTTGTCTCCCTCGTGAGCGCCAAAATGCTAAAATGCAACGTTGCACTCTCTCTCCTCCAAGGAAGGTGCTAGGCAGGAATTGTCTTGCTGGTCCTCACTTGCCCTGGCAGTCATTGCAGATAAACAGCAAGACTCGGTCTCTGCTCTTTCCTACCCTTGCAAACAGACACTGTGCTTTTTCTCAATCTCGCACTCCAAAATGCAAAATGAAACGTTGCACTCTCTCTCCTCCAAGGAAGGTGCTAGGCAGGAATTGTCTTGCTGGTCCTCACTTGCCCTGGCAGTCATTGCAGATAAACAGCAAGACTGGGGCTCTGCTCTTTCTTAGCCTTGCAAACAGCCAAAGCAGTTTGTCTCTCTTGTGAGTGCCAAAATGCTAAAATGAAACGTTGCACTCTCTCTCCTCCAAGGAAGGTGCTAGGCAGGAATTGTCTTGCTGGTCCTCACTTGCCCTGGCAGTCATTGCAGATAAACAGCAAGACTGGGGCTCTGCTCTTTCCTAGCCTTGCAAACAGCAAAAGCAGTTTGTCTCCCTCGTGAGCGCCAAAATGCTAAAATGAAACGTTGCACTCTCTCTCCTCCAAGGAAGGTGCTAGGCAGGAATTGTCTTGCTGGTCCTCACTTGCCCTGGCAGTCATTGCAGATAAACAGCAAGACTGGGGCTCTGCTCTTTCCTAGCCTTGCAAACAGCCAAAGCAGTTTGTCTCCCTCGTGAGCGCCAAAATGCTAAAATGAAACGTTGCACTCTCTCTCCTCCAAGGAAGGTGCTAGGCAGGAATTGTCTTGCTGGTCCTCACTTGCCCTGGCAGTCATTGCAGATAAACAGCAAGACTGGGGCTCTGCTCTTTCCTAGCCTTGAAACAGCAAAAGAAGTTCGTCTCCCTCGTGAGCGCCAAAATTCTAAAATGAAACGTTGCACTCTCTCTCCTCCAAGGAAGGTGCTAGGCAGGAATTGTCTTGCTGGTCCTCACTTGCCCTGGCAGTCATTGCAGATAAACAGCAAGACTGGGGCTCTGCTCTTTCCTAGCCTTGCAAACAGCCAAAGCAGTTTGTCTCCCTCGTGAGCGCCAAAATGCTAAAATGAAACGTTGCACTCTCTCTCCTCCAAGGAAGGTGCTAGGCAGGAATTGTCTTGCTGGTCCTCACTTGCCCTGGCAGTCATTGCAGATAAACAGCAAGACTGGGGCTCTGCTCTTTCCTAGCCTTGCAAACAGCAAAAAAAGTTCGTCTCCCTCATGAGCGCCAAAATGCTAAAATGAAACGTTGCACTCTCTCTCCTCCAAGGAAGGTGCTAGGCAGGAATTGTCTTGCTGGTCCTCACTTGCCCTGGCAGTCATTGCAGATAAACAGCAAGATTGGGGCTCTGCTCTTTCCTAGCCTTGCAAACTGCAAAAGCAGTTTGTCTCTCTCGTGAGCGCCAAAATGCTAAAATGAAACGTTGCACTCTCTCTCCTCCAAGGAAGGTGCTAGGCAGGAATTGTCTTGCTGGTCCTCACTTGCCCTGGCAGTCATTGCAGATAAACAGCAAGACTCGGTCTCTGCTCTTTCCTACCCTTGCAAACAGCAAAAGCAGTTTGTCTCCCTTGAGAGCGCCAAAATGCTAAAATGCAACGTTGCACTCTCTCTCCTCCAAGGAAGGTGCTAGGCAGGAATTGTCTTGCTGGTCCTCACTTGCCCTGGCAGTCATTGCAGATAAACAGCAAGATTGGGGCTCTGCTCTTTCCTAGCCTTGCAAACAGCCAAAGCAGTTTGTCTCCCTCGTGAGCGCCAAAATGCTAAAATGCAACGTTGCACTCTCTCTCCTCCAAGGAAGGTGCTAGGCAGGAATTGTCTTGCTGGTCCTCACTTGCCCTGGCAGTCATTGCAGATAAACAGCAAGACTGGGGCTCTGCTCTTTCCTAGCCTTGCAAACAGCCAAAGCAGTTTGTCTCCCTCGTGAGCACCAAAATGCTAAAATGAAACGTTGCACTCTCTCTCCTCCAAGGAAGGTGCTAGGCAGGAATTGTCTTGCTGGTCCTCACTTGCCCTGGCAGTCATTGCAGATAAACAGCAAGACTGGGGCTCTGCTCTTTCCTACCCTTGCAAACAGCAAAAGCAGTTTGTCTCCCTCGTGAGCGCCAAAATGCTAAAATGAAACGTTGCACTCTCTCTCCTCCAAGGAAGGTGCTAGGCAGGAATTGTCTTGCTGGTCCTCACTTGCCCTGGCAGTCATTGCAGATAAACAGCAAGACTGGGGCTCTGCTCTTTCATAGCCTTGCAAACAGCCAAAGCAGTTTGTCTCTCTTGTGAGCGCCAAAATGCTAAAATGAAACGTTGCACTCTCTCTCCTCCAAGGAAGGTGCTAGGCAGGAATTGTCTTGCTGGTCCTCACTTGCCCTGGCAGTCATTGCAGATAAACAGCAAGACTGGGGCTCTGCTCTTTCCTAGCCTTGCAAACAGCCAAAGCAGTTTGTCTCCCTCGTGAGCGCCAAAATGCTAAAATGAAACGTTGCACTCTCTCTCCTCCAAGGAAGGTGCTAGGCAGGAATTGTCTTGCTGGTCCTCACTTGCCCTGGCAGTCATTGCAGATAAACAGCAAGACTCGGTCTCTGCTCTTTCCTACCCTTGCAAACAGACACTGTGCTTTTTCTCAATCTCGCACTCCAAAAAGCAAAATGAAACGTTGCACTCTCTCTCCTCCAAGGAAGGTGCTAGGCAGGAATTGTCTTGCTGGTCCTCACTTGCCCTGGCAGTCATTGCAGATAAACAGCCAGACTGGGGCTCTGCTCTTTCCTAGCCTTGCAAACAGCAAAAGAAGTTCGTCTCCCTTGTGAGCGCCAAAATGCTAAAATGAAACGTTGCACTCTCTCTCCTCCAAGGAAGGTGCTAGGCAGGAATTGTCTTGCTGGTCCTCACTTGCCCTGGCAGTCATTGCAGATAAACAGCAAGACTGGGGCTCTGCTCTTTCCTAGCCTTGAAACAGCAAAAGAAGTTCGTCTCCCTCGTGAGCGCCAAAATTCTAAAATGAAACGTTGCACTCTCTCTCCTCCAAGGAAGGTGCTAGGCAGGAATTGTCTTGCTGGTCCTCACTTGCCCTGGCAGTCATTGCAGATAAACAGCAAGACTGGGGCTCTGCTCTTTCCTAGCCTTGCAAACAGCAAAAGAAGTTCGTCTCCCTCGTGAGCGCCAAAATGCTAAAATGAAACGTTGCACTCTCTCTCCTCCAAGGAAGGTGCTAGGCAGGAATTGTCTTGCTGGTCCTCACTTGCCCTGGCAGTCATTGCAGATAAACACCAAGACTGGGGCTCTGCTCTTTCCTAGCCTTGCAAACAGCAAAAAAAGTTCGTCTCCCTCGTGAGAGCCAAAATGCTAAAATGAAACGTTGCACTCTCTCTCCTCCAAGGAAGGTGCTAGGCAGGAATTGTCTTGCTGGTCCTCACTTGCCCTGGCAGTCATTGCAGATAAACAGCAAG